>NC_089847.1:125455983-125820983 GCF_035609145.1 Eleutherodactylus coqui | reverse complement strand
ACATAGATACATAGATAGATAGATAGATGGGGCGCTCTCTTTTATGTTGCTCTGGACCTGATTATCTCAGCTCGTTTTGACGCTCCTTTTATAAATGGCGCAACCGTGCATATTCCAAAATACTGCATGAAAATTTCTTTCTTTAAACATTAACTTTATTAGAAAAGAAATTATCTCAAAAAAATCTTTGAAACGTGTTCTTGCCACAAATATATTTACTTTCCCGGAGGGTGACTATCATGTGACGTTGCCTATTTCATTACAACAGACATAGCGATAATGAAAACCTGTGCTAGATGTTAGGACGCAGTGTCCTCAGCCTAGCTGCAAGGCTTAGCATTCTATTAAGTGAAGATCGTAGTGTGACCACAAGCCAAAAATCCCGCTAATGTGCCAAAATATCCGATAAATGGAAATGCAGAGCTGCCTATACTTATACGAGATATTTCCAGAAAGTCACTGAATAAATCATTTCCCACCAAGAAGCACAATATATTTTCATCTCCATTATACTCTGTTATTTAGCAGAGAGAGTAAGATTGAGAATTCTCCGGGTTTCAGCCGTGATTTATTTGTGGAACCAGACCTACAGTAATTCTATTATATAAACCTATGAAAAAAAGTCAATGATATGTCAGAATCTCGGGATCTACCCAACAATTTGCCTTTCACACCTCCCAGCCAACCGTGAAGGATGGCAGCTGTAATACCGAAGGACGTGTGTCTATTACTGCACCTACATTATGCAAAATGGGAAAGGAGAAGGCAATTATTGAACCATAGGTGTCCATCAGCATCATACCTCCTGTCAGGGATGCAGCCACATGCTGCGTAACATGGGAACTGGGTGCTTTGGGTCATTATGAACTACTGACACATGTAGCTAATATCATTAGAAAGTCCTATGATGTACAGTAGATACTGCAACTATTATATGTGCAACCATCTCACTGGGATTATTCAATAATATTCATAGGATGTAAGGTAGGACACAGATGAAGAATACCATGATGGAAGATTTCTACATTATGTTATGCTTTGGAAATTTGAGGTAATAGTACAGTATTCTACCAAAGCTTTAATACTTAATGGACTCCTTTGGCCCTAATGACATAGGATCTTCTCCGAAACATACTTTCTACTAACATCTATTAATCTCAGTTGGTATTTCACTCCATTCATCCTGCAAACGCCTAGCGACTTCTCTCAAAAAAGATGGACGCTGCTTATATTTCCTGATCCAACATTCCAATTTGCCCCAAAGATGTCCAGTAGGGTTCAGGTTGGGACTCATCATGGAACATCCACATCTTCAAACCAACATAAAACACCATTGGTTTTCTGATAAGGCGCATTGTCTTGTTGGAAGTATGGCCGGACATTTCCAGAGTATTGCTACATTGTTGGCCACATCAGCTGCCTCTGATTGGTCACAGTGCTCAGCCAATCAGAGGCAGCCCTTTCAGCAGGCAGGGATTTTAAATCCTCACCTGCTGAAAACTCCTCAAAGCAGTGCACGAGAAGAGCAGGCTGTACGCGGCTGGGCCGCGGAAGCTGCAAATAGGTGAGTATACATTTTTTTAATGTTTTACACATTTTTTGGATTGATTTTCAGGGAAGGGCTTATATTTTAAGCCCTTCTCTGAAAATCACTGCAGCGCTTGCCGGCAGCCCATTGATTTTAATGGAGCCAGCTGTATTGCTGGCCCCATTGAATTCAATAGGAGAACATGGCGCTCCTCTGCAACAGCAGTGACAGCTGTGGCAGAGGATTTTTGCATTTCCGCGGGGAGTCCAATTGTCACTGGACACTGTGACAATGCTTTCACAGTGTCCAGTGACAATGGGACTCCCTGTGGAGATGAAGAAAATCATCTGCCACAGCTGTCACCGCTGTAGCAGAGGATAGTGATGTTCTCTGTATGTCAATGGGGCCACTGCAGCTGCCGCCGGCCCCATTGACTACAGGTGAAACCCCTGGATGTGACAGCATCCAGGGATTTCACATCCAAGGAATCCCCTGCTGCAGCTGTCACAGTAACATCAGGGGACAGTGGGCAGGGCTCGTTTTGTGCGGATAAATGCTGCTAGCAGCATTTTTTGTGCCATGACACCCACTCCGGTCATGCAAATTTTTGAAAGCATCAGTTATGCGTACAAAAATTTGTGCGTCAAAACACCTGTTTTACTGAGGCCAAAACTACTATTGAACACTGTCTAAGAGCATGGGGGTGGTAGTGGTGGTGTTTCAATGGATGGGACTTAGTGGTTAGTGCTGTTGCCTTGCAGAGCTGGAGTTCTAGGTTCAATTCTGAGCAAAACAACATCTTCATTGAGTTTGTGTGTCCTCTGTGTTTCTTATTCTCTTTTCTCCTTTCCCTCTTGACAAGAAAGAAACAGCAGGGTGGCTAAGTGATTAACGCTGTTGCCTTGCTGCACTGGAACCCTAGGTTTAGTTCTGGCCAAAGACAACATCTATATGGACTTTTATAGCTGAAATGAACCATCTGAGGTTGAGGTTCTCACTAAACAGAATTTTTATTAAATCTCAAGCTAAAACAGGGTTTTAGTGGTTTGGTTTACTCCACACAACTTCTGACCAACTTGCCAGTACCATTCACTGCTGCCTACCCACAACTTCATGCCAAGACTGTGACCTGATCTGAGGAGTATGAAGTGTGGCACAGTAGCTGGTGTGCAGTCTGGTCACTCCCTGCTCCAATATTGTTACTGTCTGCTGGACCCATTAGCACACGCAGAGAAAGCGGGTAAAGAACCAAGGTTCGCTGAGTCAGGAAGACATTTTTTATAAGACATTTTTTGGAATATGGCAGTGGGAGAATACAGACTTTCTGTTATGTCTTGTCGAATGTGTTGGAGGATTGGGACCGGGGTGACATATACCATCAGCCCCAGCCCACATGGTCCTCACAAAGGTGTATGCTGAGTGTCATTGCAGCACTAGATTCTGATGGGAACTTTGCTTTGGAAGAGTTAGCTTGTGCACATTTATTTTGTCTCCTCCTTATGGAAGATGCAGGCAGTATTCTCAATTTAAAGGTGTTATAGTAACAACATATGTTCTCTCTCTCTCTCTCTCTCTCTCTCTCTCTTTCTCTCTCTCTCTCTCTCTCCATATGGTTCCCAGGATTTAACACTGTCTCCAGATTTGTTTCTCATGAGAAAGACCTAGGATGCCCACCACTCATAAGGTGGGCTGCTACTTACCCCCTCCCTTGGATTCCTTGGTCCAGGCAGGGATATTGATAAAGTCTCTTCTAGCTTTGGTTTCTAGAAATTACGAGTTAGTAGCAACATACACCTTAGGGCATTAACATTTGTTTATGATTACAGTCATTACATACTAAGCCAATCTTATAATTCCAGGGGGTGTGTACTCCTGCTGTTGCATCATTCGCACTATATCTATACTATGATGATAATAATAAACCAGAAGTGATTGACCAACATGGTGTCAGACTCCTTGCATGGATGCTCTTTCTCATTATAATTAATTTGGAGCAGTACAGTGAAGTCTAGAGGAAAACCACTGATTTTTCCTATAACATCTGGCGCCCAATTTGAAAATAACAAGTGCTCCTGGAAATACGAGTCCAACCATTAGACATGAGGTTTTGCTGTTTCTGGTCAAGTCGCAAGCTTAAGTTCCAGTCCTGTGTCTCAATTTAAAAAGGCCAGCTTAGTGTCTAACTTTATTGGTGTGTTATCTTATCTCCTTTACTTTTGTGGCTCATATTTTTATGCATCATCTAATTTTGGCCTTGCCACCATCTAGTAGAGTCAGGTTAACCCAGGTTCCTGATGTAGGGTTGCCCTTATCAAGGCAAGTGCTCCGTTTTTAGTTAGGACCTGTTTGTACAGGGTAATTTAGGTTCAGATTTCCTCTTAAATAACTTTTATGTTTCCTCATATTTTGTGTTTTCCGTGTGTGTATACGTGTGTATATACTGTATTTGGCCTTTAATTATAATTACATCTGGCTAGGATGTAAAACTTTCACTATGAGACCCCAATATATTTTTATATATACCATTGGTCACCACTAGAGACTATGTTTTTGGGGTGGAGGGCAATAATATTTGAGTGTGTTATTGTTTTATGGTGAAATGTACTTATGCATTGCTCTAGAATCTTATAATCAGCTATTACCATTAGGTGACTTATATAATAGGCAAATACAATACGTCGTAATAGCGATGGGAAATTGTAACTCTCCTGTTTACTGAAATAACATGAGGGGATAAACTACAGTAATATGACATCTGAGTGAACTATGACAGCCAATACAAAATATAATTTATTGCTGAATCTTGTATTGAAGGCTCTGAAGGAAGTAGAACAAATGACATAGTAATTGTGATTAGAGGCTGCCATTCTATCCACATCTATTTTCCCCGCACGTTTCAGAATATAGCATAACAATCACTATAATACAAGTCCAGAGACTTCTATAAATGTATCATGCTGTTGGAAACATTCCACTGTAGATTCGTTTTCAAATATTTCTTCCTATTTCATTGTAATTGCAACTTTGTTTCTATAATTGTTGACTCTTTCAATGTGTGACCAAAATAAACCCTTTCAGAATCAGCCCCGTATTTAGGAAACAAGAGGACCACCTGCTACAGTAAAGATGCCAAAAAAGGTGTGTACAGTACCGCCGGCTTACTAATGGCTCGTTTACATGGGTGTATGTATAAATACGCAGCTAATTTACGCACCTGAAAACCGTATTTATTTACGTATTTCGAACGTTCCTGCTCATATTTGTGCCTGCAAATACATTGCGTATTTCCACATGCAGTAAAGTCTGCAGAAAGGTCCATTGATTTGCTGTGCAAAGATGCAGGTTTGCACTGGCCCCTTAATGGCCTATTGCAGTGCGCAAAAGGCACCAAAATAGGACATGCTGAATATTTCTTCACGCGATTGACCAACGCCTGAAAAAATACGCAAATGTGAATGAATGCATTGAATTCAATTATTACACAAAGCAAAAATTGCGCATGTAATACGCGGCACAAAAAACGCCTGTGTGAACGAGCCCTAAAACGTGCCTGCGCTCAACAATTTGTGTACTGCAAATTATGGGAACAGACTGTAAGAAAGCTACAACTGTCAGCCATATTATTTCTCCTTGAGGTTAAAGAGGTTGTGCCGAGTTATAAAACTATCTCCTATGTACAGGATAAGGTATAATTATATGGTCAGTGTGGGTCTGACCACTGAAACCCCCACTGATTCCAAGAATGAGGGATCGGTTGGTCTCTGAGTGAATGGAGCAGAAGTCCTGCAGCTGCAGCTCCATTCACATCAATGACAGCGTCCGAGATTACCAAATTCAAAGCACTTTGGCAATTTCCACCATTGTCATTGAAGTGAATGAAGAGGTTGTGTGATCTGCTCTCTGGTCATTTAAGGACAGACTGGACCCCGATTCTCGGAATAGGTTGGGCCCCACTAAACATACCCTGTTCTGTGAATAAGGTATAACTTTATATCTTTAAACAGCCCCTTCAAATGAGTATCTTGATCATTGGGAGTATGAAAACAGTTGAGTTGGGCCAGTGATTTACATAGGAGAGATAGGGCCTATAGCAAAATTTTAAATGGGCCCCTCATTATGATGTCTGGTCTTGCCACCCAGAACAGAAGGGTATGTTTGCTTCTTATTCCATGCCCATTAAAATTACCCTTGGGCCAATTCTCTACTTCCTTGTTAGCTAACAATGCAGCTCCGCTTTCGAGGAGGGTCTTGCATTTATATATTCTCACCATCCAGTAGCAAAAGGAATGATGCAATCGGAGCTCTCTCCAAGGGCCCCTTAGCAGTCACATGGCTGGTCTATATGGTACGTATGCCCTTGAGTGGGGCTGTACTATGCTGTTTGAGCAATTCCTATAGATGTGAAACAGAAACGGGGAAGCACAGCAAGTTACACTGTTTCCTTAACTCGGTACAGAGCAAAGAAACAGTGTAGCTCTATGTGCTTTGCTGTCTATGTAACTTCCATTCACTTCTATGGGAGTTAGGGAAACAGAATAAGACAGTACACTCAGCTATTTCCATAATCCCAACCACCCCTGGCCATGGCATACAGTCGGACCAGTGGGTGTGGGGGTCAGTTTTTGAGATAGGTGCAAGTTCCAGAGGTGGAACCTGCAACTATAACACTTTTGTGGCATATTCAGTCGTCTGATATGGAAATACCCTCTTAATGGTCTGTCGTTAAATCACCACTCAAGAAGTCCTAGATCTTCCCAGCAGTCATGTGAGTCAAGGACCAGAAGCACTGTTTATGTCAGTCTGTGTTCTTTCATAGGTTGTCATCTTGGGGTAATGGTATCACAGGAGTTTCTCTGAAGAGCTACAAACAGACTAGGGGCTGTGTAGAAGAGCTCCTACCTTCTGCTGATGCTAACTTTAACTTTCCTCCTCTTCTGGTTCATATTCTTACCCTTCTTCTTCTCCTCCTTCCTTTTTTCTTCCTCTTATTCTTTCTCTTTATCTTCCTCTTATTCTTTCTCTTGTACTTCCCCTTGTTCTTCCTCTTGTACTTCCTCTTCTTCTTCCTATTGTACTTCCTCTTCTTCTTCTTCCCCTTTTTGTTCTTCTTCTTCTTCTTCAACCCAGTATGTTGATTACCACTGGGACCACCACTGCCGGCTTGTGCAAACACGCTGTATTTCCACCTTCAAATCTTCATATTTGGCCATTTTTTGTGGTTATTTCTCATCAATCCTGCCATCATCAGGTATAGCAATGTTGACGAGCCACACCCTTTTCTTTTCAATGATGATCAAATTGGGTGTTTTATGAGCCAAGAATGTGTCTGCTTCCCATAACATGCCCAATTTGACCATCATAGGATTATTATTATATACATATATTATTGTTGCTGTTATTATTTTCTTTCTTTCCTTCCATCGATCCTTCCTTCGATTCTTCTTTCTTTTGATCCTTCGTTCAATCCTTCTTCCATTTATTCCATGTATTCCAATGTACAAATGTAGAAATAGGAATTTAACCATTTCCCACTGCAGATGTAAACCATTCCATAGAGGAAATCTATCATCAAAAGTGACCTGTTTTTAAATACCTTTCTTAACCTCGTATACACCTCTTTTTACACAATGACCAGCTCTGCTGGCTCTGCTTTAGCAGTTTGTGCTGTGTACACTAAGGACGAGGTCAGCAGTCATCACATTACCATTTGAAGATGGTATAACAAAGGTAGCATTTCTATTATAAAAAGGGAAACAGATAACAAAGGATCATTCCATTAATAATGGGTTATTTGGACAAGTCAGCTCCTGCTCCCTCCTCCCTTTTCCTACACAGCATTGTTAACACAGAACATACTCACTGTATTCTGTAATAGAAGCTAATAACTTGTTTTCTGACTTATTTTTTTCATATCCTTTTGCCTTCTGTAAAGCAAATATCTAGAACTACAGTTACACCAACTTTGGGAAGATGGTGGTAAATTCCCTTTAAGATGGTTATACAGTACTGTTTCTCCTTGCTATGTAATATGCAGAGTTTCTTACAGTGTTCAGTGTTACTTTCTCAGTACCTTCTACTCCTAAAAGTAGAAACTCCAAGACTCAGCTGGTCAATAAGCAGCGAGCTTCTGTTTATTGGCCAGCCAAGTCTTCTGGCTAACCTCTCCAGCAATTGGCTTTACTTTCTTGTTGCCTCTTGAGTTCAAATGTTGGCATTGCCAGTGCCACTCACTACCCTTTGCCCACAACTTAATCCCAGGACAATGTCCTGACCCATGGGCGGAGCGTCAGGGGGTGCTGGGGTCGCCATGGCGACCTGTCCCTGAGCTTAAGTGGGCCCAGAGGTCGCCCTCCCACCATTAACAAACATACATTCATGCCGCGCTGTCAGCCGTGCAGTCCAGCCGACAGGATGAGCCAGAGAGGAAGCCGTAAAAGAGAGAAAGAAAAAATCTCAGCGCTCAGGAAGAGGGTACCAAAAGACTGTGCAAATAAGATGTATATTAGACTTACTTCACGGAGGCGTCCGTGAGCAGACGCCTCCGGTCCCAGAAAGCATAAAACAAGCATGCGCAGAGCGGAGCCGGCGGCCGGTGAGTGCGGCACAGAAATAGAGCATGCTGCGATTTGTTTGCCACGCGACATTTCGAGCGGCCAAGTCGCGGCCGTCTGTAGAGGATTGCGTTTGTTAACGCAATCCTATGGCAGCTTCCAGGGGTGGAAATTCCGCGGGAAATCCCGCTGCGGAATTTCCGCCTGTCTGCAGGCGGTCTTAGTACCAAAGCCTCTTTGCGTCTTTTTCAGTTCTTTTCATCGTCGTAATCCAAAAACCATGACTTTTACATTTTTCCGTCAGCATGGCCGTATGAGGGCTTGCTTTTGCAGGACAAGTTGTATTTTTTAACCCCTTAAGGACACGGCCTATTTTGGGCTTAAGGACGCAACGATTTTTAGTAGATTTTTATCTCCATTTTTCAAAAGCCATAACTTTTTTATTTTTCCGTCGACGCGGCCGTATGAGGGCTTGTTTTTTGCGTGGCGAACTGTAGTTTTTATTGGTGCCATTTTTGAGAACATAGACTATATTGTAAAACTTTTATTATTTTTTTTTATGACAACAGGGAGAGAAAACGCATTAATTCTGCCATAGATTTTTTTATTTTTTTTTACAGCGTTAATCATGCAGCATAAATGACATAATACATTTTTTCTGGGGGTTGGTACGGTTACAACGATACCAAAATTCTAATATTTGTTTTAGATTTTTCTACTTTTCTGCAATAAAACCCCTTTTTTTGGAAATCTTTTTTTTTCTATAGTGCTGCATTCAAAGTCCTGTAACTTTTCAAATTTTTTTATGTACGGAGCTCTATAAGGGCTTATTTTTTTGTGAGACGACCTGTAGCTTTTATTGGTACCATTTTGGAGTATTTATGGCTTTTTTGATCACTTTTATTGCATTTTTTGGAAGGCAAAATGCTAAAAATTAGCATTTTGCCTCTGTTTTTTAGCTTTTTTTTTTACACTTTTTGCCATACAAAATAAAAAGCATGTTCAACTTTTTGTACATGTCGTACAGACGCGTCAATACCAAATATGTGGGGTTTTAATTTTTTTTTACCTTTTTTATGCTAATATGAGAAAAAGCACCAAAAAAGTTTTTTCACTTTTTTTTTTCCTTTTTTTTTTTTGCACATTTTTATTAGCTTTTTTTACACCATCTGTGTCCCTCTGAGGGACTTAAAGCACTGCACTGATGATCAATGTGATAAGGCATGGCAGGACTTCTGTCCTGCCATGCCTTATCGCTTATACAGTGATCCCAGGCACTGGCAACGCAAGACGCCATGGCAACAGGCCGGGCTCTCTACGATCTATATAGATCGTGGCAGGGAAGGGGTTAACAACAGGGGGGCGCATCTCTGATGCAACCCCGCTGCTGCAGCGGGAAGCCGGCTATGAAGCACTTCAGCCAACCACAATCAGAGCTACCAGCAGGCGGGGATTTTAAATCCCCGGCTGCTGATAGATCAGAACTACAGAGTCGGGGACAGCACCAGAAGTCGCGGCTGAGCCCCGGCAGCTGAAGGGAGGTGAGTATTGTTTTTTTAAAATTTTTGCCACAGATGTGACAGATGTAGCAGCAGGGAATTCTTTTAACTAGCGGGGTGTGAAGGAAACATCTGCCGCATGCGGCAGGTGTGTTCTTCATGCCTGCGGGGGTCACGGCAGCTGCGGAGGGGTAAGTTTTTTTTGTTTTGTTTTTTTTTTGTTTTGCACTAAAATGCTTCTTTTTCAGGGAAGGGCTTATATGTAAAGCCCTTCCCTGAAAAAGAATGCAGGGGGCCGGCAGAGCATTATTTTCAATGGAGCCGCCGGCAGCAGCCACGGCTCCATTGACAACAAGCACACAGCTGTGTTAACGCGTGTTTTTGCTCGTACCTAGGTGCGAATGTATGTACACACCTAAGTACACACAAAAACACGCTTGTGTGAACGCACCCTTAATGAAAATAAAATAAGTTTATATTTGTAAGCTTTTTCCCTATTATTACTGGGGGGGAGGGGGGGGGGGGCCCAAACTGAACTCTTGCACCCGGGCCCACAAGCCTGTAGGTACGCCCCTGTCCTGACCTGAGGAAGCTATTTAAAAAATTCAGTTTTCACAATGACCACCGACACTTCCTGTGCTTTTACAGATTGTGCTATGAAGGCAATGTCAGCAGTAGAGATGAGCGAGCACCAAAATGCTCGAGTGCTCGTTACTCGAGTCGAACTTTCAGTGATGCTCGAGAGTTCGTTTCGAGTAACGAACCCCATTGAAGTCAATGGGCGACTCGAGCATTTTTGTATATGACTGGTGCTCCGCTAAGGTTTTCATTTGTGAAAATCTTAGCAAATCACCAAAGTCATGTAAAAAACACAGAAATGGATAGGGCAGGCGAGGGAGCAACATGCAGGGCTGCATTTCGGGCTCCGAGGTCTCACTATTAAGCCACAATAGTGGCAAGAGTGAGAACCTCCCCCCACTGTCAGCATAAAGATCGTTCTCCTCTGCCACAGCTGTAACAGCTGTGGAAGAGAAGAACGATGTTAGCCCATTGAATTCAATGGAGCCGGCAATACAGCCGGCTCCATTGAAAGCAATGGGCTGCCGGCGAGCGCGGGAGGAATTTTCGGGAAGGGCTTAAAAATATAAGCCCTTACCTGAAAATCATCCTACAATGTGTAAAAAAAAAAAATGTATACTCACCTTTCCGCTGCAGCCGGAGTTCAGCCGCAGCCGGCAGTTCTCCTGAACTGCTTTCTGTAGTATTCAGCAGGTGGGGATTTAAAATCCCCGCCTGCTGAATGAGCTGCCTCTGATTGGTCACAGCCTCACCAATCAGAGGCAGCTCTCACTCACCCATTCATGAATGGGTGAGTGAGTGCTGTCTCTGATTTGCTCAGCGCAGGGACCAATCAGGGGCAGCTCTCAGCTATTGAATGACAGCTGAGAGCTGCCCCTGATTGGTCCCTGCGCTGAGCCAATCAGAGGCAGCACTCACTCACCCATTCATAAATTCATGAATGGGTGAGTGAGAGCTGCCTCTGATTGGTGAGGCTGTGACCAAACAGAGGCAGCTCATTTTAGCAGGCGGGGATTTTAAATCCCCGGCTGCTGAATACTACTCACAGCAGTTCAGGAGAACTGCCGGCCGGCCGCGAGTGATTTCTGTCTGCCGGGACAAGGTGAGTATATTTTTTTTTACACATTTCTGGATGAATTTCAGGGAAGGGCTTATATTTTTAAGCCCTTCCCGAAAATTCATCATGCACTTTCAATGCTTTCAATGGAGCCGGCTGTATTGCCGGCTCCATTGAATTCAATGGTCAGTGCTCGTCTAATCGAGACGAGTACCGCGTGGTGCTCATCTCGAGTAATGAGCATCTCGAGCACCCTAATACTCGAACGAGCATCAAGCTCGGACGAGTATGCTCGCTCATCTCTAGTCAGCAGACATGAGATTACCATCAGAGAGTGGTATAACAAATGTAACACTTCTCTAAGGGCCCTTTTACGTGGAAAGATTTGTCAGCTGCAGATACCCGACGGGTTGTCCAATTGATAACACTGGACAACAAAAATGCACTTTGAAGTTTTTTCCTTTCTCAAAACAGTTAAACTTCCCTAATTTGGGGTCAAGAAACACAATTATAACATTACAATGGAGAGCACTCCAAGTATAAAATACCCCCTGCACTCCGGAGCCCAGAAAAATCAATGATGTGTTCTAAATTCCATATATTTATTGCAACGCGTTTCGGCAGTAAACACCCGCCTTTCTCAAGCATTCTCCCTGATACCTTACTTCCATTTTCAATATCTTCTGTTGGAACCGCTCTCCATGTTTGTCGCTCTCGGCACCGCCATTGCCAGGGGAGAAGTCCAGGTGAGACTGTAGGAAATGGATTTTGAGTGACGTGTTGCAACCTAATCGAAGATACTTTTCTAGAAGTTTATTCACAATCTCAACGTAGTTGTCAACTCTTCGATTTCCCAGAAAGCCATGCGAAACATCTTTAAGTGCCTCCTATGCTGCTTTCTCATGACCCTGAAGAACTTGCTCAAAGTTTTTATCTTTAAGAAGATTCTAAGAATTCTAAGATTTAAGCATTACGGTATCCGATTTATATTTTAGTTATTGAACTATTTTACTATATACTCGTTTATTTATTCTTAATGATTTCACTCATGGTAACTCTGTGGATCTGAATAAAGGTCCATATATTTAACTTAAATTGGCTACAAAACGTCACATTGTAGGCCCATCTCAGAGCCAAGAGCTAAGTCAAAGTCTTCAAACTCTTTTTCGTTTCTTCCATCATAAAATGATTAAGAAATATCTATTTTCAAGTCAGAAAGATTTTCACTGTTGACCAGTAGAGATGAGCGAGCATACTCGTCCGAGCTTGATACTCGTTCGAGTATTAGCGTGTTCGAGATGCTCGTTACTCGTGACGAGTACCACGCGGTGTTCGAGTTACTTTCACTTTCATCTCTGAGACGTTAGCGCGCTTTTCTGGCCAATAGAAAGACAGGGAAGGCATTACAACTTCCCCCTGCGACGTTCAAGCCCTATACCACCCCCCTGCAGTGAGTGGCTGGCGAGATCAGGTGTCACCCGAGCATTAAAATCTGCCCCTCCCGCGGCTCGCCACAGATGCATTCTGACATAGTTCAGGGAAAGTGCTATCGTGTTGGAGCTGCTATAGGGAGAGCGTTAGGAGTTATTTTAGGCTTCAAGAACCCCAACGGTCCTTCTAAGGCCATAGAAATCGCAGATCGCACCTATTTGCGATCTGCGATTCCTGTTCTGTTCTCTATATGCGCTCAATGGGGCCGGCGGCAGCAGCGCCGACCCCACTGAGAACATATAGAAGACAAATCATTCTTCTCTGCCACAGCTGTAACAGCTGTGGCAGAGAAGAACGATGTTTGCCCATTGAATTCAATGGAGCCGGCAATACAGCAGGTTCCACTGAAAGCAATGGGCTGCCGGCGTGCGCGGGATGAATTGTCGGGAAGGGCTTAAATATATAAGCCCTTCCCTGCAATTCATCCAGAAATGTGTTAAAATAAAAAAAAATATATATATATATATACTTACCTTGTCCCGGCAGACGGAGTTCAGCTGCGGCGGCCGGCAGTGGGTGTGAAGGGGGTGTGAGTCAGACTCAGCGCTGAGCCAATCAGGGGGCAGGTCTGACTCACACCCCCTTCACACCCACTGTAGGCCGGCCGCGCTGAACTCCGTCTGCCGGGACAAGGTAAGTATATACCGGCGTATAAGGCAACGGGGCGTATAAGACGACCCCCCAACTGTCACCTTATACGCCGGGAATACAGCGGAGCAAAAAATAAAAATCATTACTCACTTCCCCCGGCGTTCTGCGGCGCTGCTGCAGGCTGTCGCTCCCTCCTGGTCCCTGGCAGAGCATTGCTTTCTGGACGCAGGGCTTGAAATCCCCGCCTCCAGAAAGCTACTGTGATTAGCTAACACACGCTGTCAGCCAATCACAGCCATTCAATGACATCATATATACGGTATATATTTTTATTGTAACACATTTTTGGATGAATTGCAGGGAAGGGCTTATATATTTAAGCCCTTTCCAACAATTCATCCTGCGCTCGCCGGCAGCCCATTGCTTTCAGTGGAACCTGCTGTATTGCCGGCTCCATTAAATTCAATGGGCAAACATCGTTCTTCTCTGCCACAGCTGTTACAGCTATGGCAGAGGAGAACGATCTTTATGCTGACAGTGTGTGTGTGTGTGCGGGGGGGGGGGGGCACTCTTGCCGCTATTGTGGCTTAATAGTGGGACCTGTGAACTTGAGATGCAGCCCAACATGTAGCCCCTCGCCTGCCCTATCCGTTGCTGTGTCGTTCCCATCACTTTCTTGAATTGCCCCGATTTTCACAAATGAAAACTTTAGCGAGCATCGGCGAAATACAAAAATGCTCGGGTCGCCCATTGACTTCAATGGGGTTCGTTACTCGAAACGAACCCTCGAGCATCGCGATAATTTCGTCCCGAGTAACGAGCACCCGAGCATTTTGGTGCTCGCTCATCTCTATTGACCAGTGTAATCGTTCCTGTGTTTTTACAGAGCAATGAGCATCGCTCAGTGAATAGAGGTGGAGCCGGGAATTGTTCCACCCACCTCCATTCACTGTAAACAGGCTGTCGTTCATAGATAAGTGATAGCCTGCTTAAGGCTCATTTAGACACAACGATTATCGCTCAAAGCGACTTTTGAGCGATAATCGTTGTGTCATTTACAGCACAAGATGATCGATTAAACGTTGAGCGATCACCTTGCACTGCTAGCGGAGGATACAGAAGACAAGCGGGGTGTCCTCCATGAACTCCATTTGTGGCTGTTGTAGCAGCATATCAGCTGTCAAAGACAGCCGACACTGGAGCATGCACCATATTAACCCTGCACATCCAGAATGTACATATAAGTCCTGGGCATGAAGGGGTTACAGGTGGAGTTCCTCCTTCCAATACAACCTGCAGAGTTTCTTGCAGTTTTACTTCCTCAATAGTTTCCTCTCTTACCAGAACAAACTCCAAGACGAGTCTCTTTGACTTAATAGAAATATGGTAATTTTTTTCATCCATAAAACTACTTGGATGAAACATCATTTCCATTCCTTTTCCAGTAGTTAATGTCTCCGCCAGAAAAGGGGGGATTTTTTTTTTTTTTTTGCTGCATATGCAAAGTGTGACTTCATGAAAAGCTGATGGATGGACACATTTAGAAGAAGTGCGTCTCACTTCTGGAAAATCACATCAGTCTCCCAAGGGCCATCAAACTGTGACATAAATATTTGATGGTTGGAAATTAAAGCTTTTTTTATCTACTGCACTTCTTGCCTCGACTCCTCATTGTAGCTCATATCTAGACAGACATGTGTCTATTTTTTTTTCTTCTGTTCCTAGTGATCTGTGATTAGACAATTGTCATGGAGCATAATTTATATCCGGCACATGTTGTGATATTATGATGCTGCTTGTATACATTATACGGGTAGTTTAAAGGCATGGGCATTGCTATAGGTGGCGCCAAGGCAGCAGGTACACCCCAGGTCATGTGCCCCTCTGCTACATTATCCTACCAAAAGTAATTGGACACCTGAGCAAGAATCAAAAGTAGTACTTTTTTCCAGATGTTAATACTTAGTAGGCCTTTTTGAGCTTAATGATATGGAATACTCTTCGTGGCATACTTTCTACTAAATTCTGAGCCTGCGCCATCCATAGGACGTAGGTTTTTAGTCCATTTGCGGGAACTCCTTCCCAGCCCAAAAATAAATTTATGTCGTGTGGCAGGAAGGGGTTAAAGGGGTTGTGTCAGTATAGACCTTGGTCAGATATCACAAGGATATGCCGTCAATACTGGATATCTAACTGCTGGAACTCCCATGCTTGGCAGAACAAAAAGAAGGAAGGCGGAGAGCTGGGCAAAGCACCCAAGCAGTTGAGTTTAGGGTAGTGACAGCATACAGTTCTCAAAGTCATCTAGAGTGATCTAGAGTAGGTGCCACCGATCTAGGATGCTGGTAGACCAAAGGTTATGTTAGGATTAAAAACACTTACGAGACATGGTCTAAAAGATCTGAGCTGACCTGTCGCTAAGTGTCAACCTGGAGAAGACAGACAGATGGCCACCAATGACATAGAAAGAAAAGTGGACATTCGCAATGTGGATCTGGCAGTAAATAGCCCATGTGAACTATGGGTGCCCGTGCTTGGTGCAGATTTCTACAGCATTCTGAGCTAAACCTAGACACTTAGACAAGTCCGGCGATCCGTAGAGATCCGCAGCATGTATGGGCTCCCTAAGCCGATGCGCATGTTGATAATCATTTCTATAACAGAGAAACTGTGGGAGTTTATGGTAATTGTCAAGGATGCAGTTTAAAGAGTTTGTGCAGTAGTGGCAAAAATATGGCTACTTTATTCCAAACACAGCGCCACTTTTGTATGTAGGTCATGTCTGGTAGTGCCTGTCAGCTCTCGATCACTTCAGTGGAGCTGAGCTGCAATGCCATACACAACCCTATGGATGGGGGTGGCGCTGTGTTTGGAAAAAGCAGCTATGGTTTTCTAACCCCTTTAAAGAGATTTGTAGAATGTAGACTTAGGCCGGCTTCATACGGCCCTATTTGCGTGCATATTTGCGCACACAAAATTTGCGCGCACAATATGGAGTGAATAGAAACCATTCATTTCAATGCGTTCATTCGTATGTGCGTATTTTCCTGCGCATTTCAGTCACACGAAAGGAAAAGAACCGCACATGCTCTATTTTCCTGCACATTTGTGGACCATAAGTCAATTGTGGTGTGTAAATGAGCGTGCAATATGCTAGGAGATGTGTGGTACGCTGTGTAATTGTGCTGGAAGAGAACACATCTTGAACTCATTAGACTAATTAGCCATTTCAATGGTTGGCAGCATCAGTGCATATTAATTTGCCTGGCATGCACAAAAACAGCAAAGTATACACCGATGCATCTCCAAAAAAGCAAAGTTCATCCCGTATATAAGCTGCGCTCATGTGGAGCTGGCCTTAGGAGATTAAGGTTTTCCAGACAAATACTATATATGACTTGTCCCCAGAATAGGTCATCAATGATTGATCGGCCGGGTTTTTACCATTCGAGACCCCACCCATTTAGCTCATTGGGTGCCCACTGTCAGCACCACAGCACACAAGGGTATAGAGCAGTTAACTCTGCTCCTTGTGAACTGGCCAACTCCTGAGCCGGCAATTAAAAGCACTGGCTACTACTCAGGGGTAAAAGATAACGGCTTGTTCTGTATATCCCTATGTATTGTGGCGCTGACAGTGGGCACCCAGTCAGCTGATCGGCTGGGGTCCTGAGCGAAACACCCGGCTGATCAGCAATTAATGACTTATCCTGGGGACAGGTCATCAATAGTATTTGCCTGGAAAACCTGTTTAAGGAACAATGCACACAGGCTACCATGAAGTAGACTGATGTGCTGACAGGGAAGCTGAAGGTCTTTGCAGTGCAGCTTTAGGCCTTAGTCACACGGGCGTTTTTTCACGCGATTTGCGCATCGCATGACGGATGCGCATGCGCAAATCGCGTGACCGGCGCCGAAAAATCGGCCCAAAAATCGCCCGAAAATCTGCTCCTAGCCGCGTTTCATTAGAAACGGGCCGGAGCTGTCCAGCGCATTGCATTCAATGGAGACGGCAATACAGCGGCTCCATTGAATGCAAGCGCTGCGGGCGAGTGTGGGATGAATTGTCGGGGAGGGGTTAAATATATAACCCCTTCCCTGCAATGCATCCTTAAATGTGAAAAAATAAAAAAAAAGGATGTACTCACCAGCTCCCGGCAGCTGGAGATCCCGGCGGCCGGCCTGCAGTGGGTGTGAAGGAGGTGTGACTCAGACTTGCCCCTGATTGGCTCAGCGCTGAGCCAATCAGAAGCAAGTCTCAGTCACACCCATTCATGAATTCATGAATGGGTGTGACTGAGATCAGCCTCTGATTGGCTCAGGCTGAGCCAATCAGGGGCCAGTCTGAGTCACACCCCTTCACACCCACTGCAGGCCGGCCGCCGGGATCTCCAGCTGCCGGGAGCTGGTGAGTACATCCTTTTTTTTAATTTTTTCACATTTAAGGATGCATTGCAGGAAAGGGGTTATATATTTAACCCCTCCCCGACAATTCATCCCGCGCACGCCGGCAGCCCATTGCTTTCAATGGAGTCGGCTGTATTGCCGCTCCATTGAATTTAATGGGCAAACATTGTTCTTCTCTGCCACAGCTGTTACAGCTGTGGCAGAGAAGAATGATTTGTCTTCTGTATGTTCTCAATGGGGTCGGCGCTGCTGCCACCGGCCCCATTGAGCGCATATAGAGAAGAGAACAGGAATCGCAGATCGCAGATAGGTGCGATCTGCGATTTCTGTTCTCTAATTTATCGGACGAGCGCATAAAAAGCGCTCATGTGTCCGATACCATTGCAAAGCAATGGTTTTAAAAAATCGCCGGACGCATGCGCATGCGCAAATCGCGGCAATAAATGCCCGTGTGACTAAGCCCTTAGGGTGGCCTCACTCGGGCGCAGTTGTGATCGCAAAATCTGCACGCCGAATGCGCAGTGAATAGAACTCATGGAATTAAATGGGTTTCTTCACATTAGTTTTTTTTTTTCCATGTGCATTTTGAGCATAGTAACATAGTATGTTAGGCTGAATGAAGACCATGTCCATCCAGTTCAGCCTGTTTTTACCCCCCATGTTAATCCAAAGGAAGGCAAAAGAAAAAAAAAACGAAGCAGATGCCAATTTAGCTCATTTGGAGGAAAAAATTCCTTCCATAATGGCAGTCAGAATAATCCCTGGATCAACGCTTAAAAGTTCCTACCTGACTTCAAGACCGGGATCAACAACCCCGCTGGTCACCTAATGTCTGTATCCTGTAATATCATAGCGCTCTAGAAAGACATCTAGTCACCTCTTAAACTCCTCTATGGATTTTGCCATCACCATGTCCTCAGGCAGAGAGTTCCACCGTCTCACGGCTCTTACAGTAAAAAACCCCTTCTATGTTGGTGTTGAAACCTGCTTTCTTCTAGACGTAGAGGATGCCCTCCTGGGGCATAGGGTAAAAAACGAATGCTCTATTTTTGTGCGCAATTGCACAAAATCATGCAGTGAACTGCGCCATTTCGTGGGCTTAAATGAGAACACCTGGGACTACCAAGTCAGCTGATCCACCTTTTGAGTCAGCGAACCCGCTGACTAAGTAGGCTACCCACCTACTGGAACATAGCGCTGCCAGGACCAGCAGTCCTTGCAGCACAATAAAGTACAGTAAAAAATGGAGCGAAAGTTGTGGCTACTATTTGCGGTTTTTCCAGCCATTCACATGGCTGGCTGCAAGGAAAACTCGCTGCAGCAACAATATCTTGCGGACAGCAGAACAACTTTAATGACTCTTAAATGCCCCAACTAGAGGCACCTCTAAGTGTTTTGCTGCACTCACCACTGCTAAACTCCCTCCCGCTCCCTTTTTCTGATGGCTTCCATAGACTCCCATAGGAGTCTATGGTGCCTCCTGTGTTGTTCCGTCAAAAGATAGGGCAAGACCTCCATTTTTCAGCAGCAGGAAATTCTGGCCGCTGAAATTGCGCTCATGTGCTATTTTTCTTGGTCTACTTTTTTTGGGTGTGGCTAAAAATCTTTTATATGAATGAATCCATAGGAAACCATTGGTTCTAATAGTCATGTAAACAAGGCCTTAGGATTTGCTATTCAAGCAATTTTCTAAGCCCAAGTATCAAGAAATGGTGGTTCACAAAGATGTACATATTTTTTTAACAGTTCCTTTCACTAACAGTAATACCATTTCATAGAACAGGAGAACCTCAGGGGGTTTACATGACCTGCAGGCTCAATGCCAGTTGACACATGCAATTTATGCAGACCGGGCATCCACCAAAACTCTGTAGTGCAATCATAAATTTAACGTATCACCTCAATATTTCATTCAGTTTCGGGTAAAGAATATGAAATAATTTATCTGAAAAGTTGATTGAGAAACTTGTTCATGCAATTCTGGGTATAAGGTTAGTGTAGGAATGGAAGGAGCATGCAAAACTGTAGAGCATGGGTCAAACTCAAGGCCAACGTCCGAATCTGGCGTGCCACGTCATTTTATATGGACTGCAATGAGAAAAAACGGCTTTCCACTTTCCCCCGGAGGATGTAGCCACAAGAGGTAGTCCCAGCACAAGGAGCAGGTGCATTTTGAATTCCGGCTCCGGCGCACCTCCACACCACTTTGCTCAGAGGTGGTGGCACAGCTCTGACCCCCTACCCGGCACCCTAGCCACCCTCCAAAGTAGTAAGCTCGGTGCTAAAGAGGTGGAAGGGAAGAAAGCCCATCATAGTGCGGAGACTTTCCCCAGTGTTTCTATAACTCAGATTTATCTTGAAGCACGCAATAAAATAAGCAGGTGAATGAGAAATGTCGCTCTTCTTCATTTGAATACAAATGCAGATAAATGTAGCAAAGATGGAATTGTCGTTTCCAACAATTCAGGTGACAGCATGATGTCTTATCTATGGTTTATCATATTACTGCAGGCAAATTGATTCTAGTTGTTTAAGGGCAGCTATACATGGGACAACCACCATCCAATAGTCGCTCAAAAGAGTGAATGCAAATGACAGCTGTTCCATGTAAACAGTGCCAAGAAAAGGGTCATGACTAGAGATGAGCGAGCGTACTCGGTTCGAGTGTTTTTGCACTCGAGCACCGCTTTTTCCGAGTAACTCACTACTCGGACGAAAAGATACGGGGGGCGCCAGGGGGCGGCGTGGTGAAGTGGGGGGTAGCAGTGGGGAACAGGGGGGAGCTCTCTCTCTCACCCCCCCTTCTCCCCTCTGCAACCCCCCGCTCACCCCCGGCACCCCCCGAATCTTTTCGTCCGAGTAGTCAGTTACTCGAAAAAAGCGGTGCTCGAGTGCAAAAACACCCGAACCGAGTACGCTCGCTTATCTCTAGTCATGAGAGATAATCTAACTAATTGTTAGGCATTTCAGTTGAGCTCACATAAAAAGTAGTTGCTGCTTGATCAAACGTTGCCTGGTGTAAAGTCACAGTTGTTCGTACTTGAATGACTTGCAAACAAATTTGCATGGAGATCCACTGTATCATCAGAATGTTGGCAAACAACCGCTGAACAACAAGCGCTCTGTGGAAAAGCAACCAAACGACTGTCATTTGACTGTCAGTGACTATTAGCTGAACAAATGGGGCTCAATGTAAAGGCACCTAAAAGGGACCATCCCAAAATCTAAAGTTATCTGCTACCCACAGCATAGGGGATAACTGTATGCTTGGTGGAGGTCTTACCACTGAGACTCCCACCACATCCAAGAACAAGGTTTCCCCTCTCTTCGTCACTGTGGACTTCCTGCAGTGAGGAGGAGATTGAATGGAGCAGTGCTCATGCATGCAAAAAGTTCAGAACAGATGCAGAGGATGGGTCCCCAGAGGCTTCCAGTTGGAAACCCTCCTCAGACAGATTTGGCATCACTACACACCTGGGAGGTTCCCTAGGAATTCATAAGGAAACGCTCTAGACTGGAATCCAACGGGGAGGCTGTGGTAGAGCCAGAGGTCATCCTACCTTAGTCCTTAGTTGTAGCTCCTGCAATTCCGAGTCAAGTCATCGAATACTTGTTGTAAATTGGTTTTCTTTACCAAAGCAGCCCAACATGGTAATACAGATGAAGATGAATCAAAGCAGTCTCTTAGTCTTGCAGAAGGGACCCAGATTGGTGATGCACATGTTGAAGATGGCCGCGGTATCAAACTTGTTTTTAGCAATGCTTCAACTGTCCACTGGACAACTAGTGCAGCCAATTGCTACTGCTCTCATAAAGAAATAACTGTCTTTTACAATAGGAGCTCCTCACAAAAGTTATCTCATTCTTTTTCGACTCACCCGGGTCTTTCACTCTCACTGCTTTCACTTTTCGCTTCCTGGACCATTATTCCTCACCCACAGCACGGCTCTTCTTCAGCGTGTGATCACCAAGATCGAACCCCACTTACAGGTACCGCACTTGAACAATTAAACATCGTTACCAAACAAGGACCCAATTAACTGTGTGTAGCAACATATTAGGGGCCACTACTCCACCACCCCCTTATATATGTGCTGCCAGCCTTCCATTTGGTGTGACGTGACTGCAGGTGGGAGAAGCAACCCTGCCATGATGAAGTTAAAAGAAGGGGGCACTGGATCCCCATTCTCAAGACTGGGGAAGTCTGAGCTGTGAGAACCCCACTAACTATTCGTGTTAAGTTTGTGCAGGGAGCAAATACAGCAACCCTCACAAACGCGACCAACGTGTCAAACCTTGATATGATTAATGTTTACAATGGGATGATATATGCATGAATTAGGATACCAACACTTGGGAAACACTAAAATGGGAGTGGGAGTGCTCTGTTTAACCAAGTACAGTTTAGCAGGCCATGCCTAAAAACACTACCCTATGTCTCAGACCTACCGGACCTTGTCTGTCCCTAGTCGAAGGATAGGGAAGGATATGTAGTAGATGGAAATTCCATCTATCTATCTATCTATCTATCTCACATCTATCTATAGGCAGGTCCAGAATAAATAGACTTTCATTATGTTTTATTGGTCAGCTAGGAAAAAACGCTTCCTTGTCAGCCAATCAGTTCATACACCCCAGAAGATATTGTAGCAGGGAAGAGAATGGAACATTAAACACTAAGGGATTTCCTACAAACGACTCCTAGGGAAACATCTGAAGTCACAAGAAAGAAACTCTCATCAGTGCCGAATGACAGGGGTCTAAGGCTAACATTGTGATGCCACGCTGGTTCCATTTCCTGATTGCGGTCTGCGCTTGACAACAATAAAGTTATACTCTATCCTATGGATAGTGGATAACTTTAGATTTTGGAATAAACCCTTTAGCTTAATTAGTGAAAACAGCTAATAGACAAATACAGCTCTACTACATCCAGTACAGATGTGTCATAGAACTCGTTGGGGATTATATTGTTTGTACAGTGTGACAACTATTGATAGCATAAATTACAGATGTAGCAATTGTTAACATGGCAGGTGCATTGTGATAACTTAATTTACAGCATTCTAGTTAAGTGATCATATCTTAAAACCTGTTAGTTGTATCATAGTTCAGCTCGTAATGTGGCACAATCTAAGCTCTGTTGCACATATGTGTGTATATGGCATACACCCTTGGGTTCCAAAGGAATGGAGGCCTAGGGGTAAGCACCTCAATCCTGCCTTTGCTGTGGAGCAGCACACTGCCCCCTACTGGTGTGATAGTCTGGGGAGCCATCGCATACGACAGTCGGTCATCCCTAGTAGTGGTACGAGGGACAATGCAAGCTCAGCAATATGTTCAGGACTTCCAGCAGCCACATGTGTTCCTCTCATGATGGCTACCAAGAGACAGCAGGATAATGCTCAGGCGATCATGCAAGGGGGTCATAAGAGTCTCCACAACATTGTCACACTTTCGTGGCTGCCCAGTCGCCAAATTTATTCCCAATAGAATATGCATGGGAACTTTTGAGATGCCAACTTTGACAGCCCATGATCTACAAGCTCAGTTACAGCAAATGAGGAGTGACATGTCACAGGATACTATACAGAACCTGAATACTTCCATGCCCGCCTGTATCACATCTTGCATCCAATCAAGAGGCGATACAACAAGATACTAGAGCCTCCATGCCCACCCGTATCACACGTTCCATCCAAGCTAGAGGCAGCTCTTCAGGGTACTAAAGCCTGCATGCCCACCTGTAACACATCTTGCATCCAAGCTAGAGCCGGCCTAAAGGGGTAATGGCGCCTCAATGCCTACCCCTATCGCATCTTGCATTCAAGCTAGACGCGGTATGAAAGGGTACTAGAGCCTTCATGCTGCCCATATCACATCTTGTATGAAAGCTAGAGGTGGTACAACGGGGTAGTAGAACTTCCATGCCTACCCACATCACATCCTGCATGCAAGCTAGAGGTGGCCCAACAGGGTACTACAGCCTCCATGCCCACCTGCATCACATCCTGCATCCAAGCTAGAGGTGGTACAACAGGGTACTAGTGCCTCCATGCCAGCTCATAATCACATCTTGTATGCAAACTAGAGGTAGTACAACAGGGTACTAGTGCCTCCATGCTGCCAATAACACAAATTGTATCAAAGCTAGAAGTGGTACAACAGGGTACTAGAGCCTCCATGCCCACCGGCATCACATCCTGCATCCAAGCTAGAGCTTGCCCAACAGGGTACTAGAGCCTCCATGCCCGCCAGTAATCACATCTGGTATCCAAGCTAGAGTCAGTACAACAGGGTACTACAGCCTCCATGCCTGCCCGTATCTCATCTTGCATCCAAGCTAGAGGTGTTACAACAGGGTACTAGAGCCTTCATGCCCATTTGTAATCACGTCTGGGATCCAAGCTAGAGGTGGTACAACAGGATACTAGAGCCTTCATGCCCGCCCATAATCACATCCTATAGCTAAAGTAAAGGTGGTACAATAGGTTACTAGAGCCTCCATACCCGGCCGTATCACATCTTGTCTCTAAGCTAAAGGCAGGGCAACAAGGGTGCTAGAGCCTCTATGCCCCCCGTATCACATTCTGTATCCAAGGTAGAGGTGGTACAACAGGGTACTAGAGCCTCCATGCCCACTCGTATCTCATACTGTATCCAAGCTAGAGGCGGTACAACAGGGTACTAGAGCCTCCATGCCCGCCTGTATCACATCTTGTATCCAAGCTAGAGGTGGTACAACAGGGTACTAGAGCCTCCATGCCCACCCATAATTACATCTGGTATCCAAGCTAGAGGTGGTACAACTGAGTATTAAAGCCTCCATGCCTGCCTGTATCTCATCTCTTATCCAAGCTAGAGGCGGTACAACAGGGTACTAGAGCTTCTATGCCCACCCGTATCACATCTTGTATCAAAACTAGTGGTGGTACAACAGGAACCTAGAGCCTCCATGCCACCCAAATCACTTGTTGTATCAAAGCTAGAGGTGCTACGAAAGGTTACTAGAGCCTCCATGCCTCCCATATCACATCTTGTATCAAAGCTAGAGGTGGTACAGAATGGTACAAGAGCATCCATGCCCACCCGTAATCACATCTGGTATCCAAGCTAGGGGAAGTACAACAGGGTACTATAGCCTCCATGCCCACCCATAATCACACCTGGTATCCAAGCTGGAAGTGGTACAACAGGGTACCAGAGCCTCCATGCCTGCCGTATCACATCTTGTATCCAAGCTAAAGGCAGTAAAACAGGATGCTAGAGTCTCTATGCCCCCTTCATCACATCTTGTATCCAACCTAGAGACGGTACAACAGGATACTAGAGCCTCCATGTTCACCCATAATCACATCTTATATCCAAATTAGAGGTGGTGCAACCGGGTACTAGAGCCTCCCTACAAGGGGTCAGTTTTCCGCAATAGACTATCTTATCGCTCTGATATTGTAATACACCTACCTATATCAACATTGCAATCACATATAAAGATTCATTTGATTCTAACTGTTTTAAGGGGAGGGATTGTTTTTGACAATGAATGTATATATATATATGTGTGTGTGTGTGTGTGTGTGTATATACACGCATAAAGAGAGAGAGAGAGACAGAGGCTCTGGCTTTGTTCAGGAGTGACAGTCCATTAAGCTTGCATCACTAATAACAGCGGTGATGTATTCCCAGCATTCATTTTACATCGCCCTTCTTAATATACGGTATCACCGGGGCTGGAGATATGTTTTGCTACTCATTATGCTGGAAATAAAAGCTCGGGTATTTTGTTGTAAAGTGCACAGGTCTTTGCAGCTCTGATATAGAAACATTAAACTATTTATATTTACAGTGCATTGAGAAGCAGAGAGTAGCGCGCCGCACCTTGTGCCGCACCAGCCGCAGAACAAATGTCACAATTATTCTCTGAACGGATCTCAGCGCTCGGTTTGCAGCTCACCTTCTCCCTCTATTGGTTTTCCTTAAACATATTTTTTCTCGGACATTTTATTTCTGCAGAATGAAATATTCTTTGATAAAATTGTCTTAAATCTGTATTTTGTCCGTGTTTTCATTGCTGGTTTTCATGTGAGCCCCATGTCACGTCTGACGAGAAGCAGAATGTCGCCAATCAGTATACTGTTCTAATAATATGGCTATATCCAAGGCTGCTCATAAAAAAAAAAATACACTGACCGATCACTGCATTAGGAACACCTACTCAATAACGGGTTGGTCCACCTTTTTGGCTTATTAAGGCTTTCAGGTGCCACCAAAAATATTCCACAAGGTGGCGAACAACCTCCATGCCCACTTGCCCCATGCCCGCTGCCGCCGCTCCATCAGTTTGTGCACATTTCTGAGACAAGTGGGGGCAGATCTCCAGCAGATCCTAAACATGTTCAATGGGGTTACCTTGGGGGGCCAAGGCAGTGTGGAGAATTCATTGTCGTATTCCTCCAACCACTCCCTAGTGATCCAAGCTTGATGACACGGAGCGTTGGCATATTGAAAGATAGCACAGTGGTTGGGGAAGACTTCCTGAAGATATGGGGGCAGATGGCCAGCTAACAGCTACCTGTAGCGTTCACCATTCAAGGATTGTGGTATGATGACCAATGGTCTTAGGTCATGCCAATGAAACGCTCTACAGACACCACCACAACCAACCTGATGAACCTCAACAGTGCACCCATTGTATATAACTTCATGCTGTTTCCTTCAGATGCCGACTGGGCCATTTGTATGGTTCAGTGATAAATAGGATTTGTCCCTCCAGATGACGTCCTGCCATGTGTTCAAGGTCCAGTTTTCTCGACCCATGCGAGGTATTGTTGGCAATGAACCCCAGTCATTGCAAGAAATGTTGCATGGTCATTGTGAAAATTTGTCTAACTTCCCCGCTGTTGTATTGCTGGGCCAGTTGGTCCATATGGCTCATAATGTGGTGCTCAGACACCTGCAGGATATAGCATGATGATAAGAGTGGTACATGAAATAAAATGGTGTCACAGCGGCTATCACCGCAGCTCTTCAGGTAGTAATGTCTACAGTGGAGACTAACACACTTTATGGCGTTGTAAATAATGCTATATATCGTGACGCCAGTGCTTTATAACACAACAGTTTGATGAGAAGAGTCAATAGTACACGGAGGCTAGTGGGTATGAAAGTATTAAAATAGACTTTCTTTACTATAATTTTATGAGAGAGGGAAAACAGCATTTGTCTCAGAATGAGGTGAAACAAGGCAGCATTTCTCCACTGAAATAGGCAAATCAAGTAATTTTCATGAAAGATGGCCGAGGATATTTGGGAGACATGAGGCAGCAATATTACCATTTACATATCGTGGCCTTCTGACCTTCGTCAATCTACAACATGGCCTTTCTGTTTCCAGCATTAGGCAAATCCTGACCCCGGCGGCTGCACTGTCTCCGTCACTCTGGAGCAAACATGTGCTTCAGCACCCATATACACTTAATACCTGCAAACAAATGCAGAATGGTTTTTTATACTAACCACATAAAAATGCAAGGTTCTTATTGCACAATTTAATTCCGGCTATCAGGCGCCTTTACGCTTTAGCTTGTGTGTACAGAATCACCGCCAGGGACTACTGCTTGAAAAGGGGCTTAAGTCCTTCCCTCTCCACAGCTCTCACCATCTCAATGCTCCACAGCTCTCACCATCTCCATGATCTGTCTCATGTCGTCTCCTCAGTCCACCAGAGCTCTCCGCCACCTCATTCTGCTAAAACTCTCCTCACTTCAGTGCTGTATCACTCCAACCCACTGCTCTCCACTCACCACTGATCCTCTGACTATCTCCTCCGATCAACTGACTCAAGCCACTGCCATCTTTAAACTAACTGTCACCTCCTTCCGTGTCCTCTTGCGTGGGCTCTGGCACTGCTTAGCAATGTGCAAACCAATTGCGGCCGGCCTCTCAACTGTCACCCTACTGTCAGATAGTCAATCCTAATGGCCAATTAGGGCTCAGACTGCCGGCAGCCAATAAGAAATAGCTGGTTGCTGGGCAGATTAAATTTAGCTCTGTTGCATGGCAGATTAACCCGGAGATAACCCTTGCGTGCCCTGGGTGAATGGCAAACCTGCATAAAATTAGCTAGCACTTTTGTAGGACCCTTCTGGACCACTACAATTATATTGGTACACTATTGATGCCATGGTTAAGGAGCAGCCAACAAGTGTGACTGTTTCAGAAATCCTGGCACCACACCTCCAGGCACCAACAATCTGTCCACAGTCAAAGTTACTTAAATCACCATGCTTACCCATAAATGACCAATCTTGCCTTCATCTGCACAGAGGAAAGATCAACACATTATCCAAGAACAGACCATGACACAGCCATTACACGGTACAGGTCACAAGGTGTCATGCACCAGCTGTTCCTAATGCAGTTATCATTCATGTCAATGGACCTTGGACACATAGAAGAAGATCATCTGGAGTAAGGAGTAGGGTTTTACTGGCATGGCCTAGGGCTGTTAGTCATCAAACCACTATCCTTGAATGGTGATCACTACAGGCACCTATCACCTGAGCATCTGCACCCATATCTTCAGAAAATCTTCCCTGGCCACAGTGCCATCTTCCAACAGGACAACGCTCCGTGTCATTGAGTTCGGATCACTAAGGAGTGATTGGAGGAACACAACAATGAATTCTTCACACTACCTTGGCCCTAAACTCCCTGGACTGTGGCCCCATTGAGCATGTTTAGGATATGCTGGAAAGGGCTGTGAGATCTGCTCCCACTTATTCGTAAAATGTGCCTCAACTGACGGAGCTGCTGCAGTGGACATGGTGTCAAGTTCATTATGCAGGATGTTCACCACCTTATAAAATCTGTTGACCGATGACTAAAAGCTGTGATCACCCAAAAAGGTGGATGAACCCATTTTTGAGTACTTGTTCATAATGCAGTGATCGTTCAGTGTAGGAAGTACATGGTAGAAGGGCGTCCTATTTCAAATTTTGCATTGTGACCCAAGAGCTTCAAATGGATTTGGACTAAGTCAATATGACAAGTCATATCTGTCTACCCAGTAGTAAACATATGAATGCTATATAGATATGCTATAGGATTTACAGCTCTTGTGTTCTAAGGAAAGTACAGAAATCTGGATCTTTGGTTTAACATAGACACAAACCTCACAATGAAAAGTGTCCAACTGGTAGTCCATTTCTATGCCTCTAGGCTAGGACCACTTGGCCAATGGACCACTATACATGCAGCTTTACTCATTTATACATGTAGCAGAGCTGTATTTGCCATCTAAATGTTTCTCTTGTGTTCATAATGAACTTTGGAGCATTGCCTGTAGCCTAATGTAAAACTACACAGTGAAATATCTTGGCAAAGCATTTCAAGCAACAAATCCATATACGGTACAGTGTGTGGAATGGATAAATTCAGTTCTCCTATATCTTTAGTTGGCTTGGAAGCTCAGCATTCAGCTGTTCATCCTCCCACCATATTTCTTACCCAAAGAAGGTTGGAAGATATCTGCACAGGCTTTTTCTTGGCATTGTCGGATGGTAGTCCATGTGTTAATTGTGATCTCTTGGCAGGTCCCATTGTGTTGATAGAATTGTTAGATATATAAGCTATACTAGTAGTATTGGCCAGAGGGCTACATTCAGTAACATTTATATTCATATAGCGGTAATGCTATTTATTCCAATCCCACATTGATACTACAACTATGTTAACAAAAGTGTTGCCCCATCACCCCCAATTTTGTGCTACTAGGTGAAAGGGATACACAAATCGCACGTGTGAACATTAGGTATAAAGGCATTAGGTACAAAGGCATATCCCAGTACAGACACCAGGTGTATAGCTGACAACAGAAGAAACCACTTGGGTGTGGTGGTTGCCAAGAGAGCGGTTTCTACACGGAAGATTAGATGTTCGCCCAGTAAATTGAGCCCCCTCTGCTCCGTATAGACTTGCTTCCCCAGCAATACTGAGGAAGAGCCTTGTATGCCTCTAAACATGTCTCTATTTGTTGGCAATACAAAAATAATAAAAAATAATAAAAAAGAGAATTCGGGTTAACCAATCTGATTCCATGCTTCATTCATCATCTGATCAGGTTGCACCACATTCCCAATATTTTTTCTACTTTTTGGCACTTTTTTCCCAATTTTTTGGTATCTTCTAAGCTAACCCTTACAAGTAAGGTATTTTTTGGATAGGCTGTATCTTAGCTCTTAATCCTACTGTATTACAGCCAGAACGGACCCAAGACATAACTAAGACCCACACCACAACAATGCCTTAAGGTGTTGAGGGTTACAATTGAAAATCTTTTTGTGGATGCTCAACCTTAGTTCCTTCTTTGGCACCTACAAAGCTTATCAGGTCAAGATTTTAATCAAGAATGAAGGGTCCTACAACAAAACCTTAGACTGGCTACAGCAGTACTACTCACCAGTCTTATACTGAGCCAACTGTATGGGAATCCTTGCCTCAATGGCCACTTACCCCTACCAATTGTGTAGCAGAGCTGCTGGAGTTGTGTTATGTAAGGGGGTGTTATATTGATTTTGAATATTGCTTCTGTTATTGCAGTTATTCTGTTTTCTATATATTATTTAAGACTATGATTCCTAAGTGTTGGGTAGGGCAAGCTTTGCCTGGTGCAATGCACCAAATTTCCCCTGTCACCCTGGTAACCAGAGTGTGGTATATAAGGCAGGGTAGTGCCCATCCCCTGGGCAAAGTAGCTATAGTGAAACTAAAAGACTAGGGAAAAGTCTGAAGACCATGTGTGCAGCCATTGACCTAAGGCCGAGAGGAAGTGGCACCGGGAAGTGCTAAAGAGGTCCACAGATTGTTCCCCCAGCCCTCTGGGAGAAAGCAAGCTTAGTGCTTGTGTTACATAAACTTTCTGAATGCAACATGGAAATGGGCCCTGCTGATTCCCGCGTCTGTTACTCTGAAAGTGAGAGTTAGTTGGTGCGGGTGGGAGACACTGTGGCAAATGGGAGTCCGGTTCTGAAGAGTTGGAGCTAGACTAAATATGTGGACAGCAAGTTTTCCCTGGTGGACCCTGATGATCAGGCTACAGGTAAGCCCCTGTCACCTCAAAGACTACACCACCTACAAGCCAATCCTGATCCTGGTGAGCTGGACACTGCCCCGCACCAGCTTTTTCAGTTACATGGTGTTAAAGTTGGCGGAGATCTGGATACAGAGGCGAAATGAGGAAGACTGGTGCCAAAACTCTCCAGGGCACCAATTTTGGAATCTAGAATTGGTTCTTGAACTTGATCTGGTTGTCTGCCAAGCCTTCTTGCCTCTAAGGCCCTCTATGACAAGAGCGCTATGGATGTCAACAATATATGAATGTTTGACAATGTTTGACATGGCAAAGAAAAGATTGGTGCCAGAAATGTATGATTATAAAAGTTGCTTGTGATTCTTCCCCGGTAATAATAGGATGCACAGCTCACATTCAATATGTTTGCATTAACCAGGGCGCACCTCCAGGTATTCAGAGGCAAGAATGCTCATGTTTAAGACATCATTTTTTTCCTATATCCTCTTTCAAAACAATATGCTTCTGAGAGATTCATTTTTTTTCTCCAGGGAACTGCAAAGAGACAGAACCGCTGCCTTTTTAATTAAAAAGGTATTGCTTTACGAATCCTTTAGGTATCATTTTAATTGCACATATGTCTATAGAAATGGAGATATCCTTGTAAATGAGCAGTGTTTTGGATTACGTGTCACTCATGTAATTAGGAAAGTTTTCTAATTCTAATATGAATTTCTTAATGGACGCTCTGAATATTAAACCAAATGAATATAGCAATGGACTATAAAACAAATCAGCCCTCAGCTCTTCTTGGTTCAGCTATGGGTCAACGCTACAAAGTATACCATCCTACCAAAAGTAATTGAACATCTGAGCAGGAATCAAAAGTACTGTTTATATCCATATGTTAATACTTAGTGGCCCTACTTATTTTGGCCCTAATGATATTAGATAATCTCTGTAGCATACTTTCTACTATCATCTGATACATTTCAGCTGGTATTTCCCTCCATTCATCCTGCAAATATCTGGCGAGTTCTCTCAAAGAAAATGCATCATTCCGTCCGCAATGGTGTAAGAAGCATTGTCATTGGACAGTTCAGCAATGGAAGAAAGTTCTATGGAGTTGTGATTCACACTACTCCATCTTCAAATCAGAATGCTTGGGGAACGGCTCTTGTCTAAGAATGTTGTGCCAATAGATAGGTATGGTGGAGGTTCTGTTATGGTCTGGGGGGATGTTTTACGTGGCATGGTCTCAATCCACTGGTTGTAGTGACAAGAACCATGAACATGGAGGTGTACGCTGACATTCTAGACAATAATATGCTGCTGACAATGTGGTAATACTCTGTGAATGGTCGGCCATACTTCCAACAAGACAACGAGCCTTGTCACACATCCAATGATGTTTAACATCGGTTTGAGGATGTGGATGTCCTATGGTTGAACTGGCTGTAGAGTCCAACCTGAACCTACTGGACATCTTTAGGACGAACTGGAACGTCGAGTCAGAAAATATGAACAGCGTCAATCTTCTCTGACAGAACTCACGAGATGTTTGCAGGATGGATGAAGGGAAATACCAGGTGAAATATATGAGATATTAGTAGAAAGTATATCATGGAAAGTATCTGATATCATTAGGGACTAAGGAGGCCCAATAAGTATTAACATATGGAAATAAATGCTTCTTTTGATTCTTGCTCATTAGAGATGAGCGAGTATACTCGCTAAAGGCAATTGCTCGAGCGAGCATTGCCCTTAGCGAGTACCTGTCCACTCAAGACAAAAGGTTCGGGTGCCGGCGGCGGGCAGGGAGCTGCGGGGGAGAGCGGGGCAGAACGGGGGGAGATCTCTCTCTCCTTCTCTCCCCCCCGCTCCCTCCTGCTGATTGCCGCAATTCACCGCTCCACCACACCGGCACACGAACCTTTCATCTCGAGCGGGCAGGTACTCGCTAAAGGCAATGCTCGCTCGAGCAATTGCCTTTAGCGAGTATACTCGCTCATTTCTATTGCTCATGTGTCCAAGTACTTTTAGTAGGATAGTGTCTTGTCTATTTTGTTGTAGAAAACACTGGCCATTATATATTGGTTAGGTCTAAGCAGCAGAGACCAGATCTTCAAAATATGCAAACACAGGACACCAAATGTTCATGAAGCCCGATTCAGTTCATTAGAGACACCCATCTAGTAGTGCATTGGCCCTCAGAACTGCAGCAATTCATCATGGTGTCCATCCATAGTTTTTAGAGGAGCCAGGGTGTGCCAAGAATTGGTTCCCCATGCCATTTCTCCACTCCCAGCAGCTTCATAGAAAGGGTTCAACAATTCATGCTGCTTGCGCCAAATTCTGACCTCACATCAGCATGGTGCAAAAGAAATCTGGATCCATCTGACCAGGAAATGTTTTTTCACTGCTTGGTGATCCAAGCTTTGTGCTCTTTTTCCTCACTTGAATCTTGTCTTTCTGTTTCTCTTAGGGTTCATCCACATGACAGAATCTGCATTGGATTTTTCAGTTTGAGTTCTGCCTCTGAAAGCATGGAGAAAAAATGTATATATTATTTAGACTAGATTATTTTTTCCTTAACTGAAGCTTTAGCAAACTTTTTTTTGACACTATTATTCTGTCTTTCAAGGGGACTTGAAGATGCAATAGTTCGATCGCTAGAATAGTACACTGCATTACTTATGTAGTGCATTCTACCAAACCTATGACAGGAGCCTGTTAGACTCCAGGTCGTATAGGCTAAGTTACATGGCAGACATGGAGGCCTCTGTCATGCTTCAGACTGTCCTGGGAATCCATTGTTACCTTGCAATCCCACTGCAGGGTGCCGATGGGGGGAGGGTGGGGGGGAGGATCCCCCTCCCCGTGTCATCTTCCTAAATGATGTAGTTGCTATTGAATGTGGCATGTAAGCGATTGAACTACCAAGATCAGAGGTTTCTCCACATCTGGTGGTTAAAGCAGGAGCCTCAATGTCAGTAGTCAGCTTAGCCACCACCTTAAAAAGATATATGTGCCGGGTTAAAATCCATTAGTGAGGCTAATAAAAGGCGTAAGGGGTTAAAAATTAAGCGATAAGTTTCATTAAGTCTTGTTATGATTAATTCTTGGATATCAACCGGCAACTTGCTTCTTGACCTCTTAAGAACCTTTCACATCACAGGCCACATGAGGAACATCAAGCCACAGCAAGCCAGGCTGCCTGCGGATTTTGATGCAAACCTGAAAATGCCTGCAATTCTGCATCAAAATCCGCAGTTAGATCTACAGATTTTGGTGTTGAATTCCGCAGCTGCAGATTTGTCTGCGTCCTGCGGCATAATTCCGTCCCATGTGAGATTTCCCTTACATATCCCTCATGTTTTTCGGCTGTAAATACTTTGCCTACAACCTCTGTGACTTGTTTGACAATTCTTTCTACAGACTGGCCAGGACAAGACATTGGGACTTGCATAGGTTCACTGTTGAACGTCTTGACTTCTGATATCATCAGTCTGTGTGTCAAAGGAGGTTCACATACATTTTCTGACAAGTCTATGAGTTCTAACAGAGAAAAAGTTCCAAGATTAATAGAAGGATTCATAGAAGGAATCTATCTGGGACGCACAGAAGGATCTACCAGAACATTATTATTTACATTCATTAAAGGGGTTTTCTGCCCTTTTTGTAAATGATGACCTATCCCATACAAAGGTCATCAGTAGTATATGGACAGGGGTCCACTGCTAAGGACCCCCGTCCATCAGCTGACCTGCTGTCCAGTGCAGGGGGATGGTCATTGTCATTGGCTGTCAGCATAGGAAGTGGAAGCCCTTGCTTCACTCCCATTAAGCCTTTCCAATCCACTGTCTGACGTCTAAAGACATTCTGATTGAAGGCTGTACAGTTCCGATGTTGGAAGACATCCAGCAGGGTATTCTTACTGTATATTACTGGCCGCTCTGTTGTCGGGGGCCTCTCCAGCATGACACATAGCGCAGTACTGGTTCTAGCCAGCAGATGGCGCCATTGTAAAATGGCAGAAAGAGAAACCCTGAATCCAAAATTGGATTGCAAAGGGTTAAAATAAATAATTTTTTATTGTCAATGGAGTTTGGCGGACCAGAAGGATCCCCCGCCTGCTCAGCCTCCATTCACTCAGCACAGGAATGATGGGCCAAGCAATCGGGCATGTGTGACCAACAAGTCATCCCGTGTAAAAGGACCCTTATTCTATTAGACTGTCTTCAATAATCTGCAAGCAGATATGTGAATCAATTCTGCAAGATACAATGACACTGACCGTCCCCACTTACTAACGCGGTGATGTGAAGGTTGTGTGTTCTTCTCTTAGTATCCCGCTCTCCATCATACCGGTCCACACAGACTTATAGTAAAATGCATAGGCCCACTTGTCTGTCTCGCCTGCAGCTTAGCAACAGCTGAACAACACATTTATTTCTCTGTCTGAAACAATTTGACTTCTAGCAGTGTGGGCGGTAAAGGTTTCTGAATGAGCTGTTAGTGGGAGTACGTCAAGGACAACCCCCTGCGTTCTAGAAATCTAAAGAATAGACTGTATATGGAAGCGCCGAATGAACCAACGCTAGACATACTATTAGACTGGCGTACTATGTTAATGGCAGGGCACGTCGTTTGTTCATTTGGTGCTTACTACCTCTGTATATGTGTATACTATCAATTGTGTAAAAGAATTTTATTCTACAGATGGCATACACAGATAATTAACATTGGCTTTAAGAACTTTTATTTTCTGCAGAGGTGTCACATCAGCATTATGGTCGTCTTCAAAGGATCAAATGTAATGGTAAGACTGTATTTTAAGGGTATATTAAAAAAGGTTGGAAGAAAGAACAGACAGACCAGAGCAAGGTTCTGGTCCTGAAAAATTGGGGCACATGTCCCCCAACACAAACTGTTGACTTTAAACTGCCAGATAGAGAAAAGGAAATATTATGGGATTAGCAGAACCTGGTGAAAGATTCCCCCCAAAATTCTATATGACAGAGCCCACACTCACTGGCTTTAGTAGTAGTATAATATAATGTCCTCTCTGATCCATGCAGCAGGTTTACAGGATATGGACAAGTGAGCTGGAACAGACTGTCTTCTGCAGGATGGTAGCAGGGACCAGCTCGGATCTGTAATACAAGCCACCTCATAGTCTGAGCCCCAGCAAGCAGCGCTGTACTGCACACTAAAGGTCTCGGGGGCTGCGGTAAAAGCCACAGCGCATATACCCGACGTCACAATGTAGGACCAAGATGATGGCCATGACTCTGGTATCCAGAAGTAGGGTCCACAGAATGCCAGAGGGTCTTCCCGGCACAGCTCAGGCCCCTCTGATCAAGAAGAAACTCATCTGCATCCTGGCCTTGCAGGCCACATAAAATGGCGTGGCGGGCCACATTCAGCCAGTGGACCTTGAGTTTGACACATGTGATCTAGTGCTTCTCAACAGTACTTATAAATATAAGTTTTTTTGTTACATTTCTATCAAATTGTATAAGGCCTCTAGCCATTGCATGGCTACCTTTTTAATTGGGCTCCAATACTACTGGCCACTATGCAGCATTACCTAGGCTAGCACTTAACCCCACTCGGCACAGGTGGTTTTAATTGGCAAGAGACTGCAAAAGAGGCAACTGCCTACTTGGTTCTCAGACCATTTCTGGGCACATATGGCAGCAGTGGTGTTGTTGGGCAACTGTGGTTGTGGTGCTGTCATGGCAGGGGTCACCATGCAGTGCTGCTCCCAGTAGAGTAGGAACTCCCTAAAGAGAGGTTGCCATGAAGTGGCTAGTATACAATTTGATCAAAATGAATGTAACAAGGAACCTCTTGTTAAAAAAATATTGCTGAGAAGCTCTAGTTCAATGTATAATATGTGGATATGTGGCCATTAGAGATGAGCGAACGTACTCGTTCGAGCTTGATCCGTACTCGTTCGAGTATTAGCGTGTTCGAGATGCTCGTTACTAGAGGCGAGCACCACGCGATGTTCGAGTTACTTTCACTTTCATCTCTGAGACGTTAGTGCGCTTTTCTGGCCAATAGAAAGACAGGGAAGGCATTACAACTTCCCCCTGCGATGTTCAAGCCCTATACCACCCCCCTGCAGTGAGTGGCTGGCGAGATCAGGTGTCATTTCCATCAACGTGTGATTCAAGTGTGTGATTCTCACACAGCATAGTGTGCTGACCGGAAGTGACGTCAGACGCCAGTAGCAGCGCGCCGAGGCAGAGGCACGAGCGGGGGGTCTGAGGGAGACAACGGACCAGCGGAGGAGCCGATACCGGCGCCCCAAGGTGACAGGAGCCGGCAGGAGGAGTGCAGAAGCGGAGCGGAGCAGCAGCGGGTCTCGGAGCAGCAGCAGGAGGGCAGAGTGACAGGTGGAGTGAGCGGCCGCCGGAGCAGAAGCAGAAGCAGGTGCAGGTGCGGGGGCAGCAATCAGAGACCGGCAGTAGCGGAGGGGACCAGAACGAAGCAACTGAGACAGGAGGGCAGAGTGTGCTGATAAGTATCTACCTCTACCTCTGTGTGTGTTTGTGAGCTGTGTGTCTTCTGTGTATCTGGTTAGTTGTGTCTTCTGTGTATCTGGTTAGTTGTGTCTTCTGTGTGTGTGTGTGTCTGGGGGTGTAAGTGTTTGTGAGAGGGGGAAAGAAAAAAAAAAAAAAAAAAAAAATTTTTGTGAGCGCGTGTCAGCGGGTAAGCGTTTGCGCGAGAGCGGCAGCGAGTGAGCGGTTGCAGCAGCGTGTGAGCAGTTGAGTGGTCGCAGCAGCGGGTGAGTGGTCGCAGTAGCGGGTGCAGCGGTGAGGGGTTGCAGCAGCGGGTGAGGGGTTGCAGCAGCGGGTGAGGGGTTGCAGCAGCGGGTGAGGGGTTGCGGCAGCGGGTCAGCGGTTGCGGCAGCGGGTCAGCGGTTGCGGCAGCGGGTCAGAGGTTGCGGCAGCGGGGCAGCGGTTGCGGCAGCGGGTCAGCGGTTGCGGCAGCGGGTCAGCGGTTGCGGCAGCGGGTCAGAGGTTGCGGCAGCGGGTCAGCGGTTGCGGCAGCGGGTCAGCGGTTGCGGCAGCGGTTGCAGCAGCGGGTGAGCGGTTGCAGCAGCGGGTGAGAGGTTGCAGCAGCGGGTGAGAGGTTGCAGCAGGGTGTGAGAGGTTGCAGCAGGGTGTGAGAGGTTGCAGCAGCGGGTCAGCGGTTGCAGCAGCGGGTCAGCGGTTGCAGCAGCGGGTCAGCGGTTGAGCGGTTGCAGCAGCGCGTGAGCGGAGTGTGAACAAGTCTATCTTCACTACTTCCACAAGTAAATTGTAGATCCCCATTAGGATGAGCTCCATGTCTGGCAATGTCATCCAGTGTGCTACTTGTGCAATGTATGCGGTCCTTGATCAGCCGATCGAGGGTGCATACTGTTGCGCAAGATGCGTGCACGTCGCACATTTAGAAGCCCAAATTCTGGATCTAAATGGGCAACTGGCAACACTGAGAGCCATTGACATCATGGAAAGGAGTTTGGTGCTCACTGAGCAGGCACTCGCTGGGGCAGAGGAGGGGGCGGACGGTAGTACGGAAGTGCAGGGGGAGCAGGCAGTCAGCTGGGTGACAGAAAGAAGAAGGGATAGAGGGAAGAGAACCAGGGAGGCTAGTCCTGAACTGGCACAACCCAACAAGTTTGCACGATTGGCAGATGAGGGGGATGCCATTACAGAGCCAGCACCGCTGCAGCACGACACGCCCTCTGAACGCCAGGGGGATGACTGCTCCAGTGAGACGGGGACGGGGAGCGCAGGGCAGGCTAGACAGGTTCTAGTGGTAGGGGACTCAATTATTAGGGGGACAGAGAGGGCAATCTGCCATAAAGACCGGGATCGTCGAACGGTGTGTTGTCTTCCTGGCGCTCGAGTTCGACACATCGCGGATCGGATTGACAGATTACTGGGAGGGGCTGGTGAGGATCCAGCAGTCATGGTGCACGTTGGCACCAATGAACAAGTTAGAGGTCAATGGAGGGCCCTCAAAAATGATTTCAGGGACTTAGGGTCCAAGCTCAGGGCGAGGACCTCCAGGGTAGTTTTCTCGGAAATACTACCTGTACCTAAAGCCACACTAGGAAGGCAGCAGGACCTTAGGGAGGTAAACAAGTGGCTCCGGAGTTGGTGTAAGAAGGAGGGATTTGGGTTCCTGGAGAACTGGGCTGACTTTGCGGTCGGCTACAGGCTCTACCGTAGGGACGGGCTGCATCTAAATGGGGAGGGTGCAGCTGTGCTGGGGGAAAAGATGGCTAGAAGGCTGGAGGAGTGTTTAAACTAGGGACTGGGGGGGAGGGCAAAATGAGAAATAGTGGGGTAGCCAGTGTAATTAGCGATCTGGGTCCAAGCAAAGGGAATGGGGGACGAGCAGGGGGTGGGGTTAGTACAGTTAGAACTGATAGATCAGCCATAAGTACGAATAGCAACAAAACAAATTTAAAAAACAAAAAAAATGATATAAATTGTATGATCACGAATGCACGAAGTCTGATCGGTAAAGTGGGCGAGCTTGAAGCAAGAATGACTGATGAAAGTTATGACATAGTCGGAATTACTGAAACATGGCTTGATGATAAGTGCGATTGGGCGGTGAATTTGCAGGGGTACAATCTCTTCAGAAGAGACCGAAGGAACCAGAAAGGGGGAGGGGTATGTCTGTACGTCAAATCGAACTTGAAGCCGAGGCTACGGGAGGATATAGGGGTAGGAGACGAACAGGTGGAATCTCTGTGGGTAGAAATACAGGGAGGAAAAAATAACAAAATCCTGATAGGGGTCTTCTATCGACCACCAAAAGCAACAGAAGAAACTGAAGACCTACTACTAAGGCAGATAGAAGAGGTGTCAAAATGAAACGAAGTAATTATCATGGGGGACTTTAATTACCCAGATATAACATGGGAGAACGAAACCTGCAAATCTCACAGGGGTGATAAGTTCTTGAGAGTAATTAAAGACAATTACCTGAACCAACTTGTGCAGGAACCAACAAGAGGGAGGGCCATTCTGGACCTAGTACTAACTAACAAACCGGAACGTATAAGGGGGGTGCAGGTTGAGGGGCACTTGGGGAACAGCGACCACAATATAATCAACTTCCAACTGTCAATCAATAGGAAGCCTTATCAGGGAGAGACAAAGAAACTAAATTTTAGTAAAGCAAAATTTGATGAGCTTAGAACTACTATCGGTAACATTAATTGGGACAACATCCTCAAAAATATCAGTACGGAGGAAAAATGGGAAAAGTTCAAAAGGATCCTAATCACCTCATGTGAGCAGTTCATTCCCTTTAAAAATAAAAGAAACTCAACTAAAAGGAAACCAATGTGGCTCGACAAGACGGTACGAGGGGCAATAAACGAAAAGAAGAAAGCGTTCAAACTACTAAAGCAAGAAGGCAGCGAAGAAGCGCTAAAATCATACAGGGAAAAAAACAAAATATGCAAAGATACGATCAAAACTGCCAAGGAGGAAGCAGCAAGACGGATCGCAAAAGAGAGCAGAAACAACCCGAAGCTATTTTTCAACTACATAAACAGCAAAAGGATTTGCAGGGAGAGCGCTGGCCCTTTAAAAAACAATGCAGGAGAAATCATTGATGATGACGAAGGGAAAGCAAATCTACTAAACAGCTTCTTCTCAAGTGTGTTCACCAAAGAAAAGGAAATGCCACACGAGATGCAGGGGAATAAAACGAACCCCTTACAAAATATCTCATACCTAACGCAGGAGGAGGTGCGGAAGCGTCTAAAGAAAACTAAAATTGATAAATCACCGGGCCCAGATGGATTACACCCAAGGATACTAAAGGAACTAAGTGACGAGATAGCTAGGCCGCTATACCTAATATTTCTAGACACTATCAAGACCGGAGTAGTACCATTGGACTGGCGCATTGCCAACGTGGTTCCAATTTACAAAAAAGGGAGCAAAAGTGAGCCTGGTAACTACAGGCCAGTAAGTCTCACTTCAGTAACGGGAAAAATTTTCGAGGGGATTCTGAGAGACGCCATCGATGAGTACCTCAAGGAGATTAAGGGAATAACTCCTCACCAGCATGGATTCATGAAGGGTCGCTCATGTCAGACAAATCTGATCAGTTTCTACGATGAAGTAAGCTCTAAGCTGGACCAGGGAGAATCTATTGATCTTGTATATCTGGACTTCTCTAAAGCCTTTGACACCGTGCCACATAATAGGCTAATATACAAAATGAGGCAGCTCGGACTGGGCGAAAACGTGTGTAAGTGGGTAAAAAATTGGCTCAACGATAGAAAGCAGAGGGTGGTAATAAATGGTTCGTACTCTGATTGGACCACAGTCGCTAGCGGGGTGCCACAGGGTTCAGTATTAGGCCCCACTCTGTTCAACATATTTATTAATGACCTGATAGAGGGGCTGCACAGCAAAATATCAATATTTGCAGATGACACAAAATTATACAATATAATTAATGCAACGGAGGACAATGTGTGGCTACAAACGGACCTGGATAAGATGGGGGCTTGGGCAGAAAAATGGCAAATGAAGTTCAATGTTGAAAAATGTAAGACTATGCACATGGGCAGGAGGAACGGATGTCACAAATATTCACTTAATGGGGTACCGCTGGGGAAAAGTGATATGGAAAAGGATCTAGGGGTATTAGTGGATAATAGACTAAACTGGAGTAACCAATGCCAGTCAGCTGCTGCAAAGGCAAATAAAGTCTTGGGGTGCATTAAAAGAGGTATAGGGGCGAAGGACGAGAACATTATCCTTCCATTATATAAGGCACTTGTCAGGCCTCACATGGAATACTGCGTACAATTCTGGACACCGGTGCTCAGGAAAGATGTCACAGTGCTTGAAGGGGTTCAAAGAAGGGCAACTAAACTAATACATGGAATGACGGGACTGGAATACCCACAGAGGCTATCCAAATTGGGACTATTTACTCTAGAAAAAAGAAGGTTAAGAGGCGACCAAATAACCATGTTTAAGTACATGAGGGGACAACACATGGATCTCTCCCGCGATCTGTTTACACCCAGGACCACGACGGTAACAGGAGGACATCCGCTACGATTAGAGGAAAGTAGGTTTCATCACCAACATAGAAAGGGGTTCTTTACTGTAAGAGCAGTTAGACTGTGGAACTCTCTACCAGAGGAAGTGGTGATGGCAAAATCGATAGAGGAGTTTAAAAGGGGACTTGATGTCTTTCTGGAGAAGAAGTATATTACAGGATATAAATATTAGGTTAAGGGTCAATCCTGGTATACAGGCAGGTAGGAACTATTAGGGGTTGATCCAGGGAACAGTCTGATTGCCATTAGGGAGTCGGGAAGGAATTTTTCCCCCAAAAGGGCTAATTGGCTTCTGGCCTTGGGTTTTTTTGCCTTCCTCTGGATCAACACAGTAGGATAGACAGGCTGGACTAGATGGACAATGTCTTCATTCGGCCTTACATACTATGTTACTATGTTACTATGTTACTATGTCACCCGAGTATATAAATCGGCCCCTCCCGCGGCTCGCCACAGATGCATTCTGACATAGCTCAGGGAAAGTGCTGCTGATGCTGGAGCTGCTATAGGGAGAGTGTTAGGAGTGATTTTAGGCTTCAAGAACCCCAACGGTCCTTCTTAGGGCCACATCTGACTGTGTGCAGTACTGTTGAGGCTGCTTTTTGCAGTGTTGCACTTTTTTTTTTTTTTTTGTATATCGGCCGTGCAGAGCATTGCGTCCTCAGTCTGCAGTAATTTTACATAGTCCAGGGCCAGTAGTGGTGAGGCAGGGACAGTGAAAGAGATATACTGTGTATATAGGCAGTGGGCTTTTCCAAAAAAATTTGTGAAAAAACATTCTATTTGGGCTGCCTGTGACCGTCCTGAGTGTACTGCGTCTCTGCTGGGGGTAGTAGTCCTAATTAATACGCAGCCAGCTAAGTGTTACAGCAGGCTTGCGCAAAATTCTTTCCTGGCTATGCTGTGCGTTACACATCACCGCTGTCATCCTGTCCAGAGGGAAACAGTCTGCAGTAATTTTACATAGTCCAGGACCAGTAGTGGTGAGCCAGGGACAGTGAAAAAGATGAAAGAGATATACTGTCTATATAGGCAGTGGGCTTTTTCCAAAAAATTTGGGGAAAAAAAATCTATTTGGGCTGCCTGTGACCATCCTCAGTGTACTGCGTCTCTGCTGGGGGTAGTAGTCCTAATTAATACGCAGCCAGCTAAGTGTTACAGCAGGCTTGCGCAAAATTCTTTCCTGGCTCTGCTGTGCGTTCCGTAAGCGAAGTCAGCCTCCAACCACAGGCCAATAAGCGGCACATTTAATTACAGCGTTCTGTTTCTGCACTACTGGTAATACACCATGCTGAGGGGTAGGGGTAGGCCTAGAGGACGTGGACGTGGACGCGGGCGAGGACGCGGAGGCCCAAGTCAGGGTGTGGGCACAGGCCGAGCTCCTGATCCAGGTGTATCGCAGCCGACTGCTGCGGGATTAGGAGAGAGGCACGTTTCTGGCGTCCCCACATTCATCTCACAATTAATGGGTCCACGCGGTAGACCTTTATTCGAAAATGAGCAGTGTGAACAGGTCCTGTCGTGGATGGCAGAAAGTGCATCCAGCAATCTATCGACCACTCAGAATTCTGCGTCGTCCACTGCTGCAACTCTGAATTCTCTGGCTGCTGCTCCTCCTTCCTCCCAGCCTCCTCAATCCATTACAATGACACATTCTGAGGAGCAGGCAGGCTCCCAGGAACTGTTCTCGGGCCCCTGCCCAGAATGGGCAGCAATGGTTCCAAATCCTCTCCCACTGGAGGAGTTTGTCGTGACCGATGCCCAACCTTTGGAAAGTTCATGGGGTCCGGGGGATGAGGCTGGGGACTTCCGGCAACTGTCTCAAGAGCTTTCAGTGGGTGAGGAGGATGATGATGATGAGACACAGTTGTCTATCACTCAGGTAGTAGTAATTGGAGTAAGTCCGAGGGAGGAGCGCACAGAGGATTCGGAGGAAGAGCAGCAGGACGATGAGGTGACTGACCCCACCTGGTTTGCTACGCCTACTGAGGACAGGTCTTCAGAGGGGGAGGCAAGTGCAGCAGCAGGGCAGGTTGGAAGAGGCAGTGCAGTGGCCAGGGGTAGAGGCAGGGCCAGACCGAATAATCCACCAACTGTTTCCCAAAGCGCCCACTCGCGCCATGCCACCCTGCAGAGGCCGAGGTGCTCAAAGGTCTGGCAGTTTTTCACTGAGAGTGCAGACGACCGACGAACAGTGGTGTGCAACCTTTGTCGCGCCAAGATCAGCCGGGGAGCCACCACCACCAGCCTCACCACCACCAGCATGCGCAGACATATGATGGCCAAGCACCTCACAAGGTGGGACGAAGGTCGTTCACTGCCTCCGGTTTGCACCGCTGCCTCTCCCCCTGTGCCCTAACCTGCCACTGAGATCCAACCCCCCTCTCAGGACACAGGCACTACCGTCTCCTGGCCTGCACCCACACCCTCACCTCCGCTGTCCTCGGCCCCATCCAGCAATGTCTATCAGCGCAGCGTCCAGCCGTCGCTAGCACAAGTGTTTGAGCGCAAGCGCAAGTACGCCGCCATGCACCCGCACGCTCAAGCGTTAAACGTGCACATAGCCAAATTTATCAGCCTGGAGATGCTGCCGTATAGGCTTGTGGAAACGGAGTCCTTCAAAAGTATGATGGCGGCGGCGGCCCCGCGCTACTCAGTTCCCAGTCGCCACTACTTTTCCCGATGTGCCGTCCCAGCCCTGCACCACCACGTCTCCCGCAACATTGTACGCGCCCTCACCAACGCGGTTACTGCCGAGGTCCACTTAACAACGGACACGTGGACAAGCACAGGCGGGCAGGGCCACTATATCTCCCTGACGGCACATTGGGTGAATTTAGTGGAGGCTGGGACAGAGTTAGAGCCTGGGACCGCTCACGTCCTACCCACCCCCAGAATTGCGGGCCCCAGCTCGGTGGTGGTATCTGCGGCGGTGTATGCTTCCTCCACTAAACCACCCTCCTCCTCCTCCTACGCAACCTCTGTCTCGCAATCAAGATGTGTCAGCAGCAGGACGTCGCCAGCAGGCGGTGTCGCGCGGCGTGGCAGCACAGCGGTGGGCAAGCGTCAGCAGGCCGTGCTGAAACTACTCAGCTTAGCAGAGAAGAGGCACACGGCCCACGAACTGCTGCAGGGTCTGACAGAGCAGACCGACCGCTGGCTTGTGCCGCTGAGCCTCCAACCGGGTATGGTCGTGTGTGACAACGGCCGTAACCTGGTGGCGGCTCTGCAGCTCGGCAGCCTCCCGCACGTGCCATGCCTGGCCCACATCTTTAATTTGGTGGTTTAGCGCTTTCTGAAAAGCTACCCATGCTTGTCAGACCTGCTCGGAAAGGTGCGCCGGCTCTGCGCACATTTCCGCAAGTCCCACACGGACGCTGCCACCCTGCGCACCCTGCAACATCGGTTTAATCTGCCAGTGCACCGACTGCTGTGCGACGTGCCCACACGGTGGAACTCTACTCTCCACATGTTACATGTTGGCCAGGCTCTATGAGCAGCGTAGAGCTATAGTGGAATACCAACTCCAACATGGGTGGCGCAGTGGGAGTCAGCCTCCTCAATTCTTCCAGGTCCTTGGAAACTTTGAGGAGTCTACCCAGATGGTGAGCGGGGATGCTGCAATCATTAGCGTCACCATTCCTCTGCTATGCCTCTTGAGAAGTTCCCTGCAAAGCATAAAGGCAGACGCTTTGCGCTCGGAAACGGAGGCGGGGGAAGACAGTATGTCGCTGGATAGTCAGAGCACCCTCCTGTCTATATCTCAGCGCGTTGAGGAGGAGGAGGTGGAGGAGCTTGAGGAGGATGGGGAAGAGACAGCTTGGCCCACTGCTGACGGTACCCATGCTGCTTGCCTGTCATCCTTTCAGCGTCTATGGCCTGAGGAGGAGGAGGAGGATCCTGAAAGTGATCTTCTTAGTGAGGACAGCCATGTGTTGCGTACAGGTACCCTGGCACACATGGCTGACTTCATGTTAGGATGCCTTTCTCGTGACCCTCGCGTTACATGCATTCTGGCCACTACGGATTACTGGGTGTACACACTGCTCGACCCACGGTATAAGGAGAACCTTTGCACTCTCATACCCAAAGAGGAAATGGGTTCGAGAGTGATGCTATACCACAGGACCCTGGCGGACAAGCTGATTGTAAAATTCCCATCCGACAGCGCTAGTGGCAGAAGGCGCAGTTCCGAGGGCCAGGTAGCAGGGGAGGTGCGGAGATCAGGCAGCATGTACAGCACAGGCAGGGGAACACTCTCCAAGGCCTTTGACAGCTTTCTGGCTCCCCAGCAAGACTGTGTCACTGCTCCCCAGTCAAGGCTGAGTCGGCGGGAGCACTGTAAAAGGATGGTGAGGGAGGACGTAGCCGATCGCACGACCACCCTCCGTGACGCCTCTGCCCCCTACAACTACTGGGTTTCGAAGCTGGACACGTGGCCTGAACTCGCGCTGTATGCTCTGGAGGTGCTTGCTTGTCCTGCGGCTAGCGTCTTGTCAGAGAGGGTGTTTAGTGCGGCTGGGGGAATCATCACGGATAAGCGTACCCGCCTGTCAACTGACAGTGCCGACAGGCTTACACTCATCAAGATGAACAAAGCCTGGATTTCCCAAGACTTCTCTTCTCCACCAGCGAATAGCAGCGATACCTAAGCAATACATAGGCTGCACCCGCGGATGGAAGCATCGTTCTCTATCACCATCAAAAACGGGACCTTTTAGCTTCATCAATCTGTGTATTCTATTCATCCTCCTCCTCCTGCTCCTCCTCCTGAAACCTGACGTAATCACGCCGAACGGGCAATTTTTCTTAGGCCCACAAGGCTCAGTCATATAATTTTTGTAAACAATTTTTATACGTTTTAATGCTCATTAAAGCATTGAAACTTGCACCTGAACCTATTTTTATTTTAACTGGGCTGCCTCCAGGCCTAGTTACAAATTAAGCCACATTAACCAAAGCGATTAATGGGTTTCACCTGCCCTCTTGGTTGGGCATGGGCAATTTTTCTGAGGTACATTAGTACTGTTGGTACACCAATTTTTGGGGGGACCCTCGCCTACAGTATAATCCAATTAATTTTTTGCCCACCTGCATTAAAGCTGACGTTACATCAGCTGTGCTGGGCACTGCAACGGGATATATTTATGTACCGCCGGTGGGTTCCAGGGAGCCACCCATGCTGTCGGTCCACACGGAGTTGTAACTGCATGTGTCCACTTCTAAAGAACCCCAGTCTGACTGGGGCATGCAGTGTGGGCCCAAGCCCACCTGCATTAAACATAACATTACCTCAGCTGTGATGGGCAATGCAATGGGATATATTTATGTACCGCCGGTGGCTTCCTGGGACCCACCCATGCTGTCGGTCCACACGGAGTTGTAACTGCATGTGTCCACTTCTAAAGAACCCCAGTCTGACTGGGGCATGCAGTGTGGGCCCAAGCCCACCTGCATTAAACATGACATTACCTCAGCTGTGATGGGCAATGCAATGGGATACATTTATGTACCACTGGTGGGTTCCAGGGAGCCACCTATGCTGTTCGTCCACACGGACTTCACAATAGGGAGTTGTACCTGCCTGTGTCTACTTATAAAAAAACCCAGTCTGACTGGGGCATGCAGTGTGGGCCGAAGCCCACCTGCATTTAATCTGACGTTAGCTCTGCTGTCCAGGGCACTGCAATGGGATACATTTATGTACAGCCGGTGGGTTCCAGAGAGCCACCCATGCTGTGGGTGCACACGGAATTCCCATTGCGGAGTTATACCTGCCTGTGACTATTTATAAAAAACCTCGGTCTGACTGGGCCATGCAGACACCTTGACAGAATGAATAGTGTGTGGCACATAGGTTCCCCATTGCTATGCCCACGTGTGCAGCTCCTGATGGCGGTGGCACAGGATTATATTTCTCACCGAAGGGACAAAAGGTTTCAATAGCGACTTATGGAATACCCTGTGAACCCTCCATGTGGTTGGCAGCCCCAGCTCGTAGGTGAGAGGGTTCACCACACGTGTGATGGCAAACGGTCCTACGTAACGTGGCGCCAGCTTCAAGGACGGAACCCGCAATTTGAGATTTTTAGAAGACAGGTATACCTTCTGTCCCACCCTGTAAGGTTCAGACACAGACAGACTCTTCCCACTACGCAACTGCATACGGGCCCCCGCTGCCTCCAAGTTCCTCTGTACCTCTTTCCATACCCCCTGAAGCGTATCTGTGGCGACATCCGCTGCAGGACAGACCGACGGGGTAGGGACTGCTGTAAGGAATCGAGGATGCTGACCGTATACACAAAAAAATGGAGACACCCCAGTGGAAGAACAAAGGCGGTTGTTTAGTGCAAACTCTGCCAAGGGCAGGAACTCTGCCCACTGATGAGCCTTTTCGCTAGCAAACAACCGTAAATATTGCACTAAATCTTGGTTCTTCCGCTCAGTCTGACCATTAGTCTGCGGGTGGAACGCTGAAGAGAAGGAAAGCGACGTTCCCAGGTTTCTGCAGAAGGCACGCCAAAACTGCGACACAAACTGAACCCCGCGATCAGATACAATATTTTGGGGGACCCCATGTAGGCGAATTATTTCCTTTACAAAAATCGTGGCGAATTCTTTTGCCGAGGGTAGCTTTTTTAACGCCACAAAATGTGCCATCTTTGAGAACCGGTCGACCACCACTAAGATAGTGGTGCACTTCTGGGATTCTGGAAGGTCAGTGATGAAATCTACTGATAGGTGCGACCATGGGCTGGAAGGAACCGGTAGCGGTCTCAGAGGACCCTCCGGCGGACGCCGCCGACTCTTATTGCGAGCACAGACCGAGCAACCCCTCACAAAGTTGCGGATCTCCTGAGACATGCCTGGCCACCAGAAGTGTCTGGAACAAAGCTCCAGGGTCCCCTGGAACCCTGGATGCCCGGCGAGAACCGACGAGTGAGACTCATCCATGACTCTAGGGCGTAGGGTCTCAGGCACAAACCATCTGCCCTCCGGCACCCCCGAAGGAGCGTCCTGCTGAGCATCCTGTAGTTGAGGGACGAAGTTAGACTCCACAACTGCCACCACCACGCCGGGGGCTAAGATCTTCTCGGGAGTCATGGTCTCACTATCCGGTACCCCGAAACTCCGTGACAGGGCGTCCGCCTTCACGTTCTTCTCTCCTGGGATATATGTCACGACGAAATTAAACCTGGCGAAGAACAGCGCCCACCTGGCTTGACGAGCTGTGAGTCTTTTAGCATTGGCGAGATATACCAGATTCTTGTGATCAGTATATACGGTAATTGGTTGTCTAGCACCCTCAAGATGGTGTCGCCACTCTTCCAGGGCCCATTTGATAGCCAATAGTTCGCGGTTACCCACGTCGTAGTTGCGCTCTGCTGAATTGAACTTCCGCGAAAAGAACGCACATGGGCTATACCCAGACCTCCCACTGACTTCCTGCGACAATACTGCTCCTGTCCCCACTTCAGACGCGTCTACCTCAATAAAAAAGGGTAGTTGTGCGTCCGGCTGTATTAGCACCGTGGCAGTGCCCAAGTTGGCCCCCTTCTTAGTCAGGTCGGTCAGAGGTTGAGCAATAACTGAGTAATTCCTAATGAATTTGCGGTAAAAATTTGCAAAACCTAAGAACCGCTGAAGAGCCTTGAGGTTGTCTGGTCTGACCCATTGGGAGATTGCTGCTACTTTATCAGACTCCATCTGAATCTCTGTGGGTGAGATTACATAACCAAGGAAGGATACTTGTTTAGAACCAAACGTACATTTCTCTAACTTGACGAAAAGTTGATACTCGCGCAAACGGGTCAGGACCAACCTCAGGTGCTGCACATGTGAGTCCCAGTCAGGCGAGTACACCAGAATGTCGTCATGATAGATGACCAGAAATACCCCCAGGAAGTCGTGGAAGACCGCGTTCATAAAACCCTGAAACACAGCGGGGGCATTACCAAGTCCAAAAGGCATGACCAGACATTCAAAATGTCCTAACGGGGTGTTGAACGCCGTCTTCCATTCATCTCCCTCTGTAATGCGAATTAAATTGTAAGCCCCCCGCAAGTCCAGTTTGGAGAACCAGTGGGCCCCTACCACCTGATTCAACAAGTCAGGAATTAGGGGCAAGGAGCACTGGTTCTTCACAGTGATTTTATTCAGGGCCCGATAATCCACACAAGGCCTTAGTGTCCCGTCCTTCTTCTCTACAAAGAAGAGACCCGCCCCGGCAGGGGACCTGGACGGCCGGATATGCCGGTTGGCCAGAGCCTCCGAGACATAGGACTTGAGGGCTTCATGCTCACGGCCTGACAAATTGAAAATAGCTCCCTTAGGGATGGGGCTGTCGGGAATCAGATCAATACCACAGTCCCACTCCCTATGAGGAGGCAGAGCCTTAGACAGTTTTTTGGAGAATACATCCTGAAAGTCTGACAAATACTCCGGAATGAGCACCGTATCTGCGGAGCACACAGCTATGGTAGACAGGTGATCATGACAGGATGATCCCCAATGAGTCAACTCCCGGGTGGACCAATCAAATTGGGGATTGTGCAGTGCCAACCAGGGCATACCAAGCACCACATCAACCGACATTTTCTCCATAACCAGGAAGGACAGTTCTTCCGAGTGGAGGATTCCCACTGTGAACTGTAATCTTGGGGTCCTTCATCGTACCAGGCCAGTAGAGAGGGGGGTAGCATCAATACTGGTAAAATGAATTGGCGTCTTCAGCGCCACAAATTCCGCCATCAGAGTACGGACAAAACACAGACTTATCAAGTTGGTGGCTGCTCCAGAATCAATAAACGCCCGCCCTGATCGGGAAAAATCCCGGAATTTAACATGACACGGTACCAAAAGTTTAGGAAGTACCTGAAGTCCTAGGCGATCCTCCCTGCAATCGCCTAGGACTCGGAGTTTTCCACCGGTTCCGGCTGCGAGCGTTGAGCCCTCAGTGGGCAGGTTATCACCCGGTGTCCAGCTTTCCCGCAGTAGAGGCAGAGACGGTGCAACAAACGGATCCGGCGTCGCTCTTTGGGGTCCAGCGGATCCACCTCCATCGGCTCGGACACAGGGACTGGTAAGGAGGACGAGGGACCAGGACAACCGACCTCCCTGACTCTACGGGTTTGCCTGTCCTGCTTCCTAGACCTGAGCCTCCTGTCTGCCTTCACTGCTAGCTCCATAGCCTCCCTTAAGGACCCGGGAACGGGATGGGAAATTAACAGGTCTTTAACTGCGTCCGAGAGGCCCTGCAGAAAAACGTCTTTCAGCGCGCTATCGTTCCATGCCGTATCCCCCGCATAGCATCTGAAGTTGGAGCAATAATCCTCCACACAAGCCGACCCCTGCCGCAGCGCCAACAACCGCGAAACCGCCAACCCCGCTCGGTCCGGTTCATCGAAGATACCCCCAAGTTCCTGAAAAAAGGAGTCCACAGACTGCAGGCAGGAGGACCCCTCGGGGATGGAAAAGGCCCATGTCTGGGCAGAGCCCCGCAGCAGGGACATTATCAGCCCGACTCTCTGAGCCTCTGACCCGGAAGAACGGGGACGCATCCGAAAAAACAGGCGGCACGCCTGTCGGAAAACAAAAAACTTGTTCCTCTCCCCAGAAAACGCCTCGGGAAGAGGGCACTTGGGTTCGGGGCTGGTTGCGGCGTCCGATCCCTGCAACACCCCCCGCTGCTCCTGGGCCACCATGCGGGCAGATAAATCCTGGATCACAGGCACCAGGGCCTGCAGCTGGTTTGCGAGGGAACTGATCGCCTCCATGACAAACGGTTTTTAAGGGCCAGTTATTATGTTACGGCACTCTGCCCCCCAGAGCGCCAGGTGGGGTGCCCTGATCTTCCCGCACCCCACTGTCCCTGCCTACTTGCCTCGGCCCTGGCTAACCCCAGGCGGACAACTGGGCGGCGGTCCCTGCGCTGGCTAGGGACCTGGCGACTACCTGGATGGAACTACTAACAGGGGACAGAGTGCCGACAGAAGAGGCAGGTGGAACAAACCAACAAAACTTACAAGCAGAGTAAGGCTGGAGATGGAGCTCACAGGTAAACAGACAGGATACTGACGAGCAACTAGCACAGACTGGAACAGACCTGACTAGAGGCTAGCAGAACCAATAACTGGCAGTGAGCTCAGGTCACTGCCAGCCTTTTAACTAAAAGCCTCCGCCCAGGGGTGGAGAGTGGGAGGAGCCGACTTCGGAGCGCCGCGCGCCGGCCGCGGGAACCAGCGCCGCCCTGCATGGTAACAGTCATGCAGGCAGTGATTGTGCTTTGTTGGAGGTAGTGTGGTGCTTAGCTAAGGTATGCATTGCTAATGAGGGCTTTTCAGAAGTAAAAATTGTTGGGAGGGGGGGGGCACTCTTGCCGCTATTGTGGCTTAATAGTGGGACCTGGGAACTTGAGATGCAGCCCAACATGTAGCCCCTCGCCTGCCCTATCCGTTGCTTTGTCATTCCCATCACTTTCTTGAATTGCCCAGATTTTCACAAACGGAAACCTTAGCGAGCATCGGCGATATACAAAAATGCTCGGGTCGCCCATTGACTTCAATGGGGTTCGTTATTCAAAACGAACCCTCGAGCATCGCAAAATTTTCGTCCCGAGTAACGAGCACCAGAGCATTTTGGTGCTCGCTCATCTCTAGTGGCCATGTCTGTTATATGAAAAGTGAAAAAATATGTAAAAACCATGCAACTATTCTAAAATATAAAAAGAGGCAGTGCTCACCCTTTCTTTCTTCTGGATATGATCTGTTGGTCATCCTGGTTTTTGCTTACACGCGGACATAAAGTGACTGCTGGAGATCCTCTGGACAGGATGTCAGTAACAGGAGCAGGAAGTGATGTAGCAGCGCAGTGCTCCCATTGAATTCAATAGGAGTGAAGCCAGCCCTCACTTCCTTCCCTGTCCGCTAATGACGAGGTCTGGCCTGCTTCAGTGACAATGGGCCAGACAGTCAGATAACAGACAGGGGTCATGAGCAGTGGACCCCATTCATGAACTGCTGATGACTTATCCTGTCATTTTTTTAAAAAAGGGCAGAAAATACTTTTAACAATGGTGTCTTCTTACATGTCAGGGAAGTCTTTGAGCTCAATAGGCATCATAGTCTGGGTGCGACTTTATACTCCTGCACCCCATACAGCTGCACCCCAATGTTGCCTTCTACTGCACTGGTAGACATCCAGATAAGCTCAGTCCATAGAGCGCCCCTTCCATTTTCGACAGATGATAGATGAAGTTCCACCAATGTTGCTACTTAAACATAACTGCGTTTTTCTTTGTTGTGTTCACATTTCTTGATGTTCATTTTTCGGAAAGTTCCCAAACACTGAATGCTGTTTTAGAGTAAGAGGATTACTGCGCACAGTCCAATAACTCACTGTCATCCTTGTATCTGAGGGTATTGCTATTTTCTTTCCAATATTTCTTAGTATTTCTTAGTGTTCGCTTTCAACATTTTTACTATTTACTATTGTCAACTTCAATTACACCAAGAATCTCCTCTTATTGTGTTAACTACAGAATTCTCCCTCGCTCTACCTGGGATTGATAGCTTTCTCTTCTATATTGAAAATCAAATGAATTACTGCCAACTATTAAGTGGCTGCTTTTAATGGTCTGTATTAGGGTATATGGATAGCCCTCCGGAACCCCCTTCTATAGGACAAAGTGGAAAACCACTAACAATCAGCTGCCCTTGCCCTGACAGACTTGAGCCATCTAGTATTATAGAGTCGCCCATTCATGCCAAATGTACAGGTCCATTTAGGAGAAAAATCCACTGCTAGATGATACCTGTGTTTGTTGCTGTTAAAACCATAAAAAAAACTGTAAAAGTTTTAATTTTAGGGTGTTCTATGCCTTAAAATTGAAAGCGCCATGTTGGTGGTGGCAGTGGTGTGGGGCCATATGAAGATGCAGTTTAGGGTACTATCATCAAAAAGGGCAGCCCCTAAAAAGGTATAAAAGCTGGGTGTACAAGTGGAAGTTGTAATAGAGTGATGCAGAAGAAGGAATTAAGGGGAAGATGGAGACTCTTGTAAGTGGCCACTGTGTAGAGGTTCCATAGCTTGGCATTACAGAAGATTCAGAACGAGAGACTCAGGAGCAGGGAAATAATCCAGATAGTACGCTTGTAAGTTCCACTAGCAATCAACAGCCAATGGTTGCAAATCATCCGGTCTGAATCTAAAGATGGTTGCATTGAGTGGATTGTTGCATTGAATAAAAGTTAATTGCAAGTATATAGCCTTCTTACGATCCCTTGCTGGCTCACTGCCTAGTGCCAAGGCGCCCAAGCTACCGCACTTTCTTCAGGCATTTCCTGCAGATGGTGCAGATCTCAAAAGAGAACTTTATGGACACCCACATTACTTCCCTCTCATGAAGCCCATTGCAGAACCTACCAGAGTCTCATGCTTCCATTGAGACATTACACTAAACACGTCTAGAAGAGGGTTATCTCCCAACAACAAAAAGGATCAGGTAGTTAAAATCCAACTGCCCAATCCTTATCTCCTCAACAGCAAGCATCTAGGGAAAGTTCGGAGGCCCCAATACTCATTAGACTATTGACCAGTCTCACCAAAATTAGTTAGTTTGGCTGATCTAGATCTAATATGCATGGCCACCTGTAGTCTTGATTTCATACCCCCTCCAGGTTCAACCAGATTATTAGAGCCTGGTGGTCTGCAGGCACAGTCAATGTCAGCACCAGGCTAAACTGGGCAAATACCAAGAACCACTGGGTATTTAGGTCCCATGGCAAACTGGGTAAACATGCTCTCTACTTAGTGAGTCAAAGATAGCACAAAATGAGGATCCAATATGACCCTGCTGCCCTCAAACATTCATTGACTGTGCTGCTAGTAGAAAAGAGTTATCTGTAGTCGAAATAAGGTACATTGCGGCCTCTCTAAATCAATAGTTTTGCTCTGCACTACATCTGAAGATACTGAAGAACAGAGGCATTGCTTGAAGCTGCTTGGTCCCTTTGCATAATCCATAATCTTCAGACTCTTGTACTGCCAAAAAACTGAGTGAAGGGTAGGAGAGCTGTTAACTGACAAGAAATAACCGTCTAGCCAGAGCCTGGATCCTAGAAGTCTATAACATAACCCTATGCAGGAGATCTGCGGGCCAAGTCACTCTGTGCAGTGATTAAAAGGTCATCGCTGGCTTATTACAGGAGTCTATGTGTGCTTTTTTCTACCACTGCCAGATATAACACTGTGTGAGTAAGTCCCGACTTGTCTCACATAATCTGGGGGATCCTTTCTGTTGACCTGGTGATTGTTTACAGCTAAACAGATGATATCCTGGACATTGCCTGGTCTTTACCTAACCCAGCTAAACTGAAGAACAGGTCTCATGCCCCGAAACACATTTTTACTACTGCTTATTAAAATAGATTGTAAGTTGGACACTAGAGATGAGTGAGAACGCTCGGATAAGGCAGTTACTCAAGCAAGCATTGCTCTTCTCGAGTAACTGCATTCTCGTTCGAGCAGGCTCGGGGGGCGGCAGGGGGAAGAGAGAGAGAGTTTTAATAATATGGTAATAGCTGCTAGCACAGCGCTCGATGATACGGTTACTCACTCAACTGGATGGGCGTAGTTGCCGCTCCCAAAATGGGGGTCATTATGGTGGTTCCCTGGGTCTCAGGTTGAATGCTGTGATGGAGGCGAACTCTGCCCTTGAGCGACAGCTATAAGCTGAGTTCGCCAAGGGCAACCTGAGGAGTTGAGACCGTCTTCCTTCTGGTAGCCTTGTATTCTCTACTTCTTGGTAAGGCGAAAACAACTCCAAATGGTGCAAACCACAGCTAAATTTACTCAGCCTCCCAACACCCATGTGACCTGAACTATATGATCCACTCTCCCTTTTAGCACCCCACATCCTAGCGTGCAATGCGAGCACACATAACTAGGTAGTAATGTGCCATCGACAATAAACCCTTACGGTGTCATGAAATATCCAACTAGGCAACACACACAGGAGAAATGACAGGCAACACATGTCCTCTCTTCACTATTCCTTCTCGTCTTTAAGTCTTCTTTGGCATCCGCATCTTCTTACGCTCTTCTAGTGGCGCGTCCATCTGGTTGGCAGCACCTCCGTACCATAAACTCAAACTCTGCATACCTCACAGTACTCGCACACTATTTTAGACCTCAGCTTTACTATGGTTTGCTCCACCCATTTCTTCTTGTACACCAAGTTTCTTTTTAAGACATTTTTGATAAATGGGGTCCAATGTTTTTCATGGTGATGCAATGTTTTTTTTTTTGTGGCCCACTGTAGAATTCTTCATTCATATTACTAGTCTCATAAGGGAAAGAGAGATTCGCTAAGGCCTTGGGGCCTGGATATGACAGCATCTTCTGCACCCATTACAATTACGCCCCTGCTAAAGGATCCAATAAGGGGTTGCTTCATATATTTATAGAGGGAAAGGTTAAAGATTGTTCCATGCAGTTTCTTAGTAGGGCAATATGAAGGGAAGAATCGGCCAAAAGTTACCCTAGTACAGTGATGGCAAACCTTTTAGAGACCGAGTGCCCAAACCACAACCTAAAACCCACTTATTTATTGCAAAGTGCCAACATGTCAGTGGGCAGGGCTTATCACAACGTATGATTTTTACCTCTGTCATTATAAAAAGGACAGGGCCGGTTCAAAATAGACCCGATGCAGATTTTGACTGCTTTTTGGATGCGGTAATGCTGCAGAATTTGCCATGGAAACTTCTGCTGAGGGCATTCTGCAGCATTTCTGCCACGTGTAAACATACTCTAGTAGTTACAGTCACCCCCAGAGTGGCCCCAGCGGTGACAGTGACCCCCCACATAGCGGCTCCAGCAGTAAAAGTAACCCCCCACAGTGGCCCCTAGCAGTAATTGTGACATCCGACAGTGGCCCTTAGCAAAAACAGTGGCATCCCACAGTGGCCCCAGCAGTAATAGGGACATCCCACAGTTGCCCCAGCAGTAATAGCGACATCCCACATTGGCCTGAGTAGCAATAGTGCCCCCCTAAGACCCATATACTTACCCCCTCCTCCTCGTGGAAGCGCCACTGCTCCACTTCTTGGCGCTGCTGCTGGCGCTGATCAGAGGTGCACACTGTGATGTCAATGTGTGCTGCTGGACACCTCCTTCCCCTGCTCTCGCGGAACCATGGAGGAGATGTCAGGGGAAGGGGGGAGGAGGATTACGGTTGCACACTGACGTCACAGTCTGTGCCAGGATCAGCGCTGCTGAGTGAATACTGGCAGGGGTGCCGCAGTACCACTGACAGTATACACCAACGTGGTGAGTGGCTTACGGTGGCGTGTGCCAGCAGGGAGGGCTCTGCGTGCCACCGCTGGCACTCGTGCCATACGTTCGCCGCCACTGCCCTAGTACGTATGTATCTACAGACTACAGATGAGTAAGGAGTTGCAATGTAAGTCCCCATTAGCCCTATTATATGTGTATCTGATGCTCAACACCTTTTCTTCTTACACAGGGTGAGCCGGTGTCTTCGGCCTTTTAGGCTGTTCTGAATTTTATATTCTAAAGATTGTTGTAAATCCCGGCAGATACCGTAACCTATGAAAATCCATTTATATCTTCTATAATATTTAATAGGGTTTATACAGTGTCAGGCCGATGCTGACCCGGCTGACCCGAGCGCTCCATCCCTTTAGGAATAGACTTTAACTATATTTTTTTTATATAAAATTAACCCCTTTTATCCTCTAATCCAGATAATCCACTCTAATTTGTTTAAAGGGCACACAGATAATCCTACTTTATGGTTTAACTAGGATTTTGCACTCCTACTCTCTGGAGAGACAGGAGAGGAATTAAAATCCTGCATTTAGAGGTGACATTTTCCTTGGTTCTGATTTTTATCCCAAATAAATCAAGAACCTAATGCTTTGAAAGCTAACTCGCCTTTTTCTCCCCTTGCTTCACAATTTATGTTGCATTGGACATTTTGTGAAAAGAAACCATGACTCATACTTCTTCCAGGAGAAAATGTGCAATGTGCTGGTATAATGCTATCTACGACTTCAAAGGGAAAACCACCAGAATCGAAAAGCTTGTACCCGCATATACGAGGCAACTTAGTATAGTATGATTTATATTGTCCACTCTGGTGCCTAAAGGGTTTCTCCGGTCTTACATATAGGAAACATTAGGTGATATATGAAATTGTTCTGTTACCCCTAACCTAGCCCACATGACAAATGTGCTATTCTATTTCTGATAATGGCATTTAAATACTCCGATTGGATGTTCCGAACACGCCCCCTCCGCAATGAGCTTGCAGGTACCTGTCCAGGCAGTAGGAGGCCTTCTAAAGTCATTGAGAGCTGTCGTGTAGGATGACCTATTAAGACGTGCCTGTGCTGAGTTAGTATACAGCATAATGCAATATTATGGTATTGCATTCTACTGTATGAGTAATCAAACAAAAGTTCAAGTCCCCTGCAGGGACTAAAAAAAAATGTTAGAAAAGTAAAATAAAAAGTTTTTTTTAAATTATTATCAAAATAAAAAAAAATATATTTAGGGTGGGTTCACACATTGTGGAAATGCTGCAGAAGAAAACACAGCGGAAACATTTACTATTAAAGTGAATTGGATTAAATAACATTTCCTCTCCTGTTCACATGGAGAGGAAACAAAACACTGCAGATGTTCTGCTGTGACTATACTGTAACTCTAACCTGTGGTTTTGCCGCGTTTCCGCAATGTGTGAGCACACCCTAAAAGTTTAATACAATGCTTTTTCCAGTCGTCACATTAAAAAAAAAAAAAAACTATTCAAAAAGAGGGGTCCATAAAAGTCCAAATTTTTGAAATACCAAAGTATTAATCCTGCATGATGGACACCATCAGAAAAAATATACACATAATGCCAGAATTGAACTTTTTTTGGTCCCCCATCTGCAAGAAAAAAAAATTGAATAAAAGGCAAACAGATTCAAATGTACCCCAAAACGGAATCAATGAAAGCTGCATATCACCCTGAAAAAAGAGCCCTCGGCCAGACCCAAACTTCAGATTGTGGCACTGTAAGAAATCAGTGGAACTTTTACAGAATTGATCGCACTTCAAGGTATTGTATGGGATGAAAGTAATATTTTGGCAGCATAAGCCAATTTGCTTTCTGAAGATGGCTAGAGGGGGAGGCTACGAGAGAGTCTCCAATGTGCACACCTAATGTCCACAAGGGTTTAATACTGATGATGATTAACCACTCAGTCATTGCTGACTCTGGGTTACCATGGTTACCCTGTGGTCACCCACTTTAATATTAGTGGGTCTTAATTACTGTATTTTCCAAAACCATGATTTCGTACAAATATGCAAATAAGGGAGATGGAACAATACCTCAGCAGCACCACCTATTGGAAGGCAGCATTCCTGCAAGTCAATGTTAGACTCTTTATACAAGCCTTGTAACAATGACTGGGAATTGAGAACCAAGCCAGGATCTATACACAGACAGCTGTTTCGGGGTGTTTGCCCCTTATCAGTGTGTAGTAAGTTTCTGGCTTGGCTAGCGAGAGGCCTGTTACGTGGCTCAGGAATGCAATCTTTTCTCCTTAGGGAGAACACCTACACGGTGAGTGAGTAAGGAGACTTATAAGGGCAAATAAACATACGATCAGGATCAGTCCTTTGCAAATATTAGAACTGCTTCCAGGAATGGCTCCAAGAAATGGCTGGGACATATGGCTGGAGTGCAGGAGCGAATTCTTCATGGAAGAGTGAGTGGTGCTCTTAACAGGCATCCGGGGTTGGTAGGTGGAGACCAGAGACCACAAACTAACATTGACAGGTATTGGGGACCGGCAGGAGGATGCCAAAAGCTGCAAACTGACGCTAACAGGCACCTCAGCAGGTGGAGGTTGGAAGCCACAAACTAATACTGACATGCATTGAGGACCGACAGGAGCAGAATTGAGGCCTCAAAGTGATGGTGACAGGCATCAAGGACCATCAGGAAGAGACCGGAGGTGACAAACTGATGCTGACAGGCATAGAGGATTGGCACGAGGAGGTTGGAGGTTACAAACAAACGCTGACGCAGAGATCATAAAATGACACAAATAGGAATTGATAGGAGGTTGAAAACTAATGCTGACAGATATCAGAGTTTGCATGGAGAAGACTGGGAGCCCAAAACTGATGATGAAAGCCATCTGGGGTCACCAGAGAAGACTGTAGGCCACAAACTGACACTGACAGACATTGGGGATTGACAGTAGGAGACTGAAGACCAAAAACAGATGCTGATAGGTATTGGGGGGTGTCAGGAGGAGACTGAAAAGTGCAAACTGATGCTGACAGGCTTTGGGGAACGGCAAGAGGAGACTGGAGACTACGAACTGACGCCAACAGGCATTGGAGATTGGCCACAAATTGATGCTGTTAGGCACCAGGGTTCATCAGAGGAGACTGTAGGCCACAAACGGACACTGGCAAGCATTGGGGATTGGCAAGAGGAGAATGAAGGCCAGAAAATGACACTGATAGGTATCAGGGGTTGGCAGGAAATTGCAAACTGATACTGACAGGCATCGTGGATTGACAAGAGGAGACTGGAGACTGTGAACTGATGCTGACAGTCGTTGGAGATTGGCAGGAGGAGACTGGAGGCCACAAACTGATTCTGACAAGTATTGGGGTTGGCAGGAAGAGTCTAGAGGCTATAGACTGGTACTGATAGGGACTGGCAGGAGGAGACTGAAGGCCACAAACTAACACTGACAGGCATCAGGGATCAGCAAGAGGAAACTGCAGGCAGTGAACTGACACAGCTTCTGACAAGGATCGATAATTGGAGAATGGAGGCCTGAAAAGTGACACAGTCCAGTGAGAACTATTTGGCTATTAACTGTTGCACAGTTTTCTCAATGGTAATCCAATATACTTTTTTGGACCTCAGCCTGATTATCAACGAAGCAGTCAGGGGCGTCTGCCCCTGTCAAGCCACCCTGATTTCGGATTACAAAAGGAAGGCACATTTTTAAAAAAAGTGTGTCTATAGTCTTAAAAATACATTACTTTGTTTATGGAGAAATTCCCTATTGACACGAAGCACATATTTAAAAAAAGAAAAACCGTCAGCCTTGCTATATCTTTAATTCAAAAAACATTTAATAATTCAAAAACTTGAAATTTATGTTTGTATAATGAATGCTAAAATGTGAAAAATGTCCTCAGATCACTACACATGTCATTATAAAACGGTTTTCTCCAAAGATTCTGCCCTTATTTACTGGCAGAAAGATTATGTACAGGACAGAAAGTCATTTCATTTCAGTCGCATCCTTTTAACTGATCTCCCACTCTCCCTTGGTTAACCTTGAGCCTGGAATTTAAGCTCCTGCTTTGGGCAAGTGTTTTTATTTATTTATTTGTTTGCCCCAACCGAGCCGGCTTAATATGATTGGAATGTGGATAGATTCGTGTTACATTTGTCTGACTTATATAATTCCCTGGCTTGCCTCGGGGACCCTTATAAAAGCCTGTCACTGTTATATTATCAAAATTACAATCTGCAGACTTTTAAACATTTACTTAAGAGCTTCCCAAGGGTTTGTAAGTTGTATGTGCGAGCCTGTCACATCTCTTTTTTTATTAAATCCTAAATCTGTATAGTGAATAGAGAAGATACAAACTGGAAAAAAAAACAGTATATAATAAAATAGATGGGAAATACATAGATATAGACAGATAACAAAATTTATGATAGATAGGTAGGGGAAGGGACTTGTTATTTGTATAGCGCCAACTTATTCCGCAGCGCTTTCAGGTAATGTATTACCCTCCAGCAAGCTGGGTATTCATTTTACTGACCTAGGAAGGATGGAAGGCTGAGTCAACCTTAAGCCAGCTAGCTGAACCATGTAGGGATTTAACTCGCAACCTTCAGTGGGGGGGGGGGGGGGGGTAGAGCGATGCTCGCTCGAGTATCTGCCTTTACCGAGCGTGCTCGCTCAACTAATTAAGAGTCTTGAACCTTCAAATACATCTGTCACGCTGCCACCAGATTAGAGACCGGTGTATGAAATGCCAGTAACTATGCCCCATAGTGTCTATATGACTTTAAGCGCACCACCAAACATTTTGCCTGATGTTCATACATGTGCAGCCCTTGTGATGTTTGACCTTACTTCGGTGTAGTTTCTTTACAAACATCTATACATCTGGGCCAGAATCAATAGGCCAGAGAGATTCAGTGCATTTGGCTTCTGATCAACTGTTTACAGAAGACTGCCTTAGAGCATAAATAGGACATGAGCCAACCATAGGCACTAGTGTTGAGTAAACCAAAACATTTGAGCCTTGTTTCGGGTCGGATGCTAAAGATCAATTTGGTGCAAACCCAAACCTCAGCTGGTTTGGTTCATCTCTTTCTCCTCTTCCTCTTCTTCATCCTCCATCGTTTTATGTGCATTTGTGAAGTTTCAGTTCAGTTTGAACTAATTCGAACCAATGCAAATGCCAAAACCCGGTAAACCTGCCGAAACGAACTTTTGAAATATTTGGTCACCACTAATAGGCCCCCATCTGTTTCAGTCTATTAGAAAGTATCTACTGATAGTTGGCACTAAAGATAGCTGTATCCCCTCTATAGAGCTCTATTTGCAGACTAGTGAAGCCAATTTCCAAACCTGCATCATCGAGAAGAAGATCATCGCACCAAACCTAAATCCTAGATATGGCTTTCGCCAATAACTATTTTCCTTTTGAATGGAATTTAACAAACAAAACACAAAAAATGACAAGCAGGCGTCCAGGCAAACATTTTTTTATCTTTTTGCTTTGACGTCCTCTTTATCAGTTCTTCGAACCACAGGATGTTTGCCAAGCATCCAGTGGAGGTGCCTTGTAAACCATTCCTTCACCCCTTGCAGGGCACCAGACTCATTAGTTTCATCTCAATGTATTCAATGTTTGATAAAAGGCATAAAAGCAAATAAATCAACGTCTGCAAATAAACCAGCGTCTTCCAACCGCGCTAAAAATAAGCATACAAAGAGCTCTTGAGTGCCCCAGACAGAGGAATCAACTTTTTGTAAAAGTTCATAGAATGTTTATTGATACATATTTTGTTTGTAGTAAAGATTCATTAGTCTTCTCTCTTCAAAGAACATTAGTCGCCATAATTCAGCTCTGGCTGACAATGATGTATGACTAGAAGAACCGGAGCCTTTCCTTTGTTGTAAACCATCTACCATTGCTCATGTCTGTCGAGTTTTATATTGTGCTTTATGTTTTATTTTATGCTTTTTTGTATATATTTTTTTTTTATGAACAATAGAACAAGATCATCATCTTCTCTTCACAAAAATATACAAAATAACCCAAAAAGATCCACAGTACTGAGTCACGAGGCTGATACGGAAGGCAAATAAACCGTCACAGCATAAACATGGATAATCATAATAGACACAGACCTTCAGCAGGTAATGGAGGAACATTGACAAATCCATTATTTCCGCACACATAAAGCATGAATCCGAGACAAGTTTATAAGGAAAGTCTAATAAATCATCACCAAAACTATAGCCGGCCTCTAAAAACGGAAAGAATTTCTATTTAATCTTGACCTGCGCTTGCATTGTATTCCCAAGGACCCAATCAATCAGAAGAGTTTACACGACCCTTTACTGGAAAATCAGTTTATGTAAAAGGCTGAAATGGAATTAAATACATACAATATCACATAAATAACACAATAGGACATCGTTTCAATTGGCTACAGACCTAGGCGGAGATTTATGAAACGTATATTTTTTCCGTCTGTGGTTCTACCATAACTCCTAGGCAGCTGATTGGGCGTCTTGGGGGTCATATTTGACTCTGATCTTTCCTCTACTCCTTATATTCTCTTGCTTGTTCGTGTCACCTGCACCTCAAAAACACCTCAAAGACATCTCTAGAATCCACCATTTTCCTACTGTGGATACAGCAGAAACTCTTTGTGTTGCCCTTATCCATTCTTGCCTTGACTACTGTAACTCACCACTAATCGGTTTTTCTATCAATAAACTCTGCTCTCTCCAATCCATTTTAAATGCAGCATCCAGGCTCATCTTTTTGTTACAGCTTTATGTATTGTCACGGCCAGCCACCGTCCCTCCAAGTCGCCTGTCACTGGGTGCCTTCATGCTTCATTCCCTAAACCTGTCCCCTTCAATTCTGTACTCCTACAGTAGACATCCACACCCTAGGGTGTATACCTAAGCAATTGGTCTCATTAGCCAATGTGACAAAGCCTCTGTTAGTTGTGTATTTCAGTTTTGAGTCCGACCTCACCTGCGTTTACTGGACTTTATTATTGCCTGCGGCAATAATTGTCATGGCTCACAGCATCTGAGCAGACGTGCCCGGAGAATTGCATCTGACTGACTTTTGACAGAGTTGGATCTATTTTTAAAAAGTTGTTATAACACCAGGACAACCCCTTTAATGCCATCTCTACACGGGTCCACACATGAAACAGTATCTTACCATTTCGAAAAGTTGACTAGTAGAGATGAGCGAACGTACTCGTCCGAGCTTGATACTCGTGCGAATATTAGGGTGTTCGGGATGCTCGTTACTCTTAACGAGCACCACGCGGTGTTCGGGTTACTTTCACTTTCCTCTGTGAGACGTTAGCGCGCTGTTCTGGCCAATTGAAAGACAGGGAAGGCATTACAACTTCCCCCTGTGACGTTCAAGCCCTATACCACCCCCCTGCTGTGAGTGGCTGGGAAGATCAGGTGTCACCCGAGTATTGAAATCTGCCCTTCCCGCGGCTCGCTACGGATGTATTCTGACATTAGTTCAGGGAAAGTGGTATCGTGTTGGAGCTACTATAGGGAGAGTGTTAGGTGTATTGTAGGCTTCAAGAACCCCAACGGTCCTTCTAAAGGCCATAAATCGTCTCTATATGCGCTCAGTGGGGCCGGCGGCAGCAGCGCCGACCCCATTGAGAACATATAGAAGACAAATCCTTCTCTTCTGCCACAGCTGTAGCAGAGAAGAACGATGTTTGCCCATTGAATTCAATGGAACCAGCAATACAGCCGACTCCACTGAATGCAATGGGCTGCCGGCGATCGCAGGATGAATGGTCGGGAAGGGGTTAAATATATAACCCCTTCCCTGCAATTCATCCAGAAATGTGATACACTAAAAATATATACCGGCGTATAAGGCGACGGGGCGTATAAGACGACCCCCCAACTGTCACCTTATACGCTGGCAATACAGTGGAGCAAAGAATAAAAAGCATTACTCACTTCTTCAGACGATCTGCGGCGCTCCTGTAGACTGTCACTCCTTCCTGGTATTCTGCGGTGCTCCTGCAGGCTGTCGCTCCCTCCTGGTTCCCGGCAGAGCATTGCTTTCTCTACGAAAGGCTTTAAATCCACGCCTCCAGAAACACACGTGCCTTCAGCCAATCACAGCCAATGACAGTGATGTCATTGAATTGCTGTGATTGGCTGTGTTTCTGGAGGCGGGGATTTCAAGCCTTTCATAGAGAAAGCTTTAGTCCGTGGACCAGGAAGGAGTGACAGTCTGCAGGAGCGGCGCAGATCATCTGAAGAAGTAAGTAATGCTTTTTATTCTTTGCTCCACTGTATTGCCGGCGTATAAGGTGACAGTTGGGGGGTCGTCTTATACGCCCCGTCGCCTTATACGCCGGTATATATTTTTAGTGTATCACATTTCTGGATGAATTTCAGGGAAGGGGTTATATATTTAACCCCTTCCCGACCATTCATCCTGCGATCGCCGGCAGCCCATTGCATTCAGTGGAACCTGCTGTATTGCCGGCTCCATTGAATTCAATGGGCTAACATCGTTCTTCTCTGCTACAGCTGTTACAGCTGTGCCAGAGGAGAACGATCTTTACGCTGACAGTGCGGGGGGGGGGGGGGGGCCACTCTTGCCGCTATTGTGGCTTAATAGTGGGACCTGTGAACTTGAGATGCAGCCCAACATGTAGCCCCTCGCCTGCCCTATCCGTTGCTGTGTCGTTCCCATCACTTTCTTGAATTGCCCAGATTTTCACACATGAAAACCTTAGCGAGCATCGGCGATATACAAAAATGCTCGGGTCGCCCATTGACTTCAATGGGGTTCGTTACTCGAAACGAACCCTCGAGCATTGCGAAAATTTCGTGCCGAGTAACGAGCACCCGAGCATTTTGGTGCTCGCTCATCTCTATTGACTAGGTATACTCAGATCCAAAGCTGGTGCCAGGTCCGACTTTATTTTGGACGTTGCCAAGTACAGTACCTTCTATTGATACCCCTTCATGGTGCCTAAATGCCACTGGCCAATCAAACTAGGGAATGTAATTGCAACTTGACCAGCTGCGTTTCTATGGATTGTTGTATACCGATGTAACACTGCTAATGCATCTTGCATTAGTGGGCTACTGCAGTAATGAGTTGCAGCTCAGCACGACTCGATGCTTTACTATTGGTTTAGAAGGGACGCTATTCAAAGTTAACGACAGTGGCTTAAAGGGGTTGTCCCGAGGCAGCAAGTGGGTCTATACACTTCTGCATGGCCATAATAATGCACTTTGTAATGTACATTGTGCATTAATTATGAGCCATACAGAAGTTATAAAAAGTTTTATACTTACCTGCTCCGTTGCTGGCGTCCTCGTCTCCATGGTGCCGACTAATTTTCGCCCTCCGATGGCCAAATTAGCCGTGCTTGCGCAGTCCGGGTCTTCTTCTTTTCTGAATGGGGCTCCGTGTAGCTCCGTGTAGCTCCGCCCCGTCACGTGCCGATTCCAGCCAATCAGGAGGCTGGAATCGGCAATGGACCGCACAGAAGCCCTGCGGTCCATGAAGACAGAGGATCCCGGCGGCCATCTTCAGCAGGTGAGTATGAAGACGCCGGACCGCCGGGATTCAGGTAAGCGCTGTGCGGGTGGTTTTTTTAACCCCTGCATCGGGGTTGTCTCGCGCCGAACGGGGGGGGGGGGTTTAAAAAAAAAAAAACCCGTTTCGGCGCGGGACAACCCCTTTAAAGGTGGCGGGTGGTCTGCACAGCAAATATAGGATGGAGCTGCTACATCTGTACTTGAACAAACCATTAGGTGCAGTGGCGCCATCAGCTGAAAATGGGGCATACACAAGTAGGTAGACATCAGCAAACCGCCAGCCGCAGCCATGTTGGCCGTAGACAAGATGAAACTTATGCACTAGTCTCAGGACCCGACCGGCCCACCGGGATTTGTTCAGACAGAGTCTCTGGCCATTCTGCTCCTGCTAGACGCCACTTTCAAGTTAGGACATTTGACAAGATTTTATAAGCACATTAGAAGTCACATTTACACAATTTCCCAGAAGCATCATTCCAGTAATGCAGTGACACTTCTGGGTCATGCATATCTCTCTATCTATCTATAGAAGAGACTTTTCAGAAAGGTCACTTTTACATCTAAATCCTTTCTGGATTAATACTATGGAAACAGATGTTGGCTTTAACCGAACAGCAGCAACATATTACCAACACAACCTTGTGCAACAGATGGCAAATGTCTAGTAGAATGTCGAATAGATCGCTGGCCGACTCCCAACATGTAAACAATGTACTTTGATATGAAACTTACAAGATCTGTATGGCACATGATAATGTAAGCAGATTAACCTAGTCAGAGCATTGCTGGCATTAGAATAGTCATTGACGGGCATTGTTGTGCCGGATTAAGTCTTTATCATCATAGGCGGACACCACGGAGGGTCCCCTGTGCAAAGAATATGCCATCCCCGCCCTCTACTCCATTACTGACATATTACTGTATTGCTTACATACTTTGGTTTAAACATGTTAAAGCAAGTAGCAATAGAATAGCAAGTAATACATTCACAATAGAAGGTAAAATAAAAAAGACGGATCCAGCGCTATATCTCATTACGGATGTCCTATATTGAAATAAAAATAGTGTACTTGAATAGGAAGGCGTGGATGTGCTACACAATGGCATGGCACACTGGCCCCTGAGAGCCCTGGACAATGGATTTAAATTTTGTGTTGCAGCTCCAGTAGGAGATACAGGGTTGAAACTCAAATGCAAAGTTGAAGAGTAGCATGCTAAAAGCAGATATTCACTTTTTAGATCTCTCTAAGTTCTGTGGGACCACTAATATTACTGAAGTAAGAAAATAAGTTCTGGTAGTAAGCCTATGCAAAGTGTACTTAAAGGAGATCAAACGTGGATCGGTACCTGTATCTACTACAGCATTGGTGGATCACTTCCTGGATGATCAGCCCCTATCGTAGCAGAAGGACGCCACTTCTAGTATGTGTTTGCATTGCCTGTACTACCAGAACTTATGTTTCTTTGCTTCAGTCATAGCAGCGGTCCCACAGGACTTGAGAGACAAATGGATTTCTGCGTCTCACATATTACTCTTTAAGGCCTTGTTCAGACGAGCGTGGTTTACACGCTGCTACAGCAGCATATAAACCACGCTGCTGACATGCAGGAATTCTGCAGTGAACAAGCTGCTCCATGCTCCGAGGAGCAGCCCGTTCACATGTTCATGCTACAAGCAGAGTGCTGCCACTGTTCCCATAGGAGTCTGTGGTCAGCACCATAGACAGCACCGCAACATGGAGCTGACAGGCGAGTCAGCACTTACTGCCACAGATTCTGCACTGGTAAAAAAGCTCCATGTAAGCGCTTCCATAGCAATCTATTGGCTGCTATGAAAGCATGGTATACACGCTGCTGTAGCAGCTCGTAAACCACGCTCATCTGAATGAGGCCTAACTTGGCAATTGGTTTTAAGCGCTATCTCTTACACAGCACAACACAAAATTTTAATCCATGTTCCGGGGCCCCCAGTTGCCTGGGCACTATACCATTGGCGCACATCCATTCAATTCTAGTACTCTATTGTTATTTCAAAATACGACACCGGAAGTGAGATATACATGGTCAGCACCATGGACAGCGCCGCAGCATGGAGCTGACAGGTGAGTTGGCACTCACTGCCCTATGTTTTTTTACCAGCACAGATTCTGCACTGGTAAAAAAGCTCTGTGTGAGCGCTTCCATAGCGACCTATTGGTTACTATAGAAGCGTGGTTTACATGTTGCTGTAGCAGCGTGTAAACTACGCTCGTCTGAACGAGGCCTAACTTGGCAATTGGGTTCTACTCTCTATCTCTTACACAACTCATCACAAACTTTTAATTCATGTTCTAGGGCCCGCAGTTGCCCATGCGCCATACTATTGTATCGCACATCCATGTTTTTCTATTGAAGTACTCTATTGTTATTTTAAAAATAGGACACCCAAAGTGGGATATACTGCTGGATTCATCTTTTCGACTACACCCTGTATAATATGTTGTTTTATACTCTACTGTCCCTTTAACAGCAGTTGCTATCATCGCATCCCATACATGAGAAGTTGCTGACACTAGGCAATATTCCAAGAAAAATGAATCTCTCGTCTCTAATATTGATTAAGTCATTTTTGCTCCCTGATTAATGAGAGACAAATAATTTTGCTCGTCTCACATAGAAACATGTGGAGTGTTGACAGTAAATCAATATACAGTACAGGTTCATTTCTACATGAAACACACATATACCAGAAAAAGAGTTTTATCATTACTGTTAACCTTTCTTTATAAAATGTCAATGTATTTCAAATCACTGTTGTACTGGCTAGATATGAGATAGATGGACAAAATGAGCTGAGACTCAACACACAGACAGAGAATTATGTTCTCAACAGTCGATTTCAATTTCAAACGCTCCTGCCGCCCAATAACCACCATGTTGGACAATACAGCCATTAATGCAATGGGGCAGCCATTCAATGAGTGCTGGAATCCTGTCCTGGGTTGGTGCTGACCATGTGGTATTAGCCACAGTCCACAGTCCATCTTCATCGCAAGACTGTTGGAAATCAATCACTCTGTGTCCAATAGTGTCCCACAAAATCTAGATTGGAGAGAATTTGGGGATTGCGCTAGCCAAGGAATCAACTGGGCAGGTTGCGAAATATGGCTGCTGATGTTCGCTGTGTGGAGCCATGTATTATCCAGCTGGAAAATGGTGTAGGATCTGCCCTGAAGATACGGTAGTATGATGGACTGTAATCAACATAACGGCATGCCTTCAACATGGCATGCCTTCAACATCAACATGATGCGAACTATAGGTACTTGACTATTGATGCTGATAGCAGTCCAAACCATGACTTCACTTGATGATCTGAGTAGTGTTCCAGAATTGCAGAAGAATCAGCCCAATTGTCATGTTGCCTCCAGATTCTTGCTTGGTGATCATTATTTCTAAGATAGAATCTTGATTCAGTGCTGAACACCACACTGTGCCACTCATCATACCAGGTAGCTCTAGAGCGACACTACTGCAAGTGTTCAAAACGATGGTGCCGTGCGAGAGGCATGCTTTTCAATGGAAAACCTGCCTCAGCCAATATTTGAGAAAATGTCATCGTTGATATTCGGCAAACAAACCTGTCTGTATACTGCACAGAATGTGGATTGTGGAGTCGTTACTGCACGACACCAAATGCTTCAATCTACTCCAAGCCCACTACGATGATGCAAATTTCATCCCCAAATCCTACCCACAGTTGCGGTATTATGTTGAGTTTCTGCCACATTATGATGCAAAGACTAACCGGCTGTACATAGCCCTATGATGAAATTTTTAGTAAACTTGTGCAGTTGACAAAATGCCTCTCAATACGTCTTAGGGTATGTTCACACGGAGCAGAAACAATGCGGGATGTCCGCTGGGGAGAACTCTGCAGCATTGCCTCATAAAAACCCATGTTAAAATTTGCATCATATGTGCGGATTTTGACTAGGAATCAGCTGCCTATCCATAGCTGATTAAGTTGCCAGATTGCTACCCCTCATCTAGCAATACATGGCACTCCGACACAGGTCCCCCGACAGTCTTTAGTGAGTGTCAAGCCACTGATCAGGTGATTCCACTTCCACATCACCTGAACAGTGGCTCAGCGCTCCCTATAAGCTGTTGAGGGGCCTCTTTGGGAGTGCTCCGACATCGCTATATATTCAATGGTGCAGGGGAGTGATGTAACTACTAAAACCAGCTACAGATATGCAGCTGATTCCTGGTTGCGGATTTTGACATGGGTTTTTATGAGCTAATTCTTGGTCAAGATCCGCACCTACATTTCTGCCCCATATGAACATACCTTCAACTTCACTCCTTAATTGTTATCAAGATGTCCTCCTTTTTTGCCCAAAGCCACCCTTCCTACTGTGTTGAGTGATGGTGGACTGGCCAGACAGTTGGGGCATTGGTATTCCTTCCTCCTCCTCTTGTGGTGACAACACGTCATTGTCCCTGAGGCCCTGTATTGTCTGTTCCAGCAGGCAGACAACAGCGATGGTCATACTGATCCGTCTGTCATCACAGCTAACCATTTTGGTTGCTTCCTTAAAGCAAGCTAAAACGGCACACACGTCTTTAATCTGCAGCCACTTCACCGGCATCAAGTGACCGACCTCCATACAGCTAACGGCATACACCATCTGGTATTCCATGATTGCTCTCTGCTGCTGGCTTAGCCTCTGCAACATATGCAACGTGGAATTGCACTGTGTAGGCACGTCACAGATGAGGCGGTTGGATGGTAGCCCAAACTGTCGCTGCACCTCTGCCAGACAAGAGGTGGCTGGGTGTAAATGTCAAAAGTGTTAGCAGTTTCTTGGCCTTTTCCAGCACTAGATGTAAATCTAGGTAATTGTTTAGGATGCGCTGCACTATCAGGTTCATCACATGGGCCAGGCAAGGTGTGTAAGATTGCCGAGGTGAATGGCTGCTAGCAAGTTGGCCCCATTGTCACACATGACCTTGCCTGGCTACAGATTGTGTGGGGTCAGCCATGTGTCAGATTTGGCCTGCAGAGCTGTCAACAGCTCTTCTGCCATGTGGCTGCGCTCCCCCAGATATATGAGTTTTAGGACAGTATTTTGGCATTTACCGCTTGCATCACTGTATGGAGGGCGGATTTTGTCACATACAGAAATTTGGGCCAGTGTGGAGGGTATTGAAAGGCGGTATGAAGAGAAGGAGGAGGAGGGGGTGAGGAGGATGGTGAATGTCCCACATCACTTGGTGGGACCATAAAACGCGAGACACCATAGTCGTCTTTATGCCCCGCCTGTAGGACCTTGACCCAGTGTACTGTTTAGGATACGTAATGCCCCTGGCCATGCTTCCTGTATCACATGTCCATGGTCAGGTGTACCCTGCCACTGACATCGTTCTTCAATGCCCGGGACATTACTCACATGGTGTTACAGGGCAGTGGTAGCTTTTTGGGCAAAGGAATCATGGTTCGGCATCTGGTACTGTGGGATAGCACAGAGCATCATATTGTGGATAACTTCTGTGTACACTGGTCTGAAGGGCAGCATTTCCATTGTAATCAACTGTGCAATGCTTGCGTTCAGGCTCTGTGCTCATGGATGGTTGGCTGCTGACTTGGAACATGCTGGAATATGGGGTAGATTGTAATGTCGGTGAAGGTGGTGATGATGGAGGCTCAACTTTTACTCTCAATCCCTCATTCCTGGCTATGAAGCTTAAGGCCAATCGTCAATTAAGGAGTAGAGGCCTGAATTAGGCGTACTACTTCCCCTACACAAAACTGCCTCTATATGCTCAGAGACTACTGCATGAACAAGGAAGGAGATGCAGGAAGAAGCAGCTACAGCAGCGAGAGAAAGAGCTGGTGTAGTGACCCAGTAAAACGGGGCCCCTCCATAACTGTATACATGCGTTTGTCTATGTATTGCCAGTGTTTTCTGTGTTGCAAGAATTATGTGCATTGCATAGCTTCAGCACTGAAAGGGTTAACTGTCTGGAATGTCAGCTGACTGTCTGGAAAATGTATCTGTTTGTTTGTCATGTGACCTTGTGTGATATATGTGTTTGTAAGCTGTGTGCAAGGGAGTTCTGAGAGAGTTCTGAGCTGAGAGAGTTCTGTACTGGTCCTGTCAGAGAGGGGAACGTGGGAGCTCTGCAGGAAACCCACGCAGGTTGAAGATATAGAATGGAAGAATGGAAGAGATAGAGAGAATGGCCTAATGACTGTCGGAGACTACTACCCCCAAGATTTTCGGCAGCGTGAACCTGACTGTGAGTGTGGACCGGTAGAAATTGGAAGAGAGAAGAGAGTGTGGTACTGGCCAGGACCCATAGATAACTGTGGCTGTGGTTTCTCGGGACGTCCCATGAGTTCTTCCTGCCACACTGCCTTCTAGGAAACTGCTGAACTGTATTTGCTGCTAAAGTTGAGTACAACGACCGGTCACCCGTCCGTTTCCGGAGGCCGTGTCTTAAAAAGTACCCGTGAGTGGATTTACTCCGACAACCAGGAATTCCCCCACGGTAGCTATGTGAGAGAAGATTTACTTCAGCATCTAGGAATTCCCTGCTGCAGAAGAAACGGTGGCATCACGAGTGACTAAAAGGACTCAGGTAATCCCTAAGTAGGTTCCCGTTTATTAACCTGCCCTCGGCCCCTGGACATGTCATCGGTTACCCTCCGGGTGGGAGATGGTAGTGCCACTGTGACAAGGCCCAAACTCCACCCCGCTGTCTCCTAGGCCGGACTCGCTCCTCGGACACTGCACAGTTAGCCTGACTCTTTGCCCTCTGGCCCAGGAGGGATCTCCAAGGCAGCGGGTTGTGTGGTAGCTGAGCGCTGACCTTTGTGTAGAGACAGCGGAGAACAAGCAGGTTGTCAATGGTGGCTCCCCTGTCCCTACCCAGAGGGTCAAGACATGGTCTGGCCTGGCTGCGCACAGTGGTATAAAGTCTAACAATGATGATAAATGTGGATATTTTAATGTCCAAGTGACGCCAGTACCTTTTTCTCTGTGAAGCGTTCTGGTGCTAGTAAAATGAGGAATACAGACCAGCTTGCTTAAAGTATACAGTTTACTCAATACTTGGAACAAACTTCTAGTAACAGTTTACACTGCAGTTTCCAAAGCACATATACATCAACAGACTTCCAGTTCGTTAGATTAGCTTCTGCCTGATTCTACTCTCTTCTTCTTAAGCTTAGAGAACCCACCAGTCTCAGTTATCTGGATGGAAGGGTGGGTGGGGGGAGAAATTACTCCGACTACTTACCTATGAAGGGATGGTGTGTTTTTTTTTTTGTTTTTTTTTTTCAAATCAATTTTTATTCAAGGTTTTATCATACAAGACAAATAAAGTATCCAAAGCACATAGTATTTTCACTGCATACAAGGCCACAGGCCGCCGCTTAGATTAAATGGCAAACTCGGGTTGAAGAATGTCTAATTACATACAATTGGAGACGGGAAGAACCTATTCGGTCCAGTTATCCGCTTACCCTGCAACCAATCATAAGGTGGAGGCAGTGAAAAAAGCAACAAATAAACAAATAAAATAGAAGTCCTTATTGAACGACTATATAAGGGGAAGGATAGCTAACAAGCGGAAGGTGGAGGGGGGAAAGAAAAGGGAGAGGGGATGGGGGGGGGGGTCCCAGGTGGGGGGAGGGCTAATGGGGGGGGCTTAGTGAGAGAGAATGTCTAAGAGCCTCAGACTGCACCATGGGGTCCAGATCTTAATAAATCTGTTGTGTGTGCCATTGTTCCAGCTTGACAGCTCCTCAAGGTTGTAGAGACTGTCAACTCTTTCCTTCCATTGTTTCAGAGAGGGAGGTGCTACGGATTGCCAGTGCAGTGGGATCAGGGCCTTTGCTGAATCTATTGGGAAGGCCATCAATTTATCCCTTCGAGGGTGGAACATTGTGGTAGGTTTCCAGAGGAGCATTATTTCTGGTAATAAGGAGAAGTTTGGTTTAATTTTCTTTAGAATTTCCTCTACCCCCTTCCAATAAGGCTTGAGGAGGGTGCAATTCCACCATAAGTGGAGATATGACCCTACTTCTCCCTTGCATCTCCAGCATTTATCCTGGGGTGCCAATTTATATGCATAAATCCACTGTGGTGTTTTATACCACCTTACGAGTAGTTTGTAATGTGATTCCTGTGCCGTGATGCAAGGGGAGATTCCATAAGAAGTTCCCAATATCGAGTTGGTATCTTCCTGGGATAAGGAGACGCCAAGTTCCCTCTCCCAAGAGACAATGAAGGCCAGTTTAGCTATATTGTGAAGTATGATGAAGCGTTTGAGCAATGGGGCAATTTTCCTTAGTTTGGTGTCTTTGATGCTCAGAGTGCACTCAAAGGGAAGTAGAGGTTTAACCTCTCTGAACTTTTTGATGAAGTCTCCTATTACCCTGGTCACTGTGGCCTGATGCAAGAAGGACAGTTTATGCGAGGGGAGGAGTGTTTTAAGTATTTCCGGGGGAGATAAATGGGCCAAGGAAAGCAGATCCCCAATCTTATGAGATCCGAATTTGTTCCATATCGACTCAGTGACTGGATCTGGTCTGAAGCCCCATAATTTGGGGATTGCTTTCATTGGAAGGGTTGGTGAGGGCGACGGGGCTAATCTTTCTCTTACTTCATCCCAAATTTCACACGGACCTCTCAGTAAGGGATTGAAATTCTTTGCTCTATACTGTTTTTTTTTTCAGGTAGCCATAGGTCTCCCTCTGAGATTTCCTTATTGTGGGAAGGGATGGTGTGTTCGAGGCAGGGTTGCCTGTACTCTCACTGACTCCAACTCTGTGCAGGGCTAAGCTACACTCACAATTGAGAAGTCTCCCTGTAGTGGTGCAGCACCCACGGACCTGCCCTGACTCCGATTCCTAGGCACAGGGTTGAAAAACGCTCTGTTGCTACTTCTGCTACTGCTATCCCACTTCTCACCTAGCAACTAACTTCCAACCCCATTTTTCCATCGTCTAGCCACCAGTAACTTTCTTCTATGGCGGCCGCAGCTTCTCTCTCTGCTCCCTTTCCTTTGCTCCTCCGACCACCAACTCCTCCCCTTCCTTTCTGTTTCCCACACTTTTTTCTAGACTCTGTCTCACTTTCCTCTCCACTCTGCTCACCTTCCTGGGCTTGGCTAAACTCCATTCACCCCACCAATTAGGGATTACAGGCAATCAGCCAATCAGGAGGGGCCATTGCAGGGCAAACTAGATCTAGTCGAGATGTGCAGGGAAGCCAGTATTCTTCTCTCACCTGTTGCCTCTTATGTTCCCTTAAGGGCTCATAACAGGAATCACAGGACCTGTAAATGCTATTCTTGCCACATTTTCAATGCTTACCGCAGATCTTACAGATAACCACTCTTCTGGCAACAAATATAGTTTCAAAGAAAGGCCAGGCTGCACAAGTCTTCTGAGCAGACCTAGCTGTGGGCCTGAAGTTTGTGCTGCTGTTACTAGTAGTACATGAGGTTGGTGGTGCTGCCCTTTTGTTTTTTTATGACACCCTTCTTGCTGCCTTAATAGGGTGTTGGTAAGCATAAGCTCCTATAATGACTCTCCCTGTGGCTACACGTTATATCAAGTACTTCATTATCTTCCACCTCCTCTTCATCGTACTTCTCCTCCTGAGTGAGCTCTATGCCACAGTGGACCCTGGGAGTTGGCATCTCTGTTTCCACATTCCCTGAGATCACAGTTCACATTGGCTGTGGATTACTGACCGCATGCACTGACCCATCCTCATCTTCCTCTTTGGACGAAAAAAATGGTTGGGCATCAGTGCATTCCACGTCTTGGTCTTCTCCCACTGGTTGTTTGGACTGACTAGTTGACATTCATGACACTGAATGATCAAAAATCTCCTCAATCTGATCCTGTGGGCGGCTTCGGAGGGTGTGAGGGATTTGGCATTGGTGAAGTAGAGGGGTGATGCGAATGGTGATGCAGATTCTCTATCCCGTGCTCAACTTAGCAATTGCCGTATACACTATGCCTGTTATATATGGTCATGTAATGCAGGTATCCAATGAAACTGCTGCCCATGTGCAAGATGGAGGACACATTGGTGACATCAGAAAGGTGCCCTGGCTTCTGATTAGCTGCATGCTAAAATCCGTACCAGGCATTATGGGAAATTCGATTTTCCTAAGATTTTGGTCTAAAATGGGTTTGGACTAACCAAATTCAAAAAGTGGGATGATTTCATCACTGATCAAGATGAGCAACACTAGTCCTATGTTCAAATCTGAGCAAGAACAACATCTGCATGGAATTTTTTTATGTTCTCCCTCCCTTTATATAGTACATACATTTATTGAGGAGAATCAAAAACGCTCACTTACTCACCATCTAGGTGCTCTCCCTAGGGAGAAAAAATAGCATTTCTGACTACTTCACAGTCCTCTCTCTAGTAAAGCTAGAAACCTACTGCACACTGATGAGGGGCAAACACCCTGAAACAGCTGTCTGTGCATGGTTTCTGGCTTTGCTTTCAATTCCCATTCATTGTTACAAGGCTTGTATAAAGACTCTAACAGTGATTTGAAGGAGCACTGTTGAGGTATTGTTCCATCTCCCTTATTTGCATATTACCCAGAGGAACATGAATTACTGTAAAGTCTCCTCACTCACTGTCTAGGTTCTGTCCCTACGGAGAAAAAAAAAAGTTTCTGACCACATCCCAGGCCTCTCTCTAGCAAAGCCAGAAACCTACTGCACATTGATGAGGGACAAACACCCCGAAACAGCTGTTTGAGTATGGATTCTGGCTTTGCTTTCAGTTGTCGGTCATTGTTACAAGGCTTGTATAAAGAGTCTAACAGTGATTTGAAAAAATGCTGCTTTCCAATAGGTGGTGCTGCAGACCTTGGAACCTGAAAGCACCTCATCTGGTATGTTTCTGCTGGATTAGATGTAGGAGAATGGTGTAGCTCCAGCTTTAACAGACCGCCTTCCATGAAATCAGTGCATAGTGAAGGGTAATGATAGATTTAATGAACGGCGTCACTGCTATTTACAGTTTAGCAGCTAAGTACATTAGTAATGGTACAGATTTTACAGTAATTTAATAAACCCAAAATTAAAGCAGTAAAAGCGTTGGGTTCTGATTGAGTTTCGAAATCCGGCAGGGCGTATTACACTGCTAACAGACTGGAACTGTGCAGCATCTTACAGAGACCAGTCAGCGACAGGGCAGGAATAACAGCAAAAATATGATTGATTACTAGACCATAATTGTGCTTTGTTAATTAAAGAAACAAGTAGCACTGCCTACTCTTCAGAAACATGATTCCTTTTTCTCTGTGTGGTTCTTACATGTTGTCCTTCTTTGCAGCTGACACTAGGGGGACTTCAATAGAAACAGATTTAAACAGCTCCCATTGAGTTCAGTACTTAAAGGGGTTTTCCAGGGAAATACTATTGATGACCTATCCACAGGATAGGTAATCAATTGTTGATCGGCTGATTGGGCGCCTGCTGTTAGCACCACAACACACAAGGGTAAGGAGTGGAAGCTGCTGATCCGACCCTTGTGTAGTGACCAGCGCTTGCCATTGCAGGTGCAGCTTCCATTGATTTTAATAGATGCTGTGCCTGCAATTACAAGTGCCGGCCACTAGACAGGGGTTGGAGCAACAGCTGCACCAGTGTGTTGCGGCGCTGACAGCGTTCCTGAGAGATGAACCCCAGCCGATCAGCTATTCATGACTTATCCTGAGGATAGGTTAGCAATAGTATATCTTTGGAAAACCCCTTTAATCCCTTAAAGGGGTTTTCAGGGTTATTTCTTTTATAAGGTTTTAGGCTCTCCACGTGTCACCCGGCCAGCATGTCTGATGACAACCTGTGAACCTGTCATGTAGGCTTCTGATGTAGAATCCACAAGGCAGGTTTATTGGACATCACTGATGATATCCCTGCTGGCCTTTCATTGGCTGCAGTGGTCATGTGGGTAAATAACTAACATACCTGCTGCCAACAGTGCACTGGAGTGGTGGCCAGCAGGAGGTAAGTATGTGTGTGCTATTTTCCTTTTATATATACCTCCACCCGCCACCCCCTACTGCCACCACTGAAAAAAATATCAGAAAACCTTGCAACCTTTTTTCTTCATTCTGGCTTCTCCTCCCCTTTTTAAAACATCATAACCCTTTTATTTTTCTTTTGGCATAGCTGTCCGAGGGCTTATTTTTGGTGGACGAGTTGCATTTTTCAATGGCACTATATAATGCACCATATGAAAAACTTTTACAAACTTCTATCTGGAATGCAAATAAGGGAGATGGAACAATACCTCTTCAGCGCCACCTACTGGATGGCAGCATTCCTTCAAATCAATGTCAGACAAGTCTTTAAAACATTGATTGGGAATTGAAAACCAAGCCAGAAATCCATACACAGGCAGCTGTTTCGGGGTCTTTGCCCGTCATCAGTGTGCAGTAGGATTCTGGCTTGGCTGGTGAGAGGTCTATGATGGAGAGATGACACTCCTCTTGACCCAAATCATAGGCCTCTCACTAGCCAAGCTAGAGGTCACTTATTGTAATTTTATTATCTTTTCACTATCCTTACTCCATTTTCTGATACAATCATCATCATTATCCCTTTGTGTCATCATCGGATTGTCATCACCATTCTGTTACTGTCATATATTGGGGAGTTCCTATCCTTGCATCTTTTTGTTGCCTACTACTGTTCATACATGCTTCTTATTACTGCTTTCTTGACTGTATGGTTGTTACTAGAGATGAGCGAGCACCAAAATGCTCGGGTGCTCGTTACTCGGGACGAAATTTTCGCAATGCTCGAGGGTTCGTTTCGAGTAACGAACCCCATTGAAGTCAATGGGCGACCCGAGCATTTTTGTATATCGCCGATATAGTATTGCTTTCTGGACGCAGGGCTTGAAATCCCCGCCTCCAGAAACACAGCCAATCACAGCCATTCAATGACATCATTGTCATTGGCTGTGATTAGCTGAAGGCACGTGTGTTTCTGGAGGCGGGGATTTAAAGCCCTTCGTAGAGAAATCAATGCTCTGCCGGGAACCAGGAGGGAGCAACAGCCTGCAGGAGCACCGCATAACATCAGAAGAAGTGAGTAATGATTTTTATTCTTTGCTCCACTGTATTGCCGGCGTATAAGGTGACAGTTGGGGGGTCGTCTTATACGCCCCGTCGCCTTATACGCCGGTATATATTTTTATTGTAACACATTTCTGGATGAATTGCAGGGAAGGGCTTATATATTTAACCCCTTCCCGACAATTCATCCCCGCGCACGCCGGCAGCCCATTGCTTTCAGTGGAACCTGCTGTATTGCTGGCTCCATTGAATTCAATGGGCAAACATCGTTCTTCTCTGCCACAGCTGTTACAGCTGTGGCAGAGAAGAAGGATTTGTCTTCTATATGTTCTCAATGGGGTCAGCGCTGCTGCCGCCGGCCCCATTGAGCGCATATAGAGAAGATTTATGGCCTTAAGAAGGACCGTTGGGGTTCTTGAAACCTAAAATACTCCTAACACTCTCCCTATAGCAGCTCCACCAAGATACCACTTTCCCTGAACTAATGTCAGAATGCATCTGTGGCGAGCCGCGGGAGGGGCCGATTTATATACTTGGGTGACACCTGATCTCCCCAGCCACTCACTGCAGGGGGGTGGTATAGGGCTGGAACGTCGCAGGGGGAAGTTGTAATGCCTTCCCTGTCTTTCTATTGGCCAGAAAAGCGCGCAAATTTCTCAGGGAAGAAAGTGAAAGTAACTCGAACATCATGTGGTACTCGTTACGAGTAACGAGCATCTCGAACACCCTAATACTCGAACGAGCATCAAGCTCGGACGAGTATGCTCGCTCATCTCTAGTTGTTACATAATATGGTTTTTGGGGACCTTACTACTAAGAGATACCATTACTACGCAGGAAAGGCAAATTCTGCATTTAAAGTCCAGTTGTGCACTTTTATGCCTAGCCAGCATCATTACTGTAATGCAGAGCAGGAGAAGTCCTCCAGAGCAAGAGGCACTCTTTATAACTTCTCTTCAGGCTACCCAAGAGAAGAGAAACCTGAATAGAGGATCTTCCTAAATTAAATAATAATAATAATTTAATTACAATTTAATTTTAATAAAATTGAGTTTTGTGAACTAGACAAACCCATAAATTTCCACTATTAGGTCGCGCTTTACAGTATTCACATGCTTGCTCAAGAACTATTCCTCGCAACAGCACAGCTAGTGGTTAGGCATGGTATTGCAAGCAAAAGTTATAAATAGTTTAATGTTAATGATTACAGTAATGTAAAGAGATATGATAATGTGTGAACGGGATGCCAAATGCGCTAAATGACTCTTTATATCTGGATTCAAATTTTATGATGTCTGAACGTGGCTGTGCTATCAAATATTAGCATTCCGTCAGCACTGGGAGAAAGGAGATCATAGAAACAGTCCTAAAATTGGTCTCCCGCTGAAGGCCTAGTTTAGTCATCCCCCAGCTCTGCGAATGGCATCAACGGATAAATAGGTCTGACTTCTGTACTCTGTTTACATCATCCTTATTCATCATGACAGATCCAAGGATGTCTTCTAACATCTTGTATCAACAAGCTCATCTTCCTTGTAATTAGCATATTTTAGCCTTTTCTATTATTAACATGTTTTCACTGATGACTTAGAACTTTGTTTACTGCTTAAGAAATTATGCAAAATATCTGCAGACTTTGAGAACTTTATACTTTTGCTCCTGTCTTTATGAGTCACATGGGGGCATATTTACTTAGAGCGCCTTTTCACACATCGGTCTAAGACTGGCAGGTGGTGGCAGCATGACAAATGCATCAAGAGGCGCGAGCCGATTAATCAAAGATCATCTGTGCATGAACTATTAGTGTCTAAGCGTTGATTCCAGTTCAAAACATGTCAGCATTTTTTTAGGGGGGCACATGGACTTTTAAGAACAGAGTGCTTGGATTTTGCTGACCCTGGTTAATGCACAAAGGATCTCTGATTACCATAACAGGCTTCTCCCTTGCACCACTGGGTATGAAGAAACAAACACATGTGCTGAGCTGAATTCCCATTTTTATACATGGGCCATCATGGAGGCCTTTTAATACATTGATTGTGTCTGGAGGCACCTGAAGGAAGCCTATGCCAGCTCTGAGTTGGCATAGATTTCGGCTATAAGGTACATGAGTTTCTGACGTACATTATAGCAAGTGTGAAGACTAATGCTGGGCAAACCGATACAGTCAAACTTGTTTCAGGTCGAATTCTGCTACAAGATTGGTTCGGCACAAACCCAAACCTTGAGTGGTTCGTCTTGTATGAACCCACTAAATTTCTTCTTTTTTCTTCATCTTCTTCTTCAACTTCCTCTTTTCTCTCGTTCTCACTTTTTCTTCCTCTTTTCCCTTTTTCTTCTATATATTGTACATTTTCTTTCCTCTTCTTCTGTTTCTTCTTATTCTTCCTCTTATTTTCTTGCTCTTCATCATCCCTTTCTTTTTCTTCTTTTTCATTTCCCTTGCCATACAAATAGCACAAAAGTACTTAGACATTCTCCCAGGTGACCTAAGAGTGTTATAGAGGGCTTTCAACAGTTTTAAGGTTTCCTTGTGAAGTTTTGGTCCAGTTTGAACTAAGTCGGACTGAGCTGAATTTTTTACCCAAATTGGCTGAACTGAAAGTTTAAAAAGTTTGCTCATAACTAATGCGTAGCCATGATCTGTAATCTTAGGTCACACCCACCTTTTGAAAAAATGTTTGGCCCAGAGTTAAACTGAAAGGTCATAATTTTGTCAAATCGTATGTGTAAAAATTGTAACTTTTGTGTGCCAGAAAACTGGTAGAGGTGGATCAACGTGCCCTATCATTCTCATCTGACCGCCACAGTTCAGTTATACTTGCTGGAAGAAATTTCAAAGAGAGCATAAGAAAAACAATGCATCACAGATAATTAGCTGATCACTAAGTTGTATACAGCCAGAACCCGCAGAATTAACTCAAATTTGTGGTGGAAACCAGAAACAAGCATTAAAGGGGTTGTCCCGCGAAACAAAGTGGGTCTATACACTTCTGTATGGCCATATTAATGCACTTTGTAATGTACATTGTGCATTAATTATGAGCCATACAGAAGTTATCAAAAGTTATTCACTTACCTGTTCCGTTGCTGGCGTCCTCGTCTCCATGGTTGCCGTCTAATTTTCGCCGTCTAATGGCCAAATTAGACGCGCTTGCGCAGTCCGGGTCTTCTCCTTTTCTCAATGGGGCTCCGTGTAGCTCCGCCCCGTCACGTGCCGATTCCAGCCAATCAGGAGGCTGGAATCGGCAATGGACCGCACAGAAGCCCTGCGGTCCACCGAGGGAGAAGATCCGGGCGGCCATCTTCAGCAGGTAAGTAAGAAGTCACCGGAGCGCGGGGATTCAGGTAAGCACTGTCCGGTGTTCTTTTTTAACCCCTGCATCGGGGTTGTCTCGCGCCGAACGGGAAGGGGGGGGGTTGAAAAAAAAAAAAAACCATTTCGGCGCGGGACAACCCCTTTAAATTTCCCTGCAGTGCCATCACAGGTGGAAATAAGCATTACACAGTTCCAATTGAAATCAAAGGCCTGTCTATATATTTTCTGGATGCCCAGGTCCTCCAGAGAGTGATGGACACTCTTTATAGCCATTAGCTTTTCAGTATAATACATGAGGGTGTTGAATAATATGCAAACAACACCTTTGCCCTCTTTCTGTAATCAATGTGTTTTTGAAAATAAAGACTTTTTGGGGTAGATTTTAATTAAATATTTCTGATTGTTTGATTTCTATGTTTGTATTGTTTTTTCAAGACACTGCAGGCTGGATGACTGAAATCTCAACAAATACTGTCAGTCAGAGTAAAGTGACGAATTGTTTCTCAGCCCCTCCCCTAGCCTGATCCTGTTATGAACGTGTATTCACTGCTTTTCCACTGAACTATTACAGACCACTGTATGATGGTGCTGGGGGATGGTGGAGGAAATGAGAGGGACAGAAAGAAGAGAAAGCTTACTATTACAAAGGGCTGTAATTCATTCCAGGTGATTTTTTTTTTGCTCTTGTCAGCAGGAGATGGAAACGGGCCAGCAGCTACTCATAGAGAGGTTGAGAGATAGCTGTGTAGTATAGAATGGGTGTGGTTATGCTACACAGCCTCTGAGAGAGGGCAGGAGAGCTGAGCTTGTGCACCTTCATGAAAGAGACCAGCTGATAAATGCGATTAATTGTAATGTTAAAATCACGATTTTGCGGTAAATCGCGATTTTAACATTACAAGTCCCATAGACCCCTGCAGAAAAACAAATGCTGCGAATTTCGCAGGGAAAAAAAAGTGTAGTGGGTAGTCACCCTAAATCTTTGGGAAAACCTGTCATTAAGGGCTCAGTCACACGGGTGTTTTGACGTGTGTTTTTCCGCATGTAAAAAAAAAAAAATTGCACTAGATAAAACCAATGCTTTTCAATGGCAGCGGTCACATGTGCTAATTTTACATGCAGAAAAATGCCTGCGGTGAAAAAAATAGGACACCGGTTTGCAAAACGTATGTAATTGTTGCATCCAGAGGTTTCATCTTGCACTCCAAAGGGCCGACGGCAGCAGCACTGACTCCCTTGAGAACATACAGTGAAGATCGCGATCCTCTGCCACAGCTGTCATAGCTTTGGCAGAGGATCACGCTGTTCTCCCATTGAATTCAATGGAGCCGGCAATACAATCAGAGCATTAGCTTTCTGGAGGCGGAACATTCAAGCCCCACATCCAGAAAGCAATTCTCTGTCGGCACGGAGGAGGGAGCGACAGCCTGCAGCAGCACTGCGAGAGGTGAGTATTGATTTTTTTTTTTTCTACACCGTATTCCCGGCGTATAAGTCGACAGTTGGCGGTCATCTTATATGCCCGAAAATACGGTAGCTTCAACCTCATTGGGGTTCTTTGCCTTCCTCTGGATCAACATTGGAGGGGGGGGGGGGTGTAATAGGCTGAACTGGATGGACACAAGTCTTTTTTCAGCCTAAAATAATATGCTACTATGTAAAAATATGCAAGCAAATCTCTCACTCGTGCAATTATCAGATTCTTTTCATAAATACTATTATAGGAGGTACTTCTTTAAGTTAGTGAACCCTTCCTTGAATAACATGTAACTTGTATTATATTTTTCTTTCTCATTCCTGAAAGGGCAATGGGCGAAGAGTGAAGTCTCCTCAGCTACCGTATGCTAGCCTGTTGCGAATATTATGTGTATCTGCTGTTTGTAGAGACGTTTGTAACCAAATTAAAGCTACGCTCTGAAATGCAGGAATTACCATGGCAACGCGTAATCCAGCCGAGAGAGGGGAGAAAAAAAAAAAGTTTTTATAACCCAGGTAAAATATTCACCGATAAACATCTTTTTTTCCAGCGCGTCGGCCTGTTTGACTCTTTGCAGTACTTATCTATTGTTGACATTTTACACACAAGTTTTCTTGCAAAATCCATTAGCCAGGGCCGTTATCAGAAAACATACCCTGTTAGCATTAAAAATAATATCCCAATCTGGAGATCTGTGTCACCGGAGTGAAGGATAGGAATGAAGACTATGACAGGAGAGGAAATTGACTGCGCCAGCAACCTCCAAACTTGGCTTAGACAGTGCGATAGAGTTGGATGAAAGTAGAAGGGAGATGGCAGGGGGTTATTTAGTAAAGCTTCACAAATCACGATGCAAAGAAGGAACATTCCCAGACGCTCACTTTTAATAGCAGAGAAGTCTTCCGTTGTGTATAAACTGATGACAACTAGTATTTCTTAATTTGATGCTCTATTTTCGTTGCACTAAACTGCTATTGTAAAACTATAATTCCCATCATGCATTAGACTATCATCGGTCAGGAACGCTATCTTTTCTCCTTAGGGAGAGCACCTAGAAGTTGAGTGAGGAGACGTATAAGGCCATTCATGCTCCTCTGTGTAATATGCAAATAAGGGAGATGGAGCAATACCTCTGCAGCGCCATCTATTGGAAGGCAGCATTACTGCATGTCAATGTTTGACTCTTTATACAAGCTTTGTCTTGCAATAATGACTTGCAGGAATGCTGTCTTCCAATAGGTGCTGCTGCAGAGGCTATCATGGCATGCTTGGTGTTGTAACTTTGCTACTCTCTTGTTGGGGAACACTGCTCTACAAAGGCATAAAAACAGCTTACTTCAATGCAGGGGCGTATCTAAAGGCTTATGGGCCAAGGTGCGAAAGTTAAAGGGGTTGTCCCATTGATATTGATGGGCCTTTAATTGGTATGCAGGTCTCTTCATTCTACCTAACATTAATGGTCGCACAAAGCTGGCATTAGGGGTTTGTGATCCAACTAAAAAGTTGTAAAAAAAAGAACCATGGCTTTAGTACAACCTGTTGGCAGGTGGTGGTTTTAAAAAGGAGCAAAACCGATGCTATAGATCGAAGCTATGATTGCCACCTTTGTCACAAAAATACTGGTCAAGGTAAAGGGGGGTGGTTTTGGGAATGACTTATTACAATGTATGTTTTTACATCCTTTATTCTAGTAGCTGCAATTAGTAATTGGGCTCCTATTAATGACCACAATAGTAATAATGGCCCCAGTAGTAATAGTGCTACCAGTAGCATCCCTAATAGTAATAGTGCCCCAATAGTAACAGTGGGCCCAGTAATAATACTGTCTCCAGTAGTGGCCCCAATTGTGAGTTTGCCCCAATAGAAGCCCCAACAGTAACAGTGCCTCCAGTAGTGACCCCAGTAATAACTGTGGTCCCAGCAGTGATCCCAGTAGTAATAGTGCCCACAATAGTTACCTCAGTAGTAATAGGGCCTAGTAGTGGCCCCAGTCATAATAGTGTCCGTCATAGTAACCCCAGTAGTAATAGTGTCTCAAGTCATATCATAGGCAATCACTCATGGCCGAGCATGATTGCTTTCCAAGTAATCAGGTCTTTGCGGTAGGTCCAAAGGTGATTATGGAGATGTCTTCTTGATCTGCAGGTTCTTTTGCAGTGGAGACATTGACTTTCAAGTGGAAGACGGTCCCAACAAGGATTGGCTTGACATGCTTTCTTCTTGATACATTTCTCCCTTTTGCTATCCATTGATGCCTCTTTGAAATTCACAGCACTGTTTGTAACGGCGGACCCCCAAATCAAGCACTTGAGGGCTAGGACTTTCCTGTTCTCGATCTCTATGTCCCAGTTTTTAAGGCTATCTGTAAGCCCATCTTTAAATCTCTTTTACTGTCCACCAACATTCTATTTTCCATTCTTCAGTAGAGAGTATAATGATTGCTTTGGGAGATGGTGATCGGGCGTTTGCACAACATGGCCAGTCCAGAGAAGTTGATGGCGAACGATCATCGCTTTAATGCTGGTGGTCTTTGCTTCTACCAGAATGCTGACATTTGTCCACCTGTCTTCCAAAGAGATTTGCAGGATTGTTCTAAGGCAATGCTGATAGAATCGTTCCAGAAGTTGAGAGTGACATTTGTAGATGATCCACATTTCGCAGGCATATAACAGGGTTGGAAGGACAATAGCTTTATAAACAAGCATCTGGTATTCCTACAAATGTCCCGATCCTTAAACACTCTATGCTTCATTCGAAAGAATGCTTCACTTGAAGGGCTCAGACGGTATTGTATTTCAGCGTCAATGTTAGCTTTTGTGGAGACGTGGCTGCCAAGGCCAAGGAAATGGTCAACACTTTCCAATGTTACAATATTAAGCTGTATTTCTGGCATTGCAGAAGGATTAGTTGGTGCCTGCTAACACAGTACTTAGGTTTTATCGATGTTCAGTAATTTTCAAGCTCCTTGCATGCCTCTACAAAGATGTTTAAAGTGGCTTCTAAATAAAAATAAAAGAAATGAGCAGCGCCTTAGATAGAGAGACATCTGATATTTCTCATCATATACATGAACAATGGGGACTCACCTGGTGCCGAGCAGGAGCTCCCAGAATAGGGGCAGCCCGCTAGCACCTCCTTGTCCCGGGTTGCCTTGTGTAGATAATCGCTGTGATGTTGATCCCGTTTGGATCCAGGGGTCTGGAGAGTCGTCAGGAGCGAAGGACCTACTGAATAAGGGGCCTTCTAGTGCAGATACAAGCAAGTAGAAAAGAAAAAACCTCTGCGCTCACCAGATTGGGAAAGGAATCCACATCATTTTGATGATAGGCTAAGGGGGATTGTCACCATGTAGTGGCCCTAGTGGTAATAGCGTGTATATTTGCTGTTTCCCTGTTTGGCTTTCTATATTCCATAAAACTTCACTAAAACATAAACAGAAAAAAATGCCTAAGTAAAAAAAGGAAACATAAAGAAAGCAAATGGTAGTCGGTAGTGGTGCTGCTCCAGCTGCTCTCCTCTTGCTTCCACCATGCTTGCTTTGAGCAGGCCCGTGCTTGAGTGTTTTGTTTACTCGCAATAATTTGGTCATGTAAAATTTATAAAATTGCTTTTAAAACAAGCAGCACACCTGATATCTTCCTTGGCGCAATTTTTGATCTAGGAAACCCTATGTGGGCCTTTTTTTGTTTTCAGTGACACCCCTGTTCTACGATTGACCCCTACACCACTGTACTCTAATTTGACCAATTTTTGAGAGGAGCAGAGTGTACCCCAGATGTCTGCTGTATGGCCAGGCAATTTTTATTTATTTTTTTTTGGGGGGGGGGGGGGGGGGGGATTGGGCTGTATTGGGGTCCTTTTAAAGGGTAAAACAATGAACTTGATTTTTGCTCCCATCAACTTTAATGGGAGTCGAAATTGACCATCCCAATTTACAATGATTTTGGTGAAATCGGCATGATACCGCCATTAACTGATTATTCCACTAATCGCTCTACACTATTGTGAAGGGTTCCATTAATTTCCATTAAAATTAGAGTAAGGGGAAAGATGGAAACAAAATTTTGCTTCTGTCTTCCCATTTCTTCCCGGATCTCCATAGGTGATATCTGGTGTGGTTCCTGCTGTTCTCCATTCCATGTGGATGTATGCTGTACATAAGGATTGAGTACATCGTTTTGGGTTACTGGGACGTTTTTGGGTGTTGTAGCCAGCCGGACACTTTGGGTTTTGCCGTCAACACCAGGTGAGTCCCCATTTTAAATAATCTATTCGCACTTTTTACTACTTTGTTTTTTCCATAGCGCTGTCTCTTAATTTTGTCATTATAATTGGAGTATAGAATAACGCAGTAGACTATGCTAGCCGGTACATATAGAATAAAACTAATGAAACCCTTGTAAAACGAACTCTAATGCAAGCAAACGCTTCTGTTCTTTTCCATTGGGGTGTTCTGTCATAATTCTTTTTTCGGCAGCTGCGATGGAACCGCCTGACGGTACCCCACAGCGTAGTAAAAAGCACTATGTGAATGCTCCTTCAGCGAAAAGACTTTTTAAGTAAAGCATGGACGCAAATGTCTATACGTTTGGCTTTATTTTAACCTATGCACCAAATAAAGGTATACATATGCTTAAACGGCACACCTTTTTCATGCTCGCTTTACGTATATGCTAAACATACATTAAAAATGCAATACGAACACCTCTGTGGTTACTAGCATGGTCAACAGCATATAAAGTATAATCCTTACTGAAGAACCCCAGGAGAACGTCTGTGTCGTTATTACTGGAAGTGAACCAAATGGGAAAGTTCTGTGGTCAGGTCACTGCTGCCGGAACCTGGAAGCTCATTTATTCGAAGGTGTATTGTGTACATAACACACTGCTGCTCCGAATAACAGCTCTAAGAATATTAATTATGGATGAAGACAACTCAGTCCATACGGAGAAGTACAAAGCGAGAAAGAATAACAGAAAAAAGGAGAAAATAATACCACTTTAGGGCAATCTCAATGAAATACATATAAAGTTGGGGGATATGCTAATAGATGGACTTTCATTCAGTTCCCACTCTCCACATATCAGCTATACTATTGGAAAAGCTTCCAACTTTCAGGGGAAAACATATTGTAGCAGATTTACTAAAAGTGTCTAATAAATGGTGTGAGGCATATCCATCATTGTTTATGTGCCAGGTTTCTGGTTTACAAAAGTCACAGTTTTCGTACACGCATCACAGAAGGGGAAATATAAAAAAAATTAAAAACAATCACAGAAAACAGCCGTTACTTACTGGGTGAGGAGCGCATATAGATGCATCCTCTCACCATGCAGGTAGCTGACTACCAAATGGAGGAGCCAATTACACCTGTGCAGGACACCGATGAGACAGCCACTCACACTGCCTCTTGATATAGAGGGGGTGGCTGCTTGGCGTATACTCCCACACATAGTGCATACAAAGTGCCAGACCATTCTGATATATGTAGTTCACCATGCAGACCAGCAACCTATTAATGACGCCATGATAATTCAGCGTGTTGCCCTGCACTTCCATCAGTGAATCACATTGGTACTGCCACCCTGGGCTCCCCCTGGAGTCTTAAAGCCACACTGCATGTGAATGATAGATAATAAATGCAAGGCATTGGTTGGATTTTGGCCGAGATACATGAGCCCACTAACCACTTCACGGTTCCTTGCGTTGTAGTGGGTCCCTACACTAATATAAATGCATCATAGAAGGGGAAATATAGAGATATAAAATCATGGAAAACGGCCATTACTTACTGAGTAAGGAGTGCATATAGATGCATCCTCCTCTCACCATGCAGGTAGCTGACTACCAAATGAGGGAGCGAATTACACCTGTGCAGGACACCGATGAGACAGCCACTCACACTGCCTCTTGATAATGAGGGGGGTGGATGCTTGGTGTTCACTCCCACACATAGTGGATACAAAGCGCCAGACCATTCTGCTAAATGCCTACATTTGAACATTTAGTGAAAAAATCCCCCAAAATATCAGAAGAGAAATTATAACTTTTTGAGCGTTTTTGGCCTTTTCTGTGCCAATTTGAATTCTCTTAAATGCCATCATCTATGATAAATGCTTCAGACTGTTTTCCCCCATCTAGAGTCTAATCCTTCTGCTTTTTGTAGAATATTTGAACAGTTGGATATTTTCAGCTTTACTTTTTCCAAGCTCTATTTTTTTTCCTAGAGGGCTGCCTATAATGGCTTTGATAAAGAACCTTTTAGATATGATTGAAAGTCATTACCATAACATGATTTGGTTTTCATTTTATAGAGAGGCTCCGGAAATATACCCGCGTGTCTTTATTGCTTAAATTAAGAAAATTATGTTAAAGTCTTGATTTGAAAAAATCAAGATTAGAGGAAGCGTGGAGGAAGCCGGAGATCCTCCTGACAGCAGCTCCATTTGAGTGTGCATTTCAATCAAGTTGAAGGCAGCAATACAATAAACTCAGCCTGGGTTTACGATGTTGGCGCCCCGAGGATGAGTGGCCTCCGATATTTATAGTTCACACTTTTGTAATCACAAAAGACTTCAATACTCTTGACTGTTTGTAAGGAACCATTTCGAGAGGACAGGATTTAAATAGAGATAATTACAGATACAATAACTGTGCTTAAAAGTTCATGACAGTCTTTTTACAATGTGCAATGGCCTATGAAAGCTGAAATCGCCAAGTCCCAATCACTGGGCTAGAGGACGTACTTCCCCCTCCCAACTTCATTAACACATAACTCTTCCTACTTTTAAGGATTCAGGATGTCTAGGGAAATTGTTTTTTGATTATTATACAGTTAAAGTTGCCCCTTTCAACTGGATGCAGATGAATACGGTCGTTGAACAGGGAGTCATCTTCTCTCTGATGTCATCATAGTGATGTCATCATGCTGCTTGCACTGTGATGCAAAAAGCAGGTGATAGGCCAAGATTCTCTATTTACTAGGTATTTATTTTATTACTTTTTGGGACACTACTACACATGCGTATTGTCATTGCATATTATGTGCATTTTTATCACGCACGTGATACGCAGTACGCAGCAAATGTGCATATAACATACATATTTGGTGCATATATTGAATCTTCATAGCCTATATTGGTGCATATTGTCACATCTGGGCGGCACAAGAGCACCACACTCAGCATCGATGCAGGGTGGCATTGACACAGAATGCAAAAAGCACACACAATTCAATGCTGAATGGAAAACACCACTCCAGGCATAATAGGATGGAAAAAGACTGAAGATGAGCGAATATACTCGTTTCGAGTAATTACTCGATCGAGCACCGCGCTTTTCGAGTACTTCAGTACTCGGGTGAAAAGATTCGGGGGGAGCCAGGGGGGGCGGGGGGAGGCGTGGCGGAGCGGGGGGTAGCAGCGGGGAACAGGGGGGGCCCTCTCTCTCTCCCTCTCCCCCCCACTCCCCGCTGCAACCCCCCACTCACCCACGGCGCCCCCCGAATCTTTTTGCCCGAGTACGGAAGTACTCGAAAATCGCGTCACTCGGGCGAAAAAGGGGCATGGCCGAGTAGGTTCGCTCATCTCTAAAAAAGACCTGTTCCTTTACAAAACTGGGGAATGGGGAACCCCTGCCTAAAAGCGGGGTATGCATCCTGGTAAGGATAGCCCCATGGTATTCACCTAGGACCTGTCTATCCCTGACAGGACATCTGGAGAGATGCACTAACACAGCAAAGCAGTAAAGACAAACAAAAAGAAAGATCACCAGTACTTATTTGAATGCAGGATGCTTTCACCTGGCATAAAGGTTCCAACCTGCAATAACCGCTTCTCTATTAAACTGTCTTTAAAAACACGCATCATACATACCTGCACACATAACCAGATGGAACAACTTTAAGAGTATAAGGTATTGGTTCGTGAATTGGCTAAGACACTTAAGCCCATGAGCCCACCAACAAGGGACCTCATTGTCTTGTTGGTCCCTACTCTCACAAGACAACTTCCACATGAAACCTGCCTGCATACAAGGCGATCGTTATAATAGGGAAGACCCCATGCTGGAACCTAATGACCTACCTCACCCTTGATGAAAAACGTTCCAAACATACAGGACACAGTTCCCACCAACACACCAGGGGTTGCATACAAGATAGAACAAGACTGTTCATACACCTTGTCTAGTCAACTAGCACAGACCCAACGAACACATCACTATTCACACATACAGATCAAACATGCAAGAAAGCAAAACCCTAGAGTGAAGGGAAACCAGCATCCTATAGCCACAGGAGCTGGTATATATGAGCAGCAGACCAGGGTGATTTTCCGGGCTGGAGAAATCCACACCCAGCCAGTGCAATTATCCCACACCTGTGGAGCTGTGCTGCTGGAAACCCATTTAGGACAACAGATCCCAGTAGCACAACCTGACACATATTACACACGGAATACACACCAAAATAAGACATTTTGCATTTATTTTCACGTGTATTAGGGCGCCCACCCACTGGCGTTTGCGATTTTCGTGTGTGAAAAACGCAGCGTTTTCGCCGCTTTTTCGCGGCATTTTCGTGGCTTTTTGTGTTAATTTACATTGACATTCATGGGTGCATTAAGAGAAAAATAAGGACACATATGCAACTGACAGTTCCTATGTTAAAAATTGCAACGGACTGAAACAAAAAACGCCAGTGGACAGGAGTACATTCAAAACGAATTGCTCTTGAGAAAAAACGCAAAACGCAAAGGAAAAAAAATTGCCAGTGGGTGGGCGCCCTAAGGCTGAAAACACACTGCCATAAGTGCAACTGCCTACAGTACAGAGCCTAGTTGCGTCTGAACAGACAGTTGAAACTCCACACCAGAGCGCAAGAGTTTGAAAAAAGAGATGGAAAGATAGCGGCTGCCTGATCTTCCCCACATGATGTATTCAGTATGTGTGGGGAAGATAGGGCGGGTCCTATATTTTCCCAGTCATGATAATCATGACTGAGAAATCCCCACAGGGAAAACAAAACCCCTGAATTCCTATTGAGATCAGTGGATTTGTTTTGTCCCGTTATACCACCGTGATTATCATGGTGGTATAAGGGCGCCCACCCACTGGCGATTTTTTTCTCTGCGAAATTCGCAGCATTTTTTTCTCTGCAGGGGTCTATGGGACTTGTAATGTTAAAATCGCGATCGCGCAAAATCGCGATTTCGCGGTAAATTGCGATTTTGCGCGATCGCGATTTTAACATTGCAAGTCCCATAGACCCCTGCAGAGAAAAAAATGCTGCGAATTTCGCAGAGAAAAAAAAACGCAAGTGGGTGGGCGCCCTAAAAGAAGAGAAAGTTACGCTCATGTGTTTAAGCCCTAAAAGATGCAGGTATGAGTGGCCCAATAGAAATCAATGCACTTTTACATGTATTACGCATGTGAAAAATGCGCCAGTAATACATAGTGACAAAATGCCTTTGTGAGTGAGCACTTACTGTATAGAGGCACTTTAACTCTGTGGAGGACACTAAAGTGTCACTATTACTGTGTATGGGCAATAAGGAGGCACTGTTGCTATGTGGAGGGCACTAAGGGGGCACTACTATTGGAAGGGACATTTGTGTAGAAGGTGAAAAATAGGTAGGGAGGGTGCGAAATAAGTATTGCGCCAAAGGTGTTTTGGAAACAAACTCTGCAGAGTCATGGAAATATGAATAGGAAGGAAAAGAAGAAAGAAAGTAAATTACTTCAATCAGTGAATATGACAACAGCTGTGAGTCACTGGATATAATTATTCTGCAATTACCTATGCGGTCTGCAGAGCACCCGGGGAGAAGTTGTCTTTATCACTATGTGGTCACTGTATGGTGGTAATATTTGTTTTATTGTGGAAGTATTCATTGGTAGCTGTCTGGTAGTAGGCACTATGTGGTAGTATTATTTTGCTTTATTTAGAGGCTGTGTATGACAAAACAGATTGATAAGAGCCAGTTCTGCTCACACCATCTACGGTACAGATGGTATATCAGGGGTCAATACTGAGATCTCTCCTATCATCTGTTTTTTATCCAGGGCTGAAACAAGGGTGTGCTCTAATAACTATGTATAGGTATATCAGGGGTCAGTACAGAGATCTCTACCATCATCTATTTATATCCAGGACTGTAACAAGGGGGCGCTCTAATAACTATGTATAACATATCAGGGGACAATACAGAGATCTCTCCCATCATCTATTATACCCAGGACTGTAACAAGGGGGCGGTCTAATAACTATGTATAGATATATCAGGGGTCAGTACAGAGATCTCTCCCATCATCTATTTATTCCGAGGACTATAACAAGGGGGCGCTCTAATAACTATGTATACATATATCAGGGGACAATACAGAGATCTCTCCCATCATCTATTTATACCTAGGACTGTAACAAGGGGGCGCTCTAATAACTATTTATAAATATATCAAGGGACAATACGGAGATCTCTCCATCATCTATTTATACCCAGGACTGTAACAAGGGGGCGCTCTAATAACTATGTATAGATATATCAGGGGACAATACGGAGATATCTCCCATCATCTATTTATACCCAGGACTGTAACAAGGGGGCGCTCTAATAACTATGTATAGATATATCAGGGGACAATACAGAGATATCTCTCCATCATTTATTTATACCCAGGACTGTAACAAGGGTGCACTTTAATAACTATGTATAGATATATCAGGTGACAATACAGAGATCTCTCCCATCATCTATTTATATCCAGGGGTGTAACAAGGAGGTGCTCTAATAACTATGTATAGATATATCAGGGATCAGTACTGAGATCTCTCCAACATCTATTTATACCCAGGATTGTAACAAGGGGGCGCTCTAATAACTATGTATAAATATATCAGGGGTCAGTGGAGATCTCTCCCATCATCTATTATACCCAGAACTCTGACTGTTACAAGGGGGCACCCTCTGCATCTAGAAGAGAGAAGGTTTCTACACTGACAGAGAAGGGGGTTCTTTACTGTAAGAGCAGTGAGATTATGGAACTCTCTGCCTGAGGACGTGGTGATGGAGAACTCACTAAAAGAGTACAAGAGGGGCTAGGAGGCCTGTTTAAAGTGTAACAATATTACATGTTATAAACACTGATTACTTCAGAAGGGTCGGTGATCCATTGATTATTCTAATTGCCAGACTGGAGGAAAGATTTTTTTCTCTAAAATGTGGAAAATTGGCTTCTACCTCTGGATCGACACTGAAAGATAACAGGCTGAACTTGATGGACACAGGTCCTTCTTTGGTTCGGATCTATTTAGATAGATTTATTATTAATTTTCACCAAAAAGAGTAGATGTTATGCAACTCAATCCACTTTTTATAAGCATTTAGAAAAGGAGGCGGAGTTTAAGTGGTGTGATGTCGTTAGAGACATTTATAACATGCTACTTTTTTGGTGGTCTACAAAGTGATTCCACATCTTCAGTCATATTTAAATATGCAACAAATTTATCAAGAATGTGCAACATTTGATAAATTTGTCACATATTTAAATTGGAAAAGGAAAGAAAAGAAAAGCTGCTAAAAAAATGATATAAGAAATTCCCCTAATGATAAATACCCCCCATTGTGTCTTTAACCACTTCATGGCTGCCAAACAACTATAAATGTCCTGTAGTCCTGAAGTGTGTGTGTCAGCTTCAGAGTATCAGTTCTTTCTGATAGCTAATAGCCACTAGTTAACTGTTTAGGAGCCATGGTCAACACTGACTGTCAAATCAGAGGGGAGACCCCTCTCCATGCCCTATCAGCACCCCATCAGCACGACTGGTGGAAGATGATGGGCAAGCATGGCGGCCAAGAGCCATTTATAGATGCCTGTCATCCATGCCTGTGGCAGGACTTGGAAGACAACAAAAATTGCTTTATGCTGCAATACTGAAGTATTGCAGTATATAGTGCCAGCAATCAAATGATCATAAGTTCATTAGTAAATAAAAGTGTAAATATAAGATCTAAATAAACTCTAAAGTTTTTTTAACAGAAAACTAAAAAAAATTAAAAGTTAAAAAGTCCTCCTGTTCCTATTTTTTACTGTTGAAAAAAACTAAACAATCAAAAACCCACATCTTTGTATCACCGTGTATGTAAAATTCCAAACTGTTAAAATATCACAATAAGGGCTCCTTCACACGAGTGTATTTCAGCCCGCCGTTTTCACGGTCAGCCGATTTACACTATGATCTGATGCATTGGATTCCAATGCATCAGATCACATGGCCGTATTCCCGCATTGTAAAAGCGCCTGGCCAGGCTAATATAGCGCCGGGCGCTTTTACATTGGGCCCAAAAGATAGTCCTGGAACTATCTTTCGGACCGCAATACGTCAGCCGCTGTATGGGAGCCAATGGCAGCGGCAGGAGAAGGGAGGTGGGAGAGAGTTTAGCAGCGTGACTGCTAAACTCTCTCCCTCTTCTCTCCTCCCCTCTGGCTGTTTGCAATGAGAGGGGGTGGGGGGCGGAGCTAAGCACTACCCCATCCCGCCTCCTCCCATTGCTGGCTGCAGACAAGGGGTGGGGAGGGGGTAGGAGTTTAGCTTCTTCCATTGCAAACAGCCAGAGAGGAGGAGAGAGGAAGTGAGCCAGCGAGGGGGAGGGAAGGGGAAGGGGCAACAGCATGGTGGCCAATATACGCTCATGTGAAAGAGGCCTAAATGTCCTGCATGGTGAAGGCTGTAAAAAAAAAAAGATCGGAATACTAGTATAGCATTTTTTTGGTATCACTGGCCTTAGGTTTAATGGCACCCTGTATGGAAAATTTTTTTGTGCCCCTTGTCATAAGAAAAAAACAAAACATTGCACTAATTGCTTGCCAGCCTTTATTGCGCTTGCGCATAAAGCAGCAAGATATCAACATATCCACACCAGAACAGCTCAGGGCATAGATACTGTATCAGGATCAAGCTCATAGCAGAAATACAGCACCAGAACTAAGCTCAGCACATAAATAATCAAGCTCAATAGCTACAGGACTAGAATAAAGCTCATAACATGCAGCACCAGAACTAAGCTGATAACCTAAATACAGCACCAGAATTAAGCTCATATCATAAGTGTGTCATCAGAACCAAGTTCATAATATAAATACAGCACAAACCAATCTCAGTACATGAATACACCACCAGAACCAAGCTGCTAACATAATTACAGTCCCAGAACCAAGCTGATAACATAAATAAAGCAGCAGAACTAAGCAATTGTGTTGTGGAGCACCAATGGGCTGACAGCGACACCTCTGAACATCAGAAGGGAGGAGATAGAGCCAACAGGAGGATGATTCATGTTACTCCACAAGACAACATCACACAGAGGAAGAAAACCAACTTGCGAGGCTGATCTAAAAGGAACTATCACCCCCAGTCTACATATGCTTGGGCTTTATCCCCACCAAACTGGTGGCCAGTGCCAAGTGCAGCCACATGGGGAACACATAGCTAAGGCCGACCTCATCTGTTCCGATATGAGAGAAACCACCACACATTTGCGATTGTGAATTATAACTTTCCAGCTCATTTTTTATTGTAAAACCCCCGTATACTTGTTCCTCAGTTGAAGTAAATTTTCCATTCAGATCTGTTGGCTTGCATGATGTCCTTATTTGCTGCACCATTCCTCAGCCATAAAATCCCTCACCTTCATCCTCTGCCGTGGACTCCTTCCAGAATCATTCCATACATTAGAGTCAGACACGGACGGACTGGGTGATTGTGCAGAAGAGACGTGCGGTAGAACTGGGTTACGGATTATCAGCGTTCTCTTTCCCTCTCTTTCCTGTGCTGATTCTTTATCCCGGCAATAAAATTAAACAGAATCTGGAATCCCGTTCGCTGATGTCTTCACATTTACTAAATCTAAGACTGAAGTGTATCTCAAAATACAAGAGCTTATTCTGCTATCATGAACCAGTTCTCTCCAAGCTATGAGCACAGAATGTAATCTTCCTATACTGCAGTACAGAAGGGTTTGTAAGAATAAATATGCCGTACATTCAGATGTAGCAGAGGTGAGTTGTAAGGCTCTACTCACACCACATTTACCCCATACCCATTTACCCCAACAGAAGAGAGGGCCCTACCGATAAGAGGTGATAATCTACAGGAGAGAGAATAGCTTACACTCTAAAAAATAAAATAAAAATAAATCTACTTATTTGTGTAGTGCCAACTTATTCCGCAGTAATTCATTTATTACCCCCCACCAAGCTGGATACTCATTTTATCGACCTAGGAGAGATAGAAGGCTGAGTCAACCTTGAGCCGGCTACCTGACCCAAACAGGGATTGAACTCGCAACCTTTAGGCCGTGAGTGAGTGCTTAGGACTGCATTTCTGCTGCCTTAGCACTCTGCGCCATAAAGGGCTCAATCGTAGAGAAGATACTGCCCATAAGAGCTTACAATCTACAGGGGAGAGACCCCTACCCATAGGAGATGATAATCTACAGTAGAGAGGACCATGTCTATAACAGCTTGCTCTCTACAGTAGAGGATATACTGCCCATAAAAGCTTACACTCTACAGGAGAGCGGTCCCTGTGTTATAGTCACTGGTCATGACCAGTGGCATCCTCTACCTCCTCAAGCCATCATGCAGCCGGTGCCTGCGGTTCCCCACTCTGTCACAAGTTCAGTTTGCCACTAGGCCACAAATCGACCCAACGTGGGCTGATCCAGGTCATGAAGACCTGTTAACACTGCCCCAATTTATATTGACCGGAAAACCCTGGTCACACATGAAGACCTGGTCCTAGCTCTGCCAGTCCCTTCCCAAGCCATCTGCACCCCACTAGAGCAGGGGTCCCCAACTCCAGTCCTCAAGGACCACCAACAGGTCATGTTTTCTGGATCTCCTATAGTAAGAACACCTGTGGCAATGTCTGAGGCATTTACAATAATTACATCACCTGTGCAATACTGAGGAAATCCTGAAAACATGACCTGTTGGTGGTCCCTGAGGACTGGAGTTGGGGAACCCTGCACTAGAGACTGGGGAAACCTCATTATCTCCTCCCTGCATCTTCTCTTCAGAAAAGCCCCCTTAAACAGTTAGATGAAATACTGAGCTTCGCTACATTGTGATAAATAAGAAATAAAAATGGCGCCAGTCTCGGCAGCTGCACACTGGAAATCAGCTACTTTGTTTGCTTAATTGGTTTTGTGAAGGCTTCTCTGTTTAATTAGAAAGTTGGAAAATTGAACTTGACACAGGGAAAATATGAAATTATTTATCTATATTAGCCACATAGACATGAAAGAACAACAAGAATTCTCCGGTGGGTTCCCTAAAAACCGCCTCCTGCGTTATATGTCACTGACGACAGGAATTAAGTGGGGCAATTAATTGGCAGATCTTTCATTATAAATATAAAAACCATATGTGTGAGCAATTATCACAAGGATCACTATTCGGCAGGGTAATCATTGGTACTGATTACAGCTGGTCATAATGATTACACGAGGCACCAGAAGGGTGAACGCAACGTTACAGTAGTCTCTTGTCTGGAGTGGACAGATGCCCCATGGCTACTGCCATGTACAACGGAGGCTCGTCATGTGCCAACATTCTTTGCTCTTTCAGTTCATTTGGCATGTCTGCATGATAGCGACAGATGGGGCCTCTTCTCAGATGTTTTTTCAAGTCATAAAAAATATAAATATATAATGTCGCTTGTCCGTCAGTACATCGTATTCTCAATGAAGGTTACTTTGTAATATTACACAGTCTGGCGGGCAAATTCAGCCTACTGAAAGATTCAAGAGATCAGCTCAGCAGCACGCTCATTAGTAAGAATGGCAAGATGCATGACACTTATACACAAAAAGTCATAAGTGGACCAAAAAAGTGCATATTATTATTTTTGTAAAAAAAAAAAATCAAGCACCCAGAAGGAGTTGTTGGAATCCGATGACAGTTACTCTGCGTAATTGTAACGTTGATATACGTAAATGATTACAATATCCGAGCAAAAGGAGCATTTATTGCTTAGAACTCAACACTTGAAGGGAGGCTCTAGTAGATGTAGTACCCTTTTGGGACACCTCTAAATGTGATACGAGCAGGCATGGAGGCATAGAGGTTCCATATGGTATCCTGTAGGATATCGCTCCACATTTGAGGTAAGTGAGTCTCTAGATTGTGCAAACTTGTTGTCTGTCAAAGTTGCCATCCCAGATGCTTCCATACATGTACTATTGGTAATACATCTGGCGACCGGGCAGCCATGGATGTGTGTCAATTTTGTGGAGGCTTCCTGTGACCCCCTAGTGTGTGTGGCTGAGCATTATCTTGCTGCCTCTTGGAAGCCGCCATGAGAGGAACACATGTGGCTGCAGGATGTCCTGAACATATCGTTGAGCTGTCATTATTTCTCATACTATTACTAGGAGTGACCGACTGTCATATGCGATGCCAACCAGACCATCACACCAGCAGTGGGAAAAGGATTGAGATGCTCACCTATACACCTTCAATCACGAACATAGTTGTTGTCAATACCCACACTAAGCCTGAATTTGTTGCTAAAGACAACCCGGTTCCAGTCCGCAGCAGTCCAGTTTCGTAGTTCACAGCACTGCTGCAAATGGAGGCAACGGTGGGTGTCAAAAGCAGTACACTTAATGGGTGGCATGAGACCAAATTCCTTCAGCCAAGTGCCTGGAAATGGATCTGACAGGCACAGAGGTCTGTAACAATGGTGTCACCTGTCTCTGAATGGCGGACAACAAAATAGTTGGAGTTGCTCATGCTAATCGGACGATCAGACAATCCCTTATAGTGGTGGTCTGTCAAAGGCATTCTGAGCCTGGTCACCTTGTGTGCCCTCACCTATCCACTTGTCCCAACACCTCCTAATAGTCTGGTCAAAACAGCCCAGGTGTGGGCAATTTATTGATACGACCACCTAGCTTCTCGCATTCTAATAATGTACCCCCGTCTCAGATTCTTAACTGGGCAAAATCTCTTTGATTGCATTGTAGAGGTGTCTAGTGGTCAACAAGATCTGCCAAAAAAAGGTCTACTGCACACCAGTAGCCTTTGAGAGCCTTTTTATAGGTCAAGAGTGCAACCACGTTTAGAACCTCAGGTGGCAAGACTGTTCATCTACTTACGCAACAACTGAAATCATTTGTATAACTGCTCAGTTTTGCAGCAAAGTGACAACACTCTGTAGGTGCTTGATTTTTTTAACAAGTATTTGTAATGTAAGTGTCAAAACTAGTCAATGTAGATCTGCTGTTCCACAAACTGGTTTCACTTTTGACTAAATTCAGAGGTGACAAATGAGTAATCCTGGTCTTCATCCTTTTACTCCACCAGTCAGGATCTAGGCTTTGCAGTGAGGTCTCCAGGACGTTTCACAGGAAGTGTTCCCATAATGAGGCTGATGACACAACTACAGACCAAGGTGCTGTACCTGACGTTGTGAACAAAAGCATAGTCAGAAGAATCTGGAATTAAGGCAGCATATATTTCAGCACAATAGACAGTCCAGGGCTCAGGGCACATAGAGTAGGCTCAGCATGGTACAAACAGGCCAAGAGTCCGGGCAAGCAGCAGACAGGAGAATGGTCAATGAAGCAAGAACATATTCCGCAGCGCTTACAAAGACAGGGGGAATACAGAAAGACAAAAGTACAAACATTACAGAACCACGGTTACATGGTAATCAATTGATGGAAACAATAGAGGTGAGGGTCCTGGTCCAACAAGCTTACATATTACAGATAATGGGGTGATACAGAAGGTAAAGGGCTGGAGATTTGCACGGTATGGCAAGGTGGAGAATGAGGGATGCTATACACATAGACAATCGTCAGACATTTAGCCGTGTGACAGCAGATACAGTGTGACTGCAGGGGCAGTTGATGATGGATAGCAGGGGTTGCAGTAGTAGGACAGGGAGCATGTTATCATGCGGCATACAGAAGGGTTTGGTTTAGGAGATATGGTATGCCTCCCTGAAGAGGTACGTTTTTAGAGCACGCCAAAACCAATTTATCCTCTTAAAGTTCTGGCCAATGGGGATCTCACATGCTTCTAAGAGTGCTATTAGAGTTAGGGAAAAGTGGGGATTTGCTGAAAAAGTGAGGAGCCAAATATCTCTTTGTGCTAAATTATGAAGCGATGAGTTGTGGCTGAAAGACGTCATCATGGTGATCTGGGCCAGGCGGAGAAAACTAAGAAACAAAAAACAATCATTTACTTATCTTCTTTACTTGCATCTTTATTCACACAGTCTTTAACAGCAACATAAATGAATGGGTCTCCAGATAAATAATAAATGATTGCAACAACAAAAGTGTCTGTTCAAGTTTTAACCCTTTACAGTCCATAGGGCAAGCAGATAAATCCTCAGCTGAGGAGACCATATAAGTCCATAGAGTCTCACAGACCTGTGAATGTCCAGAGCGCAGCTGGTCCTCAGTCTGTCGTGCCTTAGTCCCAGGGCAGGCGTACTTCAGGGGTCCTGCTTCCTCTCGCAGCGCCTTGTCCACAGCGCCTCTCCACTCACAAAGGGAGTCACCACAGCCTGGATCTCCCAACCACACACCTCTCCTAGGTGTGGAGGTGAGGGGCGTCTCCCTCTCCACCTCTGGCCTTCTTAGTCACACACTGGGCCTAGCAGCCCCAGCTCCACTGAGCTGTCACACTGTCTCTGGTGTTGAGGTGAGGGCCGTCTCCCTCTCCACTTCTGGCCTTCTCAGCCACACTCAGGGCCTGGCAGCCTTACAGCTCCACTGAGCTGACACACTGGGCCTGGCAGCCCTGCACTCTCTCTCTGCAGTGGGATCAACCCTTTTTTATAGCACTGACCACACCTGTGGGTGTTTTCCCTCTTGTTTCAGGCATCAGACTGATTGTCTGTTGCCCCCTACAGGCCATCTTCTGTAGCGCACCCCTACTATATATATATATATATATATATATATATATATATATATATATATATATATATGCCTTGTGGCCCATTTGGCTTTGGTTATGCCAATGATTCTCATCCAATGGAGCAAGTCACAAGCCAGAGACACTATGACACTATGTTTGTGCCAAGATGTAACCTAAAGTTCTTCCACCAATATAAAATCTCTTACAGGGCTTCCAACATTTTCTATTTCTGATGCTGGTGTCTTAATGTATGGTACAGTGGCTTTTGTGCCTACTCAAGTAGCATGGCCCAGGTGTGACTGTATGACTGCACCCCCTATAGCTACACCCCTCTGTATGGAGGTGAAATCCCATTGAGGTAAGATAGATCTGAAGAGCATTGTATCCTGCTTGTGTGCATGAGCCTTTTCTGTAGCGGTATGTACTGAACTTTTTTCCACTCTTCACTAGATCTAGGGTGTCGAATTCCTTGGCATCACCCTGTATCTGAAAGATTTATCTTCTTTTAATAATTGAGCATGTCATTGTCAGATCACAATTCAGAAACTCCAATTTATCTGCCCATAATTCTCTCTCCATACACAGCTCAGTGCAGCCCCTCGCTACAGCCAGAAGGATTTATAGCAACAGATAGAGTCGGTATACAAGTGAGCAGAGGATCAGTGCGAAGACGAGCACGCAGTGAATAATCTGCTCATCTAGATCGCTTCCGAGTTTGTTTTAAGTGAAATCTCTAAAGCTTTGTAAGCTTCCTTACTAATTAAAAGATCAAGACTTAATTTTCTAGTTTAATATCTTCCTGGTAACTTGGCTCATCCGCACTTAGTCTTTACTTAAAACGGAATAAATACATGTACAATATGGATTTCTTGTTTGGTTTTCCAGTTTTTTATTAACAGCTTGAAAAGTTGCACTTAACATCAAATAAGTATTTATATCAATAATTGCTAAAACGAGTTTCTACCAGAACGGCTGTAACAGAAAAATTTACTGCAACTACAGCATAAAATATAAAGCAGGAACACTTCTGAATTACTTAAAGGGGTTGTCCCGCGAAACAAAGTTGGGGTATACACTTCTGTATGGCCATATTAATGCACTTTGTAATGTACATTGTGCATTAATTATGAGCCATACAGAAGTTATTCACTTACCTGCTCCGTTGCTAGCGTCCTCGTCTCCATGGTGCCGTCTAATTTTCAGCGTCTAATCGCCCGATTAGACGCGCTTGCGCAGTCCGGTCTTCTCCCTTCTGAATGGGGCCGCTCGTGCCAGAGAGCTGCTCCTCGTAGCTCCGCCCCATCACGTGTGCCGATTCCAGCCAATCAGGAGGCTGGAATCGGCAATGGACCGCACAGAAGACCTGCGGTCCACCGAGGGTGAAGATCCCGGCGTCCATCTTCGCAAGGTAAGTAAGAAGTCACCGGAGCGCGGGGATTCGGGTAAGCACTATCCGTTTTTTTTTTTTAAACCCCTGCATCGGGTTTGTCTCGCGCCGAACGGGGGGGCTATTGAAAAAAAAAAAAAAACCCGTTTCGGCGCGGGACAACCCCTTTAAATTTCCCTAATAAAGTTGGGATTCCCATTCTTGATCTTTAGCCCCATTATCAACATCATCACATAGTAGTAGTCATGTAGTAGCCATGTTGGCCAGCAGAGCCTGTTATCTATGTAAATAATGGGCAATGGAAAGCCTCAGCCCTCTCATGATTGGAGCTCCCCTGTATCAAAATTAAACACATGACCTCGGAGTGCGGCATAAAATATTAGGACAAGTTTTCCTGGATCAGTTTCAGTGTAAATCCAGTGATCTGAGCGACTTCCAACGAGGCCGGGTGGTAGACTAGCCGGGGACGGGATTTTATTGCCAACCTTGTGGGTTTTTCTCATGTAACAGTGTGGAGAGTATAGCGAGAATGGCGTGATTGACGAAAAACATTCAGTGAAAGGAAATCCTGTGGGCATATACAACTCAGTGCCTGAAAAAGGTCATCGGAGGATGTTAGGAACTGTTCTGATGAACAGGAGCTACACAGTCAAGCAAGTCAAAGCTGAATATAAGACTGGTGCTCCAACTAACATGTCCAAATGCACAATCATCGTTGCTTAGCATGGATTGGGTACAACAGTAGAAGACCAGCTCCAATACCATTGCTGTCTAAGAAAAAGAAAAAGGCAAAACAGTGTATCACAGATTTGTATCACCGTGCAGTGGAAAACATCACCTGGTCAGATGGATCCAGATTTCTGTTGCACCATGCTGATGGGAGGTCAGAATTTGATACAAGGAGCATGAATTGATGACCCCTTCCTGTTAGACTGGGGAAGTTTAGCAATTGTGTGGGGAATGTTTTCTCGACACACCCTGGGCCCTCTGTTATCATATGGAGGGACACTATGACAGATTCTTGTGGTTCTAAGGCCAAAGAAGGTCCAATGCACGACTAGATGGGGCTCTCTCATAAAGTTGCCATTCAGTGTATACTACATAGCTGAAAGCACATGAAGACAGAAAAAAATCATATCCATGTGAGTCTAGGTAAGTTATCATTCCAAAAGCATGGATGTTCAACTGGTGATTATCTCCACCTGGAACACTTATATCCTCTAGTCTTCTTTTCAAGTCTTCAAATAGATTTTGGAACGTTCTTTGGGAAATTGTATTTTGCCAGTCAAAAAAGTATTAATGATGCTGGATATCAGTGTTGACAAATGTAACTTGACTTCTAGTTAGAATTTTAGCTCATCTCAAAGGTGTCATCCCAGACGCTTCTGGCAGGGGTTCTTCTCACGTTCGAAGAAAGCATAAGTCATGTTTTATCCAATGTCCCTCATCCTTCTTTCCTTTGGCATTTGTCATCATGGTACAGTCAGGCTGTCCCCATGCACATAAGATTGTTGGACAGCCTGACCAAAACTGGTGGGATGAGGGGACTTATCTTATTTGTATGGCCAGCTTTTGGCATGCCCTGGGTAGGATTATGCAGTCCTATCTAAAAAGCAGAGGAAAATATATTTCTAGATATAGGTGTGAACTGAAACTTTTTATTCTATTCACTGTAAAGGAAACTTTTTATTGAATTAAATAACTTAACCTCTTAGTGACAGCCAATATACCGTTCTACTGACCTCACTAAGTATAATGGGCACATACATATTTTTAAGGTGGTGGCTTGCTTGGCTGACCTCCAAGTCAGACTCCAACTCTAACCTGGAATTCTCACAACCGGATGTGAGCTGTGCCCCTGCAGTGACCCGGCACTCACCTCCTCCAGGCGTTTCGCTCTGCTCTTTGCCGGCTGTCCCACAGCCGCGCATGCGCAGACCAGAGTTGGTGCGTCACTAGTGACGTTTCTGTGTGAGCCTCTGCAAGGCTCGCACAGAAATAGGACATGCCATGATTTGTTTACCGTGCGAGTTTTCACGCGGTCAAATCGCATTATCTCATGCAATCCTCTGGTGCGTGTGTGTGTCTGTGTGTGCCCAGCCCCCAACAACAATTGATAAAAGTTAGACAAAAATTATGTGTACCCCAGAAAAGTCCTATTAGAAGATACAACTTGTCTCAAAAAAATTAAGTCTACATACAACTATGTCAACATATTATAGCTCTTGCAATGCGACTATGAAAATCGCTTGGTCCTTAAAGCAAAAAGGGGTAAATGTTGTAAGACTTGAGAAAAGAAGCTTTTACCAGTTTTTTGCAAAAATTTTAAAAAGCTCTGGAAATAATAAAAAGAAAAAACAGATTTGTGAATTCTCAGGCAATGGGGGGGGGGGGGGGTTCCCATTCAGAACCCCAAGCTAGTATGTACTGTAGAAAGTGACGACAAAGAGTGTCTTTCACTCTGGAGGACTCGGCACATCCATGAAGCCTAGTCATTTCAATAGGCACTGTGTTCATTTCTCCCATGGTGGCACTGCAAGGGAATTGAGCACTTACTACTGGACTACATCACCCACCAAAGCTAATTGCTGAAGCTACTAGAAGTGGGATATCACATTTTCAGGGAACTGTTTGGGGCAATCCAAAAAGAACGCTACTTTAATTGGCACCATGCAGACATCGGCCTTCACAGGATAGACAAGGCGGAAAGAATTCTAAATTTCCTTCTGAAACCTTTATTTATTGTATATGTCATGTTTCTGAAAGAGGCTGTCCTAAATGGTTATTACTGTGGCAGTGAACTGTGACATACGCTAAAATTTGCACCAAATTATCATGTGCACCAAAATTTGCACCAGAACAGAGAATGCCCAAAGGATGCTAATTGATTGGCTGATGTTACCCAAATAAAAGAACAACTTTTTGCTGGTAGAGAGCAGGATCCAGTGAGCTGTAGGCGCTGCTGGAGAGACACAATAAACTGCAGAGGAGCTGCTGCCTGTGAGAGTAAGAGGAACAACAGTAGGTGCACAGAGCTTGGAGGTTAAAGAGCTTCTCATAGAGTAGAGTGTGCAGGAACCAGAAACTACCTATTACCTGGATGTGTAAAGATAGTGTGGGATCTCAGAGAACAGTAGTAGACTCACACTTCTAGTCCTGGACAAGCCTGGACTGGGAGTATTGATGATTCCACTCCAATGGAATCGTAAGTGAGACCGGCCTCAAACTAAACATCAGCTGTGCAGACTGTTAGAAATGCAGTTTTCACCCAAGATGTCTGTTGTATAGCAAGATGCTACTCCACTGGGACTAGGACTCTTTAGTATACTATCAGTTATGGACTGAGACAGTGAGACGAGGGTGCCAGTGGATCCTGTATGCTGTATTTTAGAGGCACAATTTATTGGTGACACTGTAATTGCTTAACCACTCAAAGACGCGGCCCACTTTCAAAAAACCATAACTCTTTAGTACTATCTTATGTACCATATAATGTACTCAAAAACATTGAAAAATTTCTAAGTGGAGTGAAATGTAGAGCTTTTCATAAAATTCGAGAGCTGTATTCGAGTAACGAACCCCATTGACTTCAATGGGAGACTCGAGCATTTTTGTATAGGACCCGCCGATTGCCGAGCTTTTTTTTTTTGTTCCCTTTCTCCCCTCCCCCCCCCCCCCCCCCCCCAAGCCAGCCACAAACTACCATTGACGTGCGCAGCATCGCAGCGGGGAGGGGGCAAAACTGACACGTCACAGCAGGGAGGGGCAAAAACTGGGGCGGGGTCAAACACAACGTGATGGTCGCTTGAGTAGCGAACACCATCGAGTATGCTAATACTCGAACGAGCATCAAGCTCGGCAGAGTACGTTCGCTCAACTCTAGTGAAATGGAAACAAAATGCAATTTTTTCATCTTTGCAGGCGCCTTGTTTTTGCTGTGTACACGCTGCAGTGAAATTACATGGCAATTTATTATATTTATTACTATAGGAACAATTTATTTTTTTGCTGTATAACTTAAAAAAAAATATTATCTCTTCAGAAAGTGCTTTTTTTTGGTCACCCCGTCTTCCCTTTCACTTCTACTTTGAATTATTTAAAAGTTTTTCAGTACATTGTATGATACATTAAATGATACCATTGAAAAAATTTAACTCATCCTGCAAAAACAAGTCCTCAGACAGCTACGTTAACGGATAAGATAAATAAAAGAGAGATGATTTTTTTATATGGGGAGGAAATACCAAGAATGGGAAAAAATGGCCGTATTCTTAAGGGGTTAATATCCTTTATTTTTGCAAAAATAAAAAAATATATTTTTCGCTTACTTTTACTGTTTGTTTTTTAGTAGAGATGAGCGAACGCGTTCGTCCGAGCTTGATATTCGTGCGAATATTAGGGTGTTCGGGATGTTCGTTATTCGTAACGAACACCATGCGGTGTTCTGGTTACTTTCACTTCCTTCCCTGAGACGTTAGCGCGCTTTTCTGGCCAATTGAAAGACAGGGAAGGCATTACAACTTCCCCCTGCAACGTTTAAGCCCTATACCACCCCCCTGCTGTGAGTGGCTGGCGAGATCAGGTGTTCGCCTAATATAAAAGTCGGCCCCTCCCGCGGCTCGCCTCAGATGCCTGGTGAGTTAGATGAGGGACAGTGCTGTTTATACCGGAGCTGCTGTAGGGAAAGAATTGGTAGTTAGTGTAGGCTTCAAGACCCCCCAAAGGTCCTTATTAGGGCCACTGATAGCTGTGTGTTGGCTGCTGTTAGCAGTGGGATTTTTTTTTTTCTCAAAATCGCCTCTGCAGACCGTTGCACCTGGCATTAGGGACAGAAGTGCTGCATAGGCAGGGAGAGTGTTAGGAGTGAGTGTAGCCTTCAAGAACCTCAACGGTCCTTTCTAGGGCCATATTTATCCGTGTGCAGTACTGTCCAGGCTGCTGTTAGCTGTGCTGCATTTTTTTTTGCTTCTCAAAATCGCCTCTGCAGAGCATTCCACCCTCCATTGATACTGCAGGGAAAGAATTGTATAGGCAGGGCCACAACACAGTTATTATTCATAGAATATACGCAGTGCTGCCTGTTGGTGGGAAAAAACTGAAAACAAATCTATTTGTCCAGCCTCTGTCCGTCCTTACGCCTGTGGAGACGTGTGAGCTGCGTGAAAAACATTGCTAAATCATACGCACCCAGCTACGCTTTACTGCTGGCTTCGCCATTTGCTTTCCTTAATTGGGAAAAAAATACCTGCTCTGCCAGAGTTATAATAACTCTGCTACCCTCACGTTCTGTGACACATAAGCAGGGACACAGCACAGTTATTAAACTTCTCATGTTCATTGAATATACGCAGTGCTGCCTTTTGGTGGAAAAAACTGAAAACAAATCTATTTGTCCAGCCTCTGTCCGTCCTTACGCCTGTGGAGACGTGTGAGCTGCGTGAAAAACATTGCTAAATCATACGCACCCAGCTACGCTTTACTGCTGGCTTCGCCATTTGCTTTCCTTAATTGGGAAAAAAAATACCTGCTCTGCCAGAGTTATAATAACTCTGCTACCCTCACGTTCTGTGACACATAAGCAGGGACACAGCACAGTTATTAAACTTCTCATGTTCATTGAATATACGCAGTGCTGCCTGTTGGTGGGAAAAATCTGAAAACAAATCTATTTGTCCAGCCTCTGTCCGTCCTTACGAGCGGTGGAGACGTGTGAGCTGCGTGAAGAACAGTGCTAAATCATACGCACCCAGCTACGCTTTACTGCTGGCTTCGCCATTTGCTTTCCTTAATTGGGAAAAAAAATACCTGCTCTGCCAGAGTTATAATAACTCTGCTACCCTCACGTTCTGTGACACATAAGCAGGGACACAGCACAGTTATTACACTTCTCAGGTTCATTGAATATACGCAGTGCTGCCTGTTGGTGGGAAAAAACTGAAAACAAATCTATTTGTCCAGCCTCTGTCCGTCCTTACGGGCGGTGGAGACGTGTGAGCTGCGTGAAGAACAGTGCTAAATCATACGCACCCAGCTACGCTTTACTGCTGGCTTCGCCATTTGCTTTCCTTAATTGGGAAAAAAATACCTGCTCTCCAAGAGTTATAATAACTCTGCTACCCTCACGTTCTGTGACACATAAGCAGGGACACAGCACAGTTATTAAACTTAGATAATTCATTCACTAGAGGCAGTGGGGCCTTTCGTTTTCCAAAAAGGGCAAAAATTATATTTGGCCTGCAGTCTTGCGCCAATTTATTTCCTGCCTGTGAAATCAAATCACTGGTAATACAGCATGCTGAGGGGTAGGGGTAGGCCTAGAGGACGTGGACGCGGCCGAGGACGCGGAGGGCCAAGTCAGGGTGTGGGCACAGGCCAAGCTCCTGATCCAGGTGTGTCGCAGCCGACTACTGCGCGATTAGGAGAGAGGCACGTTTCTGGCGTCCCCACATTCATCGCCCAATTAATGGGTCCACGCGGGAGACGGTTATTAGAAAATGAGCAGTGTGAGCAGGTCCTGTCCTGGATGGCAGAAAGTGCTTCGAGCAACCTATCGTCTACCCGCAGTTCTGCGCCGTCCACTGCTGCCAATCCGAATCCTCTGTCTGCTGCTCCTCCTTCCTCCCAGCCTCCTCACTCCACTACAATAACACCTGCTCAGGAGCGGGAGCACTCCCAGGAACTGTTCTCGGGCCCCTGCTTAGATTGGGCAGCAGCGGTTCCTCTCCCACCAGAGGAGTTTATCGTCACTGATGCCCAACCATTCGAAAGTTCCCGGGGTCCGGGGGAAGAGGCTGGGGACTTCCGCCAACTGTCTCAACAACTTTCTGTGGGTCAGGAGGACGATGACGATCAGACACAGTTGTCTTGCAGTGAGGTAGTAGTAAGGGCAGTAAGTCCCAGGGAGCAGCGCACAGAGGATTCGGAGGAAGAGCAGCAGGACGATGAGGTGACTGACCCCACCTGGTGTGCAACGCTTACTCAGGAGGACAGGTCTTCAGAGGGGGAGTCAAGGGCATCAGCAGGGCAGGTTGCAAGAGGCAGTGCGGTGTCCAGGGCCAGGGGTAGAGGCAGGGCCAGACCGAATAATCCACCAAGTGTTTCCCAAAGCGCCCCCTCGCGCCATGCCACCCTGCGGAGGCCGAGGTGCTCTAAGGTCTGGCAGTTTTTCACAGAGACGCCTGACGACCGACGAACAGTGGTGTGCAACCTTTGTCGCGCAAAGCTCAGCCGGGGAGCCAACACCAACAGCCTCACCACCACCACCATGCGCAGACATATGATGGCCAAGCACCCCGCAAGGTGGGACAAAGGCCGTTCACCGCCTCCGGTTTGCACCCCTGCCTCTCCCCCTGTGCCCCAACCTGCCACTGAGATGCAACCCCCCTCTCAGGACACAGGCACTACCGCCTCATGGCCTGCACCCACACCCTCATCTCCGCTGTCCTCGGCCCCATCCAGCAGTGTAGTTCAGCGCACCGTTCAGCCGTCGCTTGCGCAAGTGTTCGAGCGCAAGCGCAAGTACGCCGCCACGCACCCGCACGCTCAAACGTTAACCGTCCGCATCGCAAAATTCATCAGCCTTGAGATGCTGCCGTATAGGGTTGTGGAAACGGAGTCCTTCAAAAGTATCATGGAGGCGGCGGCCCCGCGCTACTCAGTTCCCAGTCGCCACTACTTTTCCCGATGTGCCGTCCCAGCCCTGCACGACCACGTCTCCCGCAACATTGTGCGCGCCCTCACCAACGCGGTTACTGCCACGGTCCACTTAACTACGGACACGTGGACAAGCACAGGCGGGCAGGGCCACTACATCTCCCTGACGGCACATTGGGTGAATTTAGTGGAGGCTGGGACAGAGTCAGAGCCTGGGACCGCTCACGTCCTACCCACCCCCAGAATTGCGGGCCCCAGCTCGGTGCTGGTATCTGCGGAGGTGTATGCTTCCTCCACTAAAGCACCCTCCTCCTCCTCCTCCTCCTCTGTCTCACAATCAAGATGTGTTAGCAGCAGCATGTCGCCAGCAGTCGGTGTCGCGCGGTGTGGCAGCACAGCGGTGGGCAAGCGTCAGCAGGCCGTGCTGAAACTACTCAGCTTAGGCGATAAGAGGCACACGGCCCACGAACTGCTGCAGGGTCTGACACAGCAGACCGACCGCTGGCTTGCGCCGCTGAGCCTCCAACCGGGCATGGTCGTGTGTGACAACGGCCGTAACCTGGTGGCGGCTCTGCAGCTCGGCAGCCTCACGCACGTGCCATGCCTGGCCCACGTCTTTAATTTGGTGGTTCAGCGCTTTCTGAAAAGCTACCCACGCTTGTCAGACCTGCTCGTAAAGGCGCGCCGGCTCTGCGCACATTTCCGCAAGTCCCACACGGACGCTGCCACCCTGCGCACCCTGCAACATCACTTTAAGCTGCCAGTGCACCGACTGCTGTGCGACGTGCCCACACGGTGGAACTCTACGCTCCACATGTTGGCCAGGCTCTATGAACAGCGTAGAGCTATAGTCGAATACCAACTCCAACATGGGCGGCGCAGTGGGAGTCAGCCTCCTCAATTCCTTTCAGAAGAGTGGGCCTGGTTGGCAGACATCTGCCATGTCCTTGGTAATTTTGAGGAGTCTACCCAGGTGGTGAGCGGCGATGCTACAATCATTAGCGTCACCATTCCTCTGCTATGCATCTTGAGAAATTCCCTGCAAACCATAAAGGCAGCTGCTTTGCGCTCGGAAACGGGGGCGGGGGAAGACAGTATGCCGCTGGATAGTCAGGGCACCCTCCTGTCTATTTCTCAGCGCGTACAGGAGGAGGAGGAGGAGCATGAGGAGGATGAGGAGGAGGGGGAAGAGACAGCTTGGGCCGCTGCTGACGGTACACCGGCTGATTGCCTGTCATCCTTTCAGCGTGTATGGCCTGAGGAGGAGGAGGAGGAGGAGGAGGAGGAGGAGGAGGATCCTGAAAGTGATCTTCCTAGTGAAGACAGCCATGTGTTGCGTACAGGTACCCTGGCACACATGGCTGACTTCATGTTAGGATGCCTTTCTCGTGACCCTCGCGTTGCACGCATTCTGGCCACTACGGATTACTGGGTGTACACACTGCTCGATCCACGGTATAAGGAGAACCTGCCCACTCTGATTCCCGAAGAGGAAAGGGGTTCGAGAGTGTTGCTATACCACAGGACCCTTGCGGACAAGCTGATGGTAAAATTCCCAGCCGACAGCGCTAGTGGCAGAAGGCGCAGTTCCGAGGGCCATGTTGCAGGGGATGTGCGTAGATCGAGCAGCATGTACATCCCAGGCAGTGCAACAGTCTTTAAGGGCCTGGCCAGCTTTATGGCTCCCCACCAAGACTGTGTCACCGCTCCCCAGTCACGGCTGAGTCGGCGGGAGCACTGCAAAAGGATGGTGAGGGAGTACGTAGCGGATCGCACGACCATCCTTGGTGACGCCTCTGCCCCCTACAACTACTGGGTGTCGAAGCTGGACACGTGGCCTGAACTAGCCCTGTATGCCCTTGAGGTGCTTGCTTGTCCTGCGGCTAGCGTGTTGTCGGAGAGGGTGTTTAGTGCGGCTGGGGGAATCATCACAGATAAGCGTAGCCGCTTGTCAACCGACAGTGCCGACAGGCTAACACTCATCAAGATGAACAAAGGCTGGATTTCCCCAGACTTCTGTTCTCCACCAGCGGACAGCAGCGATACGTAAGCAATACGTAGGCTGCACCCGCGGATGGAAGCATCGTTCTCTCTCACCATCCAAAACGGGGACATTTCTGCTTCATCAATCTGTGTCTAATATTCCTCCTCCTCCTCCTCCTGCTCCTCCTCCTGAAACCTCACGTAATCACGCTGAACGGGCAATTTTTCTTAGGGCCACAAGGCTCACTCAAATAATTTTTCAGAACAATTTTTATAAGTTTCAATGCGCTTAAAAGCGTTGGAACTGTAACTTGAACCAATTTTTCGTTACACTGGGCTGCCTCCAGGCCTAGTTACCACTTAAGCCACATTAACCAAAGCGATTAATGGGTTTCACCTGCCCTCTTGGCTGGCCATGGCTAATTTTTGGGATGTACATTAGTACTGTTGATACAGCAATTTTTGTGGGCCCTCGCCTACAGTGTAATCAAATTAATTTTTAGCCCACCTGCATTACAGCTGACGTTACCTCAGCTGTGTTGGGCAATGCAATGGGATATTTCTATGTACCGCCGGTGGCTTCCTGGCACCCACCCAGGCAGTGGGTCCACAGGGAGTTAAACCTACATGTGTCCACTTGTAAAGAACCCCAGTCTGACTGGGGCATGCAGTGTGGGCCGAAGCCCACCTGTATTACGCACGACATTACTACCTCAGCTGTGTTGGGCAATGCAATGGGATATTTTTGTGTGCCGCCGGTGGGTTCCAGGGAGCCACCCATGCTGTAGGTGCACACTGAGTTTTTAATACATCTGTACACTTCTAAAGAACCCGTCTGACTGGGGCATGCAGTGTGGGCCGAAGCCCACCTGTATTACGCACGACATTACTACCTCAGCTGTGTTGGGCAATGCAATGGGATATTTCTATGTACCGCCGGTGGCTTCCTGGCACCCACCCAGGCAGTGGGTCCACAGGGAGTTAAACCTACATGTGTCCACTTGTAAAGAACCCCAGTCTGACTGGGGCATGCAGTGTGGGCCGAAACCCACCTGCATTAACCCTTTCCAGTCCACTGTGTGACCTGTGAAGACATTAGGGTTTAAGGCTGTACAGCTCCGTTGTTGGTAGACGTCCGTCGGGGTTCTCTTACTGTATATTGCCAGCCTCTCTGCTGTCGGAGCCTATCCTACGTGTCAGCTCATGCAGTACTGGCTTTAGCCAGCATATAGCGCCGTTGTATAACAGCAGAAAAAGAGTAAGCCCCCTAGGAAAACCATATACAAATTGGATTGGAAAGGGTTAAGCACAACATTACTACCTCAGCTGTGTTGGGCAATGCAATGGGATATTTCTATGTACCGCCGGTGGCTTCCTGGCACCCACCCATGCTGTAGGTGCACACGGAGTTTTTACTACATCTGTACACTTATAAAGAACCCCAGTCAGACTGGGGCATGCAGTGTGGGCCGAAGCCCACCTGCATTAAGCACGACATTACTACCTCAGCTGTGTTGGGCAATGCAATGGGATATTTCTGTGTACCGCCGGTGGGTTCCAGGGAGCCACCCATGCTGTGGGTCGACAGGGACTTCACAATAGGGAGTTGTACCTGCCTGTGTCTATGAATTAAAAAGCCCGGTCTGACTGGGGCATGCAGACACCTTGACAGAATGAATAGTGTGTGGCACATAGGTTCCCCATTGCTATGCCCACGTGTGCAGCTCCTGATGGCGGTGGCACAGGATTCTATTTCTCATTGCTTCTGTACAGCATTGTGGGCTATCGCTCCGCCACTTTTAAAGAGGGTCGCTGCCTAGCCGTGCCAACCTCTGCAGTGTGTGCCTGCGGTCCCTCGTCATGGCAGACGCAATTCTAAATAGACATGAGCGTGGTGTGGCATGAGGGCAGCTGAAGGCTGCGCAGGGACACTTTGGTGTGCGCTGTGGGGGGGAGGGGGGGCGGTTGGGCAGCATGTAACCCAGGAGAAGTGTCAGTGGAGTGTCATGCAGGCAGTGATTGTGCTTTGTTGGAGGTAGTGTGGTGCTTAGCAAAGGTATGCCATGCTAATGAGGGCTTTTCAGAAGTAAAAGTTGTTGGGAGGGGGGGGGCCCACTCTTGCCGGTATTGTGGCTTAATAGTGGGACCTGGGAACTTGAGATGCAGCCCAACATGTAGCCCCTCGCCTGCCCTATCCGTCACTGTGTCATTCCCATCACTTTCCTGAATTGCCCAGATTTTCACACATGAAAACCTTAGCGAGCATCGGCGAAATACAAAAATGTTCTGGTCGCCCATTGACTTCAATGGGGTTCGTTGTTCGAAACGAACCCTCGAGCATCACGGGAAGTTCGTTACGAATAACGAACACCCGAACATTTTGGTGTTCGCTCATCTCTATTTTTTAGTCCTCATGGAGGACTTGGACTTGCATTGCTTATACCATGCACTGCAATACTTCTTTATTGCAGTATATAGTGTTTCTATCAGTATTTTTTTTAGCATAGGCCACATGGCAGCTCTGTAGGCTTTCAGAAGGCACCAACCTGCCATGACAACTGGGCGTCACCTCGTGATCTCATCACATGGTGCACATTTAGCACCCAGGAACTCCGATCAGAGCATTTAAATACCATTGTCAGAATTGACAGTAGCATTTAAAAGGTTAACAACTGCAATCATTATGAGTGATGATCGGAGCTGTTGCCAGTTTTTGGCTGTCAAAAAACCTGTTAGCTATCAAACTCTGATGCCCGAGGGCGTACATGTACACACAAAAGCGTCAAGGGGTTAATAATTGTTTTACTCTTGTTCATTTTTATTTTTCTTCAATAAATAGTGTAACTTTTTGTAACTCCTTCTGCTGCATCGCACCACATAAATGATCCCATTGCATTACTTTTCCCCTTGCTCCATAACTTTTTGCTCTCCAGACCATAACGTTTTCGGGGATTTGGAATGAGGTAGCTCCATTCATATGATACACGTATTTTTTCGTATTAGAGTATCCAAATTTCTTTTATTGTAATCCCTCCTGTTGTTTTACTTACTGTATCATTATATCACAGTCACAAACACAGGCCTGAGAATCCCCAGCTAGAATGATTACCAATGATTTAATGCACTTACTTGGTGTCAGGCTGGAAATAGATGCTTGTACCCGGCAGATTTGTCATTTATTAAAGATAACAAGATGAATTGTGTGACTGTTTTTTAACACTAGATCTACTTGCTCCATTTGTGCCAAGAGTCAGTCCCATAACTGGCTATCTGCAAGGGATTGTACAGACCTTGTGCCTATGGATCGGTAACATTTTTTACAGGGAAGATACAATTTTATTTTTTAATTACGAATTAAAATGTACACTAAAATATTCATTTTTTTCTAGCTTTTTATTTTCTCCCTGTTTACATATTTATCACAGGCAGGATTACAATGACAGGCACCATTTACAGTATTTTTTCGGACCATAAGATGCACCCAGGTTTAGACAAAAGAAAAATTGAAAAAAATATTTCCTACTAGTTTAAACATCTGTGGGGGTCTAACAAAGTGGATAGGCTACTGTCATTAACTTTGGTGTTCTAGAATAGAAAAGGAGGTAAACAGTGATCAGTCAGTGTTACGAGTGCTGCTGGGATCTGTAGTTCTAAGCTTCCTAGCAGCACAGCCCTCACAGGGTTAATTGATTGAGCTGGCTGGGTATGGTACTTCCTGCTAGCCAATCTCCTGGGTCTGTGCTCACATATAAACCCAGCTACTGGTCAGTCTCTGTCTGGTGTTCAAGGTGAGCAGTCATGAATCCTTGTCTGTTGAAGTTTGCTGTGTGATCTGTGTCTTGCTGGTTTATGTCCCTTTGTTCGTTTATATTCTGTCAGTTTTGTGTTAGCTTGCTGTGTGACCTGCGATCTGTGTTTTATCCTGTTGCAGTGTGCTGTGTGAACTGTGTCCGGTTCTGCTGGACTCCTGGTTAGTGTAACATAGTAACATAGTTCGTAAGGCTGAATGAAGACAATGTCCATCTAGTCCAGCCTGTCTAGCCTCCCATTTTGTTGATCCAGAGGAAGGCAAAAAACCCCAAGAGCAGAAGCCAATTAGCCCTTTTGGGGAAACAATTCCTTCCCGACTCCCTAATGGCAATCAGACTGTCCCCTGGATCAACCCCTAATAGTTCCTACCTGCCTGTATACCCGGATTAACAAATAACCTTAGATTTATAGCCTATAATATCCTTCCTCTCCAGAAAGACATCCAGTCCCCTTTTAAACTCCTCTAAGGATTTTGCCATCACTATGTCCTCAGGCAGAGAGTTCCACAGTCTAACTGCTAACAGTAAAGAACCCCTTTCTATGTTGGTGATAAAACCTGCTTTCCTCTAATCGTAGCGGATGCCCTCTTGTTACCGTTGCAGTCCTGGGTATAAACAGATCCTGGGAGAGATCCTTGTATTGTCCCCTCATGTACTTATACATGGTTATTTGGTCGCCTCTTAACCTTCTTTTTTCTAGAGTAAATAGTCCCAATTTGGATAGCCTCTCTGGGTATTCCAGTCCCGTCATTCCATGTATTAGTTTAGTTGCCCTTCTTTGAACCCCCTCCAATACTGTAACATCTTTCCTGAGCACTAGTGTAGGGACTAGCAGGATAACCAGGAGCTGTGATGTGGCCCGCTAGCTTTCACGTTTTGTACAAAATGTCAACTAATGCCTGGTATTTATATTCATCTTCCTATCTGTTACTAGTGGTTACATTATGGCTGCTGTATGCTGTGTATTCTGGCTCTGTGTGTGCTGTTGTTCAGTCCCTGTCATGTGGCATGTGAATGTGTTCTGTTCTGGTGCGTGGCTCCTAGGATCAGCTAGGGCCCATCTCTCTCACCCTCCCCTCGCCCCCCCCCCCCTCCCTTACTCGAGAAGACCAATGCTCGCTCAAGCAGCAGCCTTAAACGAGCATGCTCGCTCATCTCTAAATACTAGGGATTAGACTGCAGGGGACTGGGGTAAAGTTATTTTCTCGGATGAAGCCCCCTTCAGACAGTTTGGGACATCTGGAAGAATGATTATCCAGAGAAAAAAAGGTGAGCGCTACCGTGAGTCCTGTGTCATGCCAACAGTGAAGACCATTCATGTGTGGGGTTGATTTTCATCCAAGGCACTCATAATTCAACCTAAGATCACTGCTATGAAAAAACATTCTTCAAGAGCAACTTCTCCCAACCATCAAGGAGCATTTTGGTGATGAATAATGCTTTTTCCAGAAGTATTGGGCCATGTCACGAGGCAAAAGTAATAACTAATTGACTCGGTGAACAAAACATTTCAATTTTGTGTCCATGGAAAGGAAACTCCCCACATCTCAGTCCCATTGAGAACCTATGGTCAATCTTCAAAAAGTGGGTTGACAAACAAAAACACAGAAATTGTGATAAACGCCAAGCACTGATTGGGCTAGAATAGATTGCCGTCAGTCAGGATTTGGCACAGAAGCTGATGTCCAGCGTGCCAGGGCAAATTGCAGAAATCTTGAAAAATAAGGATCAACACTATAAATATGGAGTCTTTGCATAAACATGATGTGTTTTGTCAATAAAAATGTAAAAACATATGAAATGGTTATAATTAAACTTCAGTAACCATAGAAACCTCTGACTAAAAGATCTAAAAGTACTTTGTGAAACTTTGTGAAAATCACAATTTGTGTCTGAAAACTTTTGGCCACGACTGTAGATAACACAGGATCCACCTTTCACGATAGGTGATGATCACAGCTCTCCTCCCTGCATATGTCACAGAGCATACCTACATAAAATGCCACGTGACTGGTAAGTTTACAAATTTACTTTAAAGGGGTTGTCCCGCGCCGAAACGGGTTTTTTTTTTTTTCAACCCCCCCCCCGTTCGGCGCGAGACAACCCCGATGCAGGGAGGTAAAGAAAGCTCACCGGAGCGCTTACCTTAATCCCCGCGCTCCGGTGACTTCTCTACTCACCGCTGAAGATGGCCTCTTCCTCCGTGGACCGCAGCTCTTCTGTGCGGTCCACTGCCGATTCCAGCCTCCTGATTGGCTGGAATCGGCACGTGACGGGGCGGAGCTACACGGAGCTACACGGAGCCCCATAGAAGACTGCAGAAGACCCGGACTGCGCAAGCGCGGCTAATTTGGCCATCGGAGGCCAAAAATTAGTCGGCTCCATGGAGACGAGGACGCCAGCAACGGAGCAGGTAAGTATAAAACTTTTTATAACTTCTGTATGGCTCATAATTAATGCACAATGTACATTACAAAGTGCATTATTATGGCCATACAGAAGTGTATAGACCCACTTGCTGCCTCGGGACATCTCCTTTAAGGGCTCAGTGAGAGGAGCATTTTTTTCATGGATGGATAGGTCCATGAAAACAAAATGCTAAACACATGTATACAAAAACGCTTGACCAAAGCGGCAGATGTGTTTTTTATTTGCACTTGTGTGGTCACACGACTGTAAAATTCACACATGTAGTGTGGCCCCATTGAAAGCAATCCCCTACAGTGGCTCTGACAGCTGCAGCAGGGAATTCCTTGGATATGAAACCCCTGGATGCTATCAAACCCAGGGGTTTCACCTTGTTGTCAATGGGGCCGGCAGCAGCAGCGCTGGCCCCATTGTAAACATAGGGAGAACATTCCAGGATTTTCAGGAGAGTGGCTTGAAATGTAAGCCCTATCCCAAAAAGAAACAGCTGCAGGAAAAAATAAAAATAAAAAAAATATATATATATATCTATATATATATATATATATATAGATATATATATATCCCAGTCCATGGCTCTTCTTCTTCTTTATGCTCTTCTGGCCAGGGATTGAAAAATCCCTGCCTCCTGGAAGCACTGCCTCTGATTGGCTGAGCGCTTTGACCAATCACATTGGGCTGTGATTGGTCAAAGCGCTCAGCCAATCAGAGGCAGCGCTTTCAGGAGACTTTGATTGGTCAAAGTGCTCAGCCAATCAGAGGCATTGCTTCCAGGAGATGAGGATTTTTCAATTCCCGGCCAGAAGAACATGATGAAGAAGAGTACTGGGGACCCAAGGAGAACACGCGCCAGAGCCAAACAGCGCTTCTAGTTTATGTATTAATATTTTTTAGCTGCAGCTAGGGCTTATTTAAGAGCTTTGACAGTTGTATTTCCTATTGTCTAAGTTACACTGATTCGCACGAAAACTACAGATTTTTACTGCATGTAAAAAATAGACATGTGACCCCTTTCATTGGAAAGCATTGGTTCCAATAGAGCCGTTTTGAAAATGCTCCTATACATGTGGGACAAATTTGCTCGTCTGACTGAGCCCTAAAGATGGTACATATGGATATGTTCTTTGTCATCTTGACTGGTGAGGTGTGTTACATAATAATTGCAGAGTGACAATGCTATTTGTGTAGCCCAGCAGGTAATAGACAGTGATGGGCTGCAAAAATAGTGTAAGGTGCTGAATAATCGTTCAGCATATCAAGCAAACGACATTGATGTTGAATGTTTCTTTAAGAAAGAATACATCTTTAGGCCTTAGTCAGACGGGCGTTTTTTCACGCGATTTGCGGATCGCATGACGGATGCGCATCCGCAAATCGCGTGACCGATGCCCGAAAATCTGCTCCTAGCCGCGTTTCATTAGAAACGGGCTGGAGCTGTCCAGCGCATTGCATTCAATGGAGCCGGCAATACAGCCTACTCCATTGAAAGCAATGCGCTGCGGGCGAGTGTGGGATGAATTGTCGGGAAGGGCTTAAATATATAAGCCCTTCCCTGCAATTCATCCAGAAAAATGTTAAAATAAAAAATATATATGTACTCACCTGCTCCCGGCAGCCGGAGTTCCGCGCAGCCGGCCTGCAGTGGGTGTGAAGGGGGTGTGAGTCAGACCTGCCCCCTGATTGGCTCAGCGCTGGGATGACATTGGGATATCGCCAGTCTTTTCAATGGGGCCAGCGACAACCTGTGACAGCTGTGGTAGGAGTTTACTTCATCCCCGCGGGGACCGCTGTGACAGCTGTGGCAGGAGTGCAGCATGCTATCCCATTGCTTTCAATGGGATCAGCGCTGCTGCCAGTCCCATTGAAAACAGTGGCGCCTCGCAGCGCGAGAAAAAAGCTGGGATGACATTGGGATATCGCCAGTCTTTTCAATGGGGCCAGCGACAGCCTGTGACACCTGTGGCAGGAGTTTACTTCATCCCCGTGGGGACCGCTGTGACAGCTGTGGCAGAAGTGCAGCATGCTATCCCATTGCTTTTAATGGGATTAGCGCTGCTGCCGGTCCCATTGAAAACAGTGGTTTGTGGCAAACCCTGCAGTATGATTTTCAGGGAAGGGCTTGAAATATAAGCCCTTCCCTGAAAATTATCATTAATTGGTAAAAAGAGAAAAAAATATATTACTTACCTGAAAGGGCTGTGCTGATTGGCTGAGCGCTCAGCCAATTAGAGCTAGTGCTTAGCTATTCATGAATAGCCCTTAGGCAGGTATCGCTTCATTCTGCTTTCTAGTATATTGATCCCCAAGGGAAATGTATACCCCCACTTCAATAATACGTATGATCTGGGAGATCACTAAATTACACTTGCATGTGTATGTGTCTTCAGCCTTGAAGTTTTAAATATTTATTTATTAAAAGTTATATTTTAAGAGTTTCTATTCAGTGAAGGGCTTTGGAATTATGGATCCCTCGGCCTCAGTGAATTCTTCTGTATAAAGGATCTTTTACAAAGTGACTCATCATGGCTCTTACAACAGTAAAAAAAACAGCCTTACAATTTTTCCACATCATAAGCGTCAAATCAAGGTTGGTGGGGGATCTCTCTCCAGTTGTAGAGTGACATTATGTATGGATTATTTTTATTAGATATTTAGATTACACAGTTGTCACTAGATCCTGACAACAGAATAGATGTTTACAAAGGCAATCCCGATATCTCTTGATGTCTGTTGTTGCAGAACATGTCTCACGTCTTGAAGCTCTTGGGCCCCAGTGCAAAATCTGTAACAGGGCCCTTTATATACCATTTGATTTGTACACTGAATGATCAGTGTATTAGGAACACCTACTCAATAATGGGTTGTCAACCTTTTTGGGAAATCACAGCTTTCAGACATCGGTGAATAGATTCCACAAGATGGTTAACATCCTCAATACTCTACTTGACACATGCACACTGCAGCAGCTCTGTTACTTGGTGCACAGTTTGCAGGAGCAGATGGCGTAGCCCTTTTCAGAATATCCCAAAAATGTTCAATGGGGTTAGAGTCCGGCGAGTTTGAGGGCCAAGGCCGTGTGGAGAATTCAACAGTTTTAGGCCATGCCAGGAAAATGCTCCACCCAGCCATCTGTATAGTTCAGTAGGAAATTGTACTCGTCAATCCAGATGTCTTCTACCATGTGTCCAACATCTGTTGACGTCTGTCCTGGGCCCATGCAAGGCCTTATTAGTGATGATGAGCAGTCATCTGAGGCACCCTTGTCAGTCATTGACTATTAAGCCCCAGTTAACCCAAGGTTCGTTGCATGGTCATTGTGGAAATTTGTCTACCTTGTTGTACTGTTGGTTCAGTTGGTCCATTGTGGTGCATTGTTACTAAGATAACAGATGTGGCACCTGATGCTTATCTCTCGGATCAACCACGCATGCTTTGCAACTGTGTAATTTTCTGTTGGATTGTCTGTCCATGGTTCAACCAATATTTATACACTCTTGATACTGTGGTTTGGGAATTTCCAACAAGTTTGACTGTTTCAGAAACATTGGTACCACTCCTTCAGGCACCAACATAAGCATGCAGTCAAAGTCACTCAAGTGACCATGTTTACCCATGCCTGCCAAATGTTGTCTTCTACTGTGCAGAGGAGAGGTCAGCACATTATCTGAGAGCAGATCATGACACGGCCATCACATGGTACCACTGATCACAAGATTGTTCAGTGTATAATATTGTTCTCTTTTTATATGGCTGTGGACCATTGGGCACCCTAAGACACCAGGTCTTGAGCGCAACTCCTGCCCCTACACTTTATGACTATATCCCTGATCCTTTATATTGGTTTAAAAAAATATATGCTGTATTTTGAATCTGCTTATCCCCTTCTACAGTAATAAACGTATGTGCTGAACCACTGGGTTTCTTCTAGTTAGCAGTGCAGACTAGAGAATCAAACTCTGACTTCTAGTAAAATACATAATAAAAGTTGCAAAATCATCTCTTCTGCCACACATCAAAGTGTTTATATTGGTGGAGAGCATGTTAAATCATTTCAAGCTTCCATTTCTTGCTGCTTGCAGTGTCTTGGATCGATTGAAACAAACTGGGTGGTAAAGGTCTTTAAGTGGCTTCTTGGCAAATATCCCACTTTCACTCCCGATGATCAAGCCCTGCTTATGATTGTACTTGCACAAAGGTTACGTGGTAACTTACTTAACAAGACCTTTGTCAATACTCAATTTCTTCTGGGATGTTTATTATTACTCATGGCTGGAAAAGTTGCTTGTAAGAAAATGTACATGAGAGATTCTCAGATTCCCTTGACACATTCCACATTGCCATCAGCATTCTCCGGGCTCTCACACATTTCCTTGGGTAGCCTGATTTCCAAACACAACTAGTTGACTAAATGAAAAATGACAACCTCCAATGTTCTTTTTTGGTCCTGCTGATGTTGTCCCTTGTGAGTCTGTGCTTCACAGTAAAAAAAAACTCACACCACCCAATCACTACAAAGAGAAAGAACAAACTCCTTGAGTGTAATGCATCCAATGCTTGAGGTGAGTGGGGAATATTGAAGTACAGAAGCAATTTAATATAACAAATCTAAGGTACTCATTCAAAAAAAAAATAGAAATTCTACCGTTTAACATCGAACTTTACAAAAAAAATATGTTTTATTTGTAGTGATGAGGAAACTTCTAAAGTTCTATTCAGCCACTTTGCAGAACTTTCGTAAAACGTTTAGTTCAATTCGAATTAGTTTGAACCGAACCAGAAGTTCACCAAAACCCCTAATGTTGATGTATAACACTGTCTAAGGGAAATAAAATCCATGTAGAACACAGTGAGGGCATTAAACAGGGCTTTTATGGCTCTTAGACAGTGTAATACACCAGTGTTCAAGACTAGTGTTGAGTGAATCGAGCAAGTAGAACCCTGTTTCAGATCTTTGGTGAAAGCTTGGTTTGGGTTTGTGATGAACCAGGCTTTTGGCAAAGTTTAACTCAAACAGGATTTTACCGGTTTGGTTCGTTTAGCACTATTTATTTACAATGAACTGGAAAACTAATCTAAAGCTCAAAATTTGGGTCTCTAGTAGTATAAAAATTTTGTCAAAGGACCCTTTAATTATGTTCTAAAAGTACGTGGAAAGCAGGCAAGCTGGCAAAAATTAATTGATAGCCAAAAATTACTCATTGATATGTGTCACAGGTGGACTCACTGTGCACTGACCAATCTGACTTCGGGCTATTCATGAGAATGGCAACTAGTTTTCACCTTATAAAGACCTCTTTAAGCATGATCTGTTAACTGCAGATGTCCCCAGGCCATCACCTCAAGAGTAATCTCGCTGCAGTGGCAGCTAACATAAACAGGTCAGAAGATCACCATAGAGTGGTACTGGATGGACATGTAGAGACGTAGTCAATACACAGGCTTAGGTCAGGACAAAAGAAGTTCTTACATAAACAGACAGATAGACAGAGAGTCAGGGCAGGTGGCAATCTTATAAAGTACAAGCCAACATCAGGACAGAAGAAGACAGGAAAGCTGAGAGAACATGCACAAGTCAAAGCAAGAGTTAATCACAAAAACAATTGAACCTTCATAGAACCTTATGGAACCCATTACTCAGGAATCCATTAGTGGTTAAGGGTGGCTTAAATAACAAGGAAAGTTTCTGGATTGGATGGAGATGGAAAAGCTGGGTGCACATGGGTGAATAGTTTATCAATGAAAACTATAAACACTATCTAAGAAAAAAATATGTGAATACCCCTCGTAATTACTGAGTTTACGTGTTTCAATGTCATCCATTGCAAACTGGTACATCAAATCAAGCACACAGCCATGCAGTCTCCATAAACAAACATTTTGTGCAGCAGTCCTAGTTTAGGATAAAGAACAAGCACTCTTCTGGTACAATCCCCGCTAGAATGAAGAAGCTATACTTACTATACTTTTATTCTTGTCTTAGAACAAACAATGCATTTCGGAATAAACCAAACTCCTTCTTCAGGTCAATGGAGAAGGAATCCAATGGACTACAAAACTAGGAAAATAGTATAGAAAGCATCTACATTCTTGGAGCTTCTTCATTCCAGTGCAGGTTGTACCAGAAGACTACCTCTTCTTGGACTAGGTTTTCTATCCAAAACTTCTTCACAATCCTCAGTGTGGTTGGCACCAGCAACAAGGGAACCCTGGCACATGCAGTATATTTTAGCATTGTGATGTGTCTACACCATCGCACAACTCTCTGAGATAAACTTCCATAACTTATTGGCTACTCAACTGTGCGAAAATTGAAGCACGATTCTCTTTCATTTTGTCTGGCCATTTACATACACAAGCACTAGTATTAGTATGAGTCAAGCTAAAGATGTGTGGGGCTTTAAACTTGGCATCATCATAGAATGCCACCTATGGCACAAGTCAGTTCATGAAATTTCTGCTAGATCTGTCCTGGTCAAACCAAAAAATTCTACTATTGTGAAGTAGAGGTATTTAGGAGCTGCAAATGCAGACTGCGAGCCAGACCTTCTCATCCAACATCAGTACCTAACCTCACAAATGCTCTTTTTAGTTGAATGGTTGCAAATTCCCGCAGATTCCCACACCCTTCTTCTAGAAAGGACATTATATATACATTGTTTCTGTTTTATGTTGTTTATTTTCTTGCTCATATAAAAATTGACACTATTTCTTTTAGGGAAAAGCACGTGATGAAGCTGGAAGCCCTTGACCAGTGCAGGATTTGTAGGTGCGAGAGAAAAAGTGAAAGAGGTCTCAGAACTAGTGCAGGAGGGAAAGTTACTGCAGATTTTCTGTCCAGTATCCCCTGGGACTGCTCGCTATATGGTATGTCTGTACAGCTCGTGGGAACAATGACCTAAACAGACACAACCCAAATAGGGGCTGGAGGGAAGAAAGGGGAGTGCAGGACATGCATACATGCTGGACACTAACTACAACAACAGGCAACAGACACCTAAATACTTACCAATGTACCACAAAACCCAGAAAGAAGGAAATATCTAATAAGTTAGTACATGTGAGGTATTGGTTTGTATTACACAAGCTCACAAGCCCACATCAAGGGTCCTTCTAGTCTTGTGAGTCCCTACTCTGTCAAGACAACTAAATCCCAAAGGGAGTCCTGCCTACAAGCAGGGCGATCGTCCCATTAGGGACAGCCCCACGCAGGAACCTAGAGGCCTGGCTCATCATAGATAGTAACAGGCAGGAACACAAGACAATAGAAAAACAACATACACACTGAAAAAGGACAGTTCACCCCCAATGTCTGAACACCTACAGACACCAAAGACATCACTGTTCATACCAACAAACAGACAAAGAAATCCCACCCAGAACCTTATGCGTGCAGCATACACCAAAGCAGACCATGCATGACTCCAAGCACCAAAGTTCTGAGAGGAAATGAGATAATGAATGAATGACTAGCACCCTCTAGTAAGAGGGCTGGTATTTATGCGCAGAAGACCGGTGGTGATTGGCTGGGTGGAGCAAATGCTTCTAGAAACCCATAGAACTACGGGTCCCACATGCACAACATGACCCTAGAGTTCTGCCACAAGTGAATGTGACACAGGGACCCTCTATGAGGGAGAGACAATTAAAGGAAGGGAACATTGATTCTAAAAGGTTATATAGAAAGGAACATTGTCAGTTCTGACCCACGGTGCCAATCTTTGTGAATTGTATCAATGGTTAAAAAATCTTGCACTTTGTTTAAATCTCAGTATTAAAAGTTGGAAGCAGCAGAGTGAACTGGCTGATATGTGGTCATGATCCATCATGACTCCTTGGAATATCCCTCACATGGCCAATGCTTGCAATTGGGTTTTGGCCCAAGCTCATCCGTTCCTGTACTACCCGTGCTTAATGCAGCTCCATATCCTGAACTGCCCTGAGTTTGCCATTTTCCCTACTGACCCGCCTCAATCCTGCCTTAGTACACAGACACATGTCGCAGGTGGTGGTATGTTACACAGGTACCAGGATGCGAGAAATATTATTATAACTAATGAACTGTAAAGAGAAATGGTTATGCAATTTTCAGTGAATGTTTGAAAAAGCTACATAATGCTTGCAGATCTGTTTCTAAACCTGACTACAAGTACCAATGGTTTTGATATATATGAAGTAGTATGACAGCTATCTATCTGCTAGTCAGTTATTCATTCTAAGTGAGTAAACAATATTGCTTCAGTGAGTAATAACCTGTTAACTGTAGCTTGCCGCACCGAATCAGACTATAACAATAGAATTATTTGAAGATGTGTCCACAACCGGAATATATGTACTCCTAAGGACACTGTATCGACTCCAGTAACATAATTTTACTTATGTCCAACAGAATAATGTACTGTAACTAGCAGGTCTGCGTAGTGCCTACCAGTGTCTTTGCTCTTGTGCACACGTGCCTTTTTTTACCGAAGATTGACTTCACTTACGAACGTTTGATGGTCGCTGTACTCTAGTATGGTTGGAGAGCCTTTTGAAGTCTGCTGGAGTTCCCTGATACGAAGAACTGCAGGTGGCTCCAACTTGCTCTCTCTTTGGGTGTTACTCCCTGTAGCCAACTCGGTAGTAGCCCCAAAGCGTAGCCTCTTGGAAATGGTAGGCCTCTAGAATGTATCTCAGCTGCTCCCCCTCAATTAAAGTCCTCTGTCTGTTGGCTATTGTTCTCTGTCTCTCTGGCTCAGTCATTGGGTAATATAGCAGTAGTCTCTCTTCCCTCACTGCATAGCTGTCTCGGGGCGGGGGTTAGCTCCTATGAGTGGCTCAAAGTAACTTCAGATTGTAATGGAGAGTGCAAGCAGTGCCCCCCCCCCCCCCCCCCTTACACATACTCCAAAACCTTCTGGAAAATCTTCCCAAAAGAGTGGAAGCTGTAATAGTTGTAAAAGGGAGGTTAACACCATTGTTTTGGAAGGTGATGTCCTACAAGCTTGTAGAGTGATAATCAGACATAATTTTGGAAATGTTTAGGTTGTCTGGCCGATAAAAATGAACTAATTTGTCGAAATCAATCATCTTCCTGTATATAAGATAATGGGGGCTGAAATTCAAACTTTTTTTTAGATAGTTTGACAACATATGCAGCAATGGAAAAATGTGAAAGTCAGTTTTTTATGTTTCTAAGAGTATCTGAGGACAAGATTCCTTCAGGATATACAATGCTGTATCTTTTCACATGACACAGTGATAACATCGCCTTGGTCGCACGGTACTGTATGTCAGCACTTCATGCTGTGACACACGGAGAGGAGACTGAGGGCTAAAGGAGCATAACCTCAAAGAATAAACCACAATCAGACATGGTTCATAACATTACTGGAAAAAAATAAAAAAAGGTAAATATATTTGCTGTTTTTTGATCACCTCTTCTCTCCTAAAAATGTCATAAAAATTAATCAACGTTGTATGTACCACAAATAATACCAATAGACTTAGAGCTTACCATGAGAAAAAAAAGCTCAAACCCAGCCCAGAGGAAAAGTAAGCAATTATCAGGGTCACAAATTATTATTTTGTTTTTATTACCAAAAGTAGAAAAATAAATAAATAAATAAATAAAAAAATAAAATATATATATACAGATAGATAGATAGATAGATAGATGATAGATAGATAGATAGATAGATAGATAGATAGATAGATAGATAGATAGATAGATATGAGATAGATAGATAGATAGATATGAGATAGATAGATAGATAGATAGATAGATATGAGATAGATAGATAGATAGATAGATATGAGATAGATAGATAGATAGATAGATAGATAGATGATAGATAGATAGATAGATAGATAGATAGATAGATAGATAGATAGATAGATAGATAGATATGAGATAGATAGATATGAGATAGATAGATAGATAGATATGAGATAGATAGATAGATAGATAGATAGATATGAGATAGATAGATAGATAGATAGATAGATGATAGATAGATAGATAGATAGATAGATAGATAGATAGATAGATAGATAGATAGATAGATATAGATATATGGTATAAAATCATAATTTCTCCAATCAGTAGAATAAAGTTCACGTGTCCTTTTAACTGCACAGAGGATGCTGTAAAAATGAAACCCAATTCAATGGCAGGATCGTGGTGTTTTTTCAATTACACCCCGTAAGTAATTTTTGAAAAGTTTCTCAATACATTATATGGTTCATTAAAGGTTTTGTTTCATCATTATAATATTGATGACCTATCCTGAGGATAGGTCCTTAATATCAGATCAGTCAGGGTCTGCCACATGGTATGCCCATCGGTCAACTGTTGAAAGAGGTGTATGAAGATTTGGTAGCCGCTATGTCAGGTATAGCAGCTCAATCCCATTCACTTGAATGGGTCTAAGCTGCTCACAGGCTGTGTAACAAATGAATATGACATCACTGGCCTGAGAAGAAGCCCTGGCACTCAACCGAGTACTGCAACCGCTTCCAACAACTGTTCTGTAGTGGATCCCCCGCTGACTGGATGTAGATAACCTATCAGCGTGATATCAATATTTTAGCCCTATAAAACCCATTTAAATAGTGATATTCAAAAATACACATTGTCTCACGAAAAACAAGCCTTCATGCGGTTGGGTTGAATGAAAAAAAAAAATACTGTAAATAGAATAAAAAGTGCAATAATGAAAAAAAAAAAAAAAACTAGCTGTGCCTGAAAGTGGTTAAAAAGGGGATTTATAACTCATGCATAGTGATGGGCAAACTTTTGACAAATTTGGTTCGGTCTGTTTGCCAAATTTCAGTAAAAAGTTAGGTTCGGCCTAAATTAGTTTGAACTGAACTGGAACTTCACCAATAACTCTGAAACTGGTGTATGAGAGTGTTTAAGAGCCATAGAAGCCCTGTATAACACTCTTAGGTCAACTAGGATTGTATCTAAGTGCCCTTGGGTTGCTGTTGTTTTTTTATATAAAGGTCGGGGAAATGCAGGGTTTACATAACACTAATATTTCTCACATTTTTTGTATAAAAACCACTTGATACTCGCAAGAAGGAAAGGTAGAGAAATACCTTAAAACATGGACTAAGTGGATCGCCTACAGGAACAAGTAGCCACCACTTAACACTTACCACCACTCTACTCTCCCAATACAAAATATTTACTGTATAGATTTGACTTAGATCTCAAAGCAGAGTCACCCGAACCCTTGGATTGTTTATAAGGCAAAGTTAAAGGGGTTGTCCCGAGGCAGCAAGTGGGTCTGTACACTTCTGTATGGCCATAATAATGCACTTTGTAATGTACATTGTGCATTAATTATGAGCCATACAGAAGTTATAAAAAGTTTTATACTTACCTGCTCCGTTGCTAGCGTCCTCGTCTCCATGGTGCCGACTAATTTTTGGCCTCCGATGGCCAAATTAGCCGCGCTTGCGCAGTCCGGGTCTTCAGCAGTCTTCTATGGAGCCGCTCGTGCCAGAGAGCGGCTCCGTGTAGCTCCGCCCCGTCACGTGCCGATTCCAGCCAATCAGGAGGCTGGAATCGGCAGTGGACCGCACAGAAGAGCTGCGGTCCACGAAGACAGAGGATCCCGGCGGCCATCTTCAGCGGTAAGTATTGAAGTCACCGGAGCGCGGGGATTAAGGTAAGCGCTCCGGTAAACTTTCTTTACTTCCCTGCATCGGGGTTGTCTCGCGCCGAACGGGGGGGGGGTTGAAAAAAAAAAAACCCGTTTCGGCGCGGGACAACCCCTTTAAGGAAGAAAAAGGAGAAAATAGAGGAAGGAAAAGAAAAGTAGGGAAAAGATTGTTTTTCATTCCTCTTCTTTTCTCTTTTTCTTTCTTCTTCTCCTGCTTTTTCCTTCTTTCTTCTCATTCTCCTTCTTCCTTTTGCTTCTGTTTCCTTCGTCTTCCTTTAGCAGTTTAGAAGAACCGCTTGAGGTTTGTGTCAAACCGAACTTTTAGCAAATTCAACTAGAAATAGGACTTAACACTATTCATTAGCGGCCACCTTAAAGCTTCTAAATCACACCCCCTTCAAAACTTTACTTCCTTCCTTAGTACTGTACATAAAGCACAGTACTTAAAGACTGAAAAGTCCAATGGGCGGTCCTATCAGTGATTAACAACTAATTATGTATGACTGTACATACTGGGACGGCTGCCACATTGATAGGACCGCCCATTGGACTGTTCAGTTCAGAATGAGCAAAATGAGTAGAATGCAAGTTATACTGAAACTTTTCCCATAAGTCTATACATCAATCTGCTCAGCTCCTCCTGCTCTATAACATCCTGCCTTTAATGCCGGTGGTGTACTGTAGACTGTCAGCCCTCGGTCTCCGGCCCATGCTAACATATTCTCCAAGCAATGTTTGTCATGCTGCCACATTTTCAGAAGGACATAACTTTCTCCCCTGAAATGAATTTTCATAGCTGACATTTCCTATTTACAGTGTGATATTTACATTTTCTTTTACTTCATTTCTATGCCTCTCCTGTACATACGGGAAAAGCTTAGAAGGTCAGGAAAAGCTTTCCAGCACAATCCCATTTCTGAATAGTTTTCACGCTGCTTTGCTGAATGCGAGCTCCGTCTGCGGCGTGCGCCTCTGTTTATCTCCAAAACTAATAAAGTGGCTGGAGCACCGAGCATCGCGATCACACCATATGTTATTATAGGTTACACCCTATAGGGAATATTCGGCAAAGCGTAGAAAGCAGAACCAAGATCTTTGCTGGAAAACTGACTTTAAAAATGTGTAAAAAATGTTATTTCAAGAACATTTAATCTTTCTAAATCCCCATGCAGGGTTCTCCATCTATTCAAAATGTAGACTGCATGATGTCACAGTTTTAACCCAATAGGCTAGTTGCATACGGCATTTACGATTTTGCCACGAGAAGATCGTGCCGAAATGGCGTCTTTGTTCACTGCGATTTTTGATGCTTTTTTTCATAGAACAATCTTGAATCACATCGCTGCCGCCTGCGATAAAATTTCATGATTTTTTTTATTGCAAAAGTCAATGGGACTTTCTAATGTTAAATGACCTGACACCGGCATCTACGCATGCAAAATTATTGGGGACTGTTGTGACTGACGGCAACGCAGGGAAAAGAAGGCAGCTCGCACTTATTTAGCTTTAAGTAGCCATTTTATTGCACGGAAGGGGAGTAATGCGCGCGTATGTGACCTGGCATTCCGAGCACAAAAATTTCATTACTATGTGCTGACACGCACATATCAGCCTGATTATTACCATCTCAGAGCCTTGTTCTCGCCCGTTATTCATTCGGGGAGAGCTGCCTGTGATTGGCTGAGCACCTCAGCGAATCACATTCAGCTCTTTCAGCAGCCGGGGATTTTAAATCCCTGTCTGCTGATAGATCAGCACCACGGTGTAGGGGACAGCAGGAGAAGACACGGCAGCTGACGGGAGGTGAGTATCTATTTTTTTTTTTTTTTTAAACCACTTTTACTTGATTTTCAGGCAAGGGTTTATATTTAAAGCCCTTCCCTGAAATAAATTGCCGGCAGCAGAATCCTCTACCGCAGCTGACATGTGTGACAGCTGCAGTAGAGAATTGAAGAATTCCTCTGCTGCATCTGATGTAGCAGCATGTGTGACAGCTGCGGTAGAGAATTGAAGAATTCCTCTGCTGCATCAGATGTAGCAGCAGGGAATTCTTTTAACTAGTGGGGATGAAGGAAACATCTGCCACATGCAGCAGATGTGTTCTTTATCCCCATGGGGGACACAGCAGCAGTGGACAGGTAAGTAATTTTTTTTTTTTTTTACACTAAAATTTTTTTTTCAGGGAAGAGCTTATATGTAAAGCTCTTCCCTGAAAAACAATTCAGGTGTGCCAGCAGACCATTGTCTTCAATGGAGCCGCCAGCAGCAGCAGCGGCTCCATTGAAGAGAATGCCTGCATTTTTTTTTTTTACACTAAAATTCTTCTTTTTCAGGGAAGAGCTTATATGTAAAGCCCTTCCCTGAAAAAGAATGCAGGGAGCCGGCAGACCATTGTTTTCAATGGAGCCGCCGGCAGCAGCCACGGCTCTATTGAAAACAATGCGTGCATTCCCTATGGTGCACACATGTCCTATCTGTGCAGGCACGCACCTGCAAAGTATGGACATGTGCACACACCATAGGGAATGCATTGTTGCAAATAGAAGCGTGTTTTTGTGCGTGCGTATGTACGCACAAAACATGCTTGTGTGAACGCACCCTAAGGCCTTAGTCAGACGGGCATTTTTAGCCACGATTTGCGCATGCGCATGCGTCCGGCAATTCTGTAACAGCTGTGACAGAGAAGAACGATGTTTGCCCATTGAATTCAATGGAGCCTGCAATACAGCCGCTCCATTGAAAGCAATGGGCTGCCGGCATGTGCGGGGTTAATTGTCGGGAAGGGCTTAAATATATAAGCCCTTCCCTGCAATTCATCCTAAAATGTGTTAAAATAAAAAAAAAAATTGTATACTCACCTTTCCGCTGCAGCCGGAGTCCAGCCGCGGCCGCTGTCAGTTCTCCTGAACTGCTTCTCGGCACTATCAGCCGGCGGGGCTTTAAAATCCCCGCCTGCTGAATGATCTGCCTCTGATTGGTCACAGCCCTGACCAATCAGAGGCAGGTTTCACTCACACACCCATTCATGAATTCATGAATGGGTGAGTGACTGCTGCCTCTCAGCGCTGAGCCAATCAGGGGCAGGTCTGACTCACATCCATTCATGAATTCATGAATGGGTGTGAGTGAGACATGCCTCTGATTGGCTCAGCGCTGAGCCAATCAGGGGGCAGGTCTGACTCACACCCCCTTCACACCCACAGCAGGACGGCCGCGCGGAACTCCGGCTGCCGGGAGCAGGTAAGTATATATATATTTTTTATTTTTACACATTTTAGGATGCATTGCAGGGAAGGGCTTATATATTTAAGCCCTTCCCGACAATTCATCCCGGGCTTGCCCACAGCGCATTGCTTTAAATGGAGCGGGCTCTATTGCCGTCTCCATTGAATGCAATGCGCTGGACAGCTCCGGCCTGTTTCTAATTAAACGCGGCTAGGAGCAGATTTTCGGGCGATTTGCGGGCGACTTGCGCGCACCGGTCACGCGATTTGCGGATACGCATCCGTCATGCAATCCGCAAAGCGCGTGAAAAAACGCCCGTCTGACTAAGGCCTTAGGGTGGCTTTACACGAGCATGTGCATGTGCGTACATAGGTGTGTACATATGTGCGCACCCCTGTACGCGCAAAAACAAGTGTGTATGAATGTCTGCACATTGCCTTTAAAGGAGCCGTGGCTGCCTACGACTCCATTGAAGACAATGGTCTGCCGCCACCCCTGAATTATTTTTCAGGGAAGAGCTTTAAATATAAGCTCTTCCCTGAAAAGAAACCATTTTAGTGTTAAAAAAAAAATATATATTATTATAAAAATATACTTACCTGTCCACCGCTGCCGTGTCTTCTGCGGGGATGAAGAACACATCTGCTGCACATCGGCAGATGTTTTCTTCATCCTCGTGGGGAATAAAGTATTCCCTGCTGCACCTGTCACATCTCTGACATAAAGAATTCCCTACCACAGCTGTCACAGATGACAGCTGCGTAGGGGATCCAGCTGCCGACACCCTGTAATTATTTTTCAGGGAAGGGCTTTAAATATAAGCCCTTCCCTGAAAAGCAAGGTAAAGTAGTGTAAAAAAAACCCTACTCATCTTTTTTCAGCTGCCGGGGCTCAGCCGCGTCCTCTCTGCGCTGTCCCCAACTCTGCAATGCAGTTCTTTGAGCAGCCAATCACAAGCAGCTCTTTCAGCAGGCAGGGATTTTAAATCTCCGCCTGCTCAAAGAACTGCATTGCAGAGGCGGGGACAGTGCAGAGAAGACACAGCTGAGCAGCTGAAGGAAGGTATGTTTTTTTTTTTACACTACTTTGCCTTGTTTTTCAGGGAAGGGCTTATATGTAAAGCCCTTCCCTGAAAAACAATTTCGAGGTGCCGGCAGACCATTGTTTTCAATGGAGCCGCCGGCAGCAGCCGGGGTCATTTATGGGGATTCTTTGTCGTTTTGGCAGCTCACGGGCTCTACAAGTGGGCAATGGGGCCTGAAACACCTTCAAGCAAAATTTCTGTTCTGAAAGCCACCTGCTGCTCCTTTCATTTTTGGCCCCGTTGTGCATACAGACATAAGATTAGGGCCACAATGGATATATTTCTGAACAAAGGACAAACAGAGGTATCCATTTTGTGGTGTAAATCCTAATTTTCAAGTGCACTAAAGATGGGGTCAATGTCGGAATCATTTGGATATGCAAAACCTTAATGGAGTTATTCTGTTTTAAAGTGACACATGTCAGATCTCCAAAATGTGGCTCTGTCACTAAGCGGTTAAGGTGTTAAAGAGGTTGTGCCAAGTTATGAATGTATCCTCTATTCACAGGATAATGGATAACTTTATGTTAATTGGGGTCCCACATCACTGGGACTCCCAAGGATCCTGAGAGCAGAGGTCCAGACAGTCCCCAAATGAATTGGGAGAAGGTTGTGCAAGAACACCGCTGCTACATTCATTTCAATGGCAGTGTCGGTGATTGCCGAAGTATTGTCATTGAAGTAGATGGAGATGTGGCATGCCTGCTTGACACTTAGGGACCGTCCAAACTCCACTTCTCGGGATCTGTGGGGGTTCCAGCAGATGGCCCCCATGAATCATAAAGTTATCCCTTATCCTGTGAATAGTGGATAAATTGAATACATTGACCTTTAGCTGACCAAAAAATGAGATAATTACTTTAAACTAGTTGCACCACAACTGACTGTTATTACCTATCCATGAAAGCACTTGGCTATCTTACTATATATCACAGTACCATTGTAAATGAATGGAGCAGCACCATTCATGCTCTAATGTCGCTTCATTCAATCTTACTGTGTGGAGTGCAATGAGCCTCCATTGAGGAAGTGTAGGACATGTGAATTCCATTCTCATGATTGTTGGGGGCCTCAGTGGTAAGACCCCTATCGATCAGAACTTTAGCACCTGTTCTATAGTTAGGTTTTGGTACAACACTTTTAGAGACCTCAAAAATCCAAGTCATCTGCTAAAATTGCTGATAGGAATTTTGCTAGCCACAGAGGCCACTACAGGGCAAATGAGGTATTACATTGTAACCATTCAACTAAGTAGGTGCCATGAAATACATAGTGTAGCTCAGCCAAATTCGCTACAGTGAGAGCAAGTATTCCAGATAGTAGCAGCTCTGCACTCAGAATAAAAAAGAAAAACTTCTTATTTAGAGATGAGCGAATCTACTCTTTTCGAGTATTTACTCGATCGAGCACCGCGATTTTCGAGTACTTCAGTACTCGGGTGAAAAGATTCGGGGGGCGCCGGGGGGCGGGGGGAGGCGTGGCGGCGCGGGGGGTAGCAGCGGGGAACAGGGGGGAGCCCTCTCTCTCTCCCACCCACTCCTCGCTGCAACCCCCACTCACCCACCGAATCTTTTCGCCCGAGTACGGAAGTACTCGAAAATCGCGGTGCTCGGGCGAAAAAGGGGTGTGGCCGAGTAGGCTCGCTCATCTCTATTCTTATTGTTTTAAAGACTTTGAAAAAATCATACATTGATTGAAGGAATGCTGCCATCCAATAGGTGGCACTGCAGAGGTATTGTTTCATGTTCCTTATTTTCAGGTCTGAAGAAGAGATGACCCACAGAGCCGTGACCTCCTAGCACCAATGTAGAGATCATAAAACTGTCCCATTCCTTGCCAGTGGGCTGATTAAGTATTTACTTCTCTGCCCATCGTGTCTGGTACAAATTAGTCTCAGATTTCTGTTCCCTTTCATGTGTGTACATTTGTATTTATATATGCCCCATCCACTGGGTTATACCCGAACCCAGGAGTCTTAGCGGGCCGATAAGGCTTCTCTTCTCCATATAGGGAGCCCAGTACTATGAATAAAGCATTATAGTTGGGGGCCCTGTTACAGGTTTTGCATTGGGGCCCAGAAGCTTCAAGTTACGGCTCGCATTAAGGGGTTAAGAGAAATTGGGGGGCCCCGAGATAAACTTTTGCACCCAGCCCATGATGATTTAGCTACGCCCATGGCCCCACCCAGATCTTTTTCATTATGTCTGAGGAAGGATTCTGGGAGGATCCAAAAGCTTGCAATAACATCATGTATTTTTGCTAGCCATTAAAAGGTCTCATATCTACAAGACTACTTGGTTTCTCTCACTGAGAACAATCACATTTTGTTTTTAAATTACATGCGGACAGATTCTGCACAGCCATTGTAATAAACTCTGAAAACTTTATATCTTTCATTTCTATGTAAAAACTATAAGGATGTTAGACTACAAAACAACCTTGAAAGGACACCGCTTACTAAGCAAACGTCTTCCAATTAATTCAACAATTACTGAACCCTATCATCGGGGCATCTGAAATATGTCACAGAGAGAAATATCTGCACCTGTTCATATTTAACAAAATCCATTAAAAATAATTACGGGAAATGCTTAGTATGGAAAAAACTAGTGTAAGGGGGTCATTATAAAGTAAATAAAGCATCAGGAAAAGCATCAGATGTAACAAAACAAAGTCATTGAAAAGCTATTGAAAAGGCAAGAAAAAGTTCTTTGCCACAGTTTATTTAACATGTGAAGTATAAGGTCCATACAAAGCATTCTGTAGATAAATGACTACTGTATGTTATGTAAATGGCAGGTGATATAATGCCCCTAAGACATCACCTATTGGAAGACAGCCTCCCTATAAGTCCATGTCAACCTTATAACAGGTCTTGCAACATGACTAAATATGAAAGCTAAACCAAAGTCTTCTCCAGAAGGAATAGACATCCATCTTCAGAAAACTGTTTCGGGGTTCTTGCCCCTCATTAGTGCACATTTGGGTTCTAGATGGCTGGGTGAGAGGCAAATGATGTTAGTTGGGAGAGGCATTATTTCTTCTTCTTGAGAGTATCAAATAGTTATTAGGCTACTTACAGACTATACAATGCTCCTCTGGGAAATTAGCCATGCAAATGGAAGATTTTATAATGCCTCTGCCACTTACTGGAAGGCAACATTCGTGTATAGATGTAGCAAACGTTACCTTGACTTTCAAAAAAACCCTGTTATGACCCTTGAGCCTCATGACTATGTTATGGAGCTCAAAGTTCAGTGATGGGAGTTCGGGGAGCAGTGTTTCATGTCCACCAGGAACCCCATTCCAGAACTGCGTGGCCAGAAAGTTGGCATGTGCACACAATGTGACTCTTTTCAGTCTACACATTCTCTTCCATAGAAATGAATAGGAGAGCTTGTGTACAGAGCTGGTTGAAATGAGTCACGTTGTGTGTGCATGCCAACTTCGCGGGGACACAAAGCTGCTCAATGAGTATGAAATACCCCCTCTGAGACTCCCCATTCCATGATCTATGAGTCCCATTGCATAGCTTATGGGCTCAAAGGCCATGACAGGTTAAAGTAATTTAAAAATGATTACTTTTTTACAATGTACAGGATTGGCAAAATTAAAGTTGCGCAACTCAGAGGCCACTGGGCGATATTTTGCTGCTCCAAATTTGACAAAATTTGGACAATGGCCACTTCAGATGATGCACTTGCCATTTATCAAAAAAAAAAAGTAGTAAAAAAGTCAACCATAAGTGGTGCTGTAACCAACCAGGACTATCATGGCAGACCAGCATCAGTGTCAGATCTGAAGGACAGCACTTGTTCGCATATTGTAGTGTTTAAAGCTGACTCATTGCTTTCAGCAGTGGAAAATATGATTTTGTGAATCAAGAGCATTGTTGAAAACCAAGGAAGACACATTGAACATTTGTGAATTGAAATACATAGCTATAGCGCCACCTATCCTCAACTTTTTTACATTTTTTTGCCATAAAGGGAGAGCACATCCTTTAAAGTGGCCATTGAAGCATCCTACATGTTAGTAAAGTTTAACTTGGCTAATCCTATAGTATAGTATTATAAATTGAGCTATCACAATATGCCAGAAGGAGGGAGAGGAAGAAGAAAGAGGAAGCAGAAGCATGGTGGTTCAGTGGCTAGCGCTGATGCCCTGCAGCACTCAGCTCCTAGGTTCAAATCTGACCAAGGTCAACATCTACATGGAGTTTGTATGCTCTCCTCGTTTTTGTGTCCACACAAACACGGGGAGAAACCACGTTCCAATGTCATAGGTGTTTTGCACCAAGTGTTGATTTTATACATTTGACGTATAGATCAGGGGTCCCCAACTCCAGTCCTCGGGGACCACCAACAGGTCATGTTTTAGGATATCCTATAGTAAGAACACCTGTGGCAATGTCTGAGGCACTGACAATAATTACATCACCTATGTGACACTGAGGAAATCCTGAAAACATGACCTGTTATATAGATGAACAGAGATTCAAGCCTTTTGGTGCAAAGTGACTGATTTGCTTAGTAAGGTTGTGGGGATTCCGGTACTGAGAGTCCCAGAGAATTTTTTTATTGGGATTTCTGGACATCAAAGAATGGCAACACCAGCTATGGATTTTACTAAGTGAAAAGCTTTTTTTGGCACACAAAGCGATGGCGATGTAATGGATGGACAGATGGTCTTCAACTATGACCCAACGGAGAGATATGGTTACCCTTCAACTTTGGATGGGATTTATTTGCTACACTTCCGTGTAGATATTGTGGTTGGCTTTTGTTTTGCAATAATGAGCTGGATATTTACAGTAACTTGTTTTTATTAATTTTCAGGTTATAAATAATTAAAAACATGTAGAAATAATCAACTTTTATTTTTATATTTTAGTAATGTTACATAATAAAGAACTATAGGAATTTTTCAGTCTTGTTGCAGCCATTCTGAAGTCTCCACCTTGCTTAGCCACAGATATCTTATCTGGGTCATCATAGATAAGACCCAAGGCAGCAAAAAAAGCTATCAACCGAGGCCAAGACCTCAGACGTCGGGGGCAAGGAGAAAGCCCATGCCTGCGGCGCCCCCCAAAGTCGGGAAATTACAATGCCCACCCTCTGGGCATCGTTCCCCGAAGACCCTGGACGCAGTCCAAAATAGAGCTTACAGGCATCTCGAAAAGATCTGAATTTCTGTCCATTGCCAGAAAAACAATCGGGTAGCTCAATCTTTGGCTTCTTGCTGGGAACCTGCAGCGCAACTTGTCGCTGTTTTACCTTTGGAACCTCTGCAGCCAGCAGTCCAAGCTGGTGTGAAAAAACCTTGAGGGGATTCATAATAAACACGCAGAATCTCCCCAAGTAAATAAGGGCTGGTCAAACTATTGCGTCCTTACCGGACGTGTGGCATACATAAACAAAAGGATAAGCACTGCAATGCATAAAATAGCAATCGAGCACGACCGTGCAACGTAAATACAAAACTAAGAGAAATCCTTTCCCTGCAAACTCCTACCCCGGGAGGGAGCCCTGTGATCGCTTCCGACAGGTGTGGACCCGCACTCGTGCCTGGGCCACTAATAATTCCATACCAGGGAGCCCTAATATAAAAAGGGAACAGTACACCGTAACAAGCAATGGTACTTAGCTGTAGCAGCAATGAAAAGGAGCTCCAGCACTGAGGTCAATGCTAGCACAGATAACATAGGGCAGGGCTACTCAAAAACAGGTGAGGACTGACATCACTTCACGTGGCATTGCGCCCCTTAGCCCCAGAAAAGGTAGAGACACTGCTAAACCCTGGTCCGGCCTGATAGCAAGGTGAAGACTTCAGAACGACTGGCTGAGCACAGGGACCAATTAGAGGCAGCTCTCAGCTGTCATTCAATAGCTGAGAGCTGTCTCTGATTGGTCCCTGCGCTCAGCCAATCAGAGGCAGCACTCACTCACCCATTCATGAATTCATGAATGGCTGAGTGAGAGCTGCCTCTGATTGGTGAGGGCTGTGACCAATCAGAGGCAGCCCATTCAGCAGGTGGGGACTTTAAATCCCCGCCTGCTGAATACTACAGAGAGCAGTTCAGGAGAACTGCCGGCCGGACGCGGCTGAACTCCGGCTGCAGGAAAGCGGTGAGTATACTTTTTTTTTTTATTTTTACACATTTTCAGGATGGTTTTCAGGGAAGGGCTTATATTTTAAGCCCTTCCCCGAAAATTCATCCAGCGCTTGCCGGCAGCCCATTGCTTTCAATGGAGCCGGCTGTATTGCCGGCTCCATTGAATTCAATAGGCGAACATCGTTCTCCTCTGCCACAGCTGTTACAGCTGTGGCAGAAAATAGCGGGGCCGTTTTGCTGAAAACGCTGCTAGGTGCAGATTTTTCAGCGAATCGTCGGCCTCATTCACGCGATTTGCGGATGCGCATCCGTTATGCGATCTGCAAATCGCATGAAAAAACGTCCGTGTGACTGAGGCCTTAGGATATATGGTGTAATTCTTCTAGCATGATATTTACACAGAAAGCTTTTCCATTCCTAACAGACTCACTACACAGTTATGCTAGGCAGAATGAGCGATTATTATATCGGTACGGCGTTTTGTATTTTCTTATCAGCCTCCTGTAGATCCTTACTTCTCTATGATTAATCAACATGTATGGAACAAACTCTTCGACTGTAAACAGTAAATAATCACAAGACAGATTTTCATTGTTCTATAAATATTTATTTTATTTAATGCATGAAGCAAGATATCGACAATGCCCTCACCTGAGCAGATTCGTTATGATTCTTAAAAAAAATGTTATAATTACTGTTATTAGAACTATTATAGTAAACAGCGACTGTAATTTTGCTCTTCTAATGCTGTAAAGAATGATCAACATTAGTTGGCCGCTTGGATTCAAGTGGTATCATATTAATGTATCCCTCCATTGCCTCCTAATTAGTGACAAGTATGTTTATATGCTGTAAATCATTAGGGCTTTTGTGTAATAACATCCGCAATTAGAAGATCTAAGTCACCCAAGTCTTCCTTCATTACAGACAGACTGTCCTCTGCAACTCTTTATCCTTATAAAACCTAGTATCTAAGAGACAACTATGTACCAAGGACAACCTTGTGTCGGCTGATAAGATGAAGTTACTTGTGCTCCTCGCTGTTTACATCCCTTATGTCCTCTGTCTGACCCGCTGTTCTATTTAGTTTACAAAGAATTTAGAAAGGAAGGGTACAAATAAAGAACGGCGTATGACCAGCGGATCCCATATCTAAAGGACTGAGAGATCTTCAGAATATAACACAAATATCATGTTCTTCTAATAAGGAAAATAAAAAGCATTACCCCTGATATACGGCTACTGATTGTATTGCTTCTAGTCCTGTTACATCTACTATGACTATTATTATTAGTACTACTTCAATCAATTCTACAGCTGGGCCTACTTTTACTATAAAAATAATGAGTTTACAAATGAAGGGAGCAGTGTTTGTGGTTAAAATAGTATCATTAACAGAAGTAGGTTGGAAGGATGGAAGGGTGGGTGGAAGAAAATGAAGGAAGGGATGGAGAGAAGAAGGAAGGAAGGGAGGGGGTAAGAAGGAAGGCAGAGAGGGGGGGGGGGGAGAAAAGAAAGAAGGAAGAGAGAGGAAGGAAGGAAGGAAGGAAGGAAGGAAGAGAGGCAAGTAGTTAGGAAGGAATCGAGAAGGAAAGGGATAGTGAAGAATGGAATGGAAAAAGAAGGAAGAAAAGCAGGGAGGGGTAGGGGAAGAGGGGAAGGAAGGAAAGAAGTAAAAGAGGAAAGGAAGGAAGGAAGGAAGGAAGGAAGGAAGAAAGAAAGAAAGAAAGAAAGAAAGAAAGAAAGAAAGAAAGAAAGGTAGGGAGGAAGGAAGGAAGGAAGGAAGGAAGGGAGGAAGGAAGGAAGGAAGGAAGGAAGGAAGGAAGAAAGAGAGGCAAGTAGTTAGGAAGGAATCGAGAAGGAAAGGGATAGTGATGAATGGAATGGAAAAAGAAGGAAGAAAAGCAGAGAGGGATAGGGGAAGAGGGGAAGGAAAGAAGTAAAAAAGGAAAGGAAGGAAGCAAGAAAGAAAGGAAGAAAGGAAGGAAGGAAGGAAGGAAGGAAGGAAGGAAGGGAGGGAGGGAGGGAGGGAGGGAGGAAGGAAGGAAGGAAGGAAGGTTGGGAGGAAGGAAGGAAGGAATGGTAGAAGGGAAGGAAAAATTAATAAAAGAAAAGAATAAATGAACAAAGCAAAAGGAAGGGAAAAAAAGGAAGGAAGGAAGATAGGAAGGAGGACAAAGGTAAAGGAAGAGATGAATGAAGAGAGGAAGATTGGAAGGAAGGTATAAATGTCCTGCCTGAAAAAAAACTGACTAGAAAGTCAAATGCAAATTGGGCAAGCCAACTCACCAGCCCCATTGCCAGTTGGGGGGAAGAAGTACAAGAAGGTGGATTGTTTAATCTACATTGTATTTTCCCTTATTGCCACACTGTCCAATTCTTACCCAGGTTTTTTTTTTTAATTGGCTAAAGGGCAAGTACAGTACATACCTCAGGTCCAGGGTTAAAAGTAAAAAAAAAATTACAGACCATGTGGCTTTGGCCCTAAGCCTTTGGTGGCATTGACCCTTTGATTGTTGGAGAGTAGTGTGGATGTGTGTAGACAGGTCTCTTAACGTTCTTTAGGGATGGTCACAGCAAGAGTTTGGGGTGTATGGAATGTATCGGGATGTGATCTATGCTCACTTGATAGCCAAAGTGGAAGGTGTGTTCAAGATTGAGTGGCTTAGATAGATCAACCCCGGGCGGTTGCACCCAATTCACATTTTGTGAGAGTGTGTACACCGCAAGATGATGCCAGTGAAAACTGCTGTCAAACAAGTCAATTTCTCTGACAGTTGTTGAAGTATATGGGCACCACAGCTTTAATCCTTTCTACAATTCTCTCAATTGCCTACATTTTTTTTAGCAAGTTGGACAACCTCTTTAAGAACATATAGTTCATCCTAATAACTCACAAGCTTTGCTTTTCCAAAAAAGAAAGTGATGAAAGGGATGCCGATGAAAAGAATGGGTTAAAAAGTTCCCCTTCTTTTCTACAATTTTAATATGTAGCACATTCAAATCCAATTAAGCAGTAAAACATGGCAGGCTATGTTTAACTGATCCATTTAAACATCCCTCACGTACATTACAAAGCACGAGGGCCAAAGAGCAAGTGCTTTTATCCACCCAAGAACCGTTTAAATGGATCATTTAGACATTCCCTGGAGTGTCTTGTTGCAATGAGATGAGGCTGTGTGCAAATCTCTCATTTCTAATGTGTTTGTAAACAGTACTACCTCAAGGCACTTTCCAGTCACCAGGGTTAAACTCACAGGGAATATTTATGTTCATTAAAAAATATGGATTTGTCTACAATTGTAGCTTATAGAATAGTAATTTGACTGGAGCAATTAGGAAGGTGACAACTCAGTAATTTACTAATTTATTACAAGCTTTTCTTGTAGAACATTTGCTGGGTTCTTGTAACTTCCCATTTGCAATTGTTTTATCTTCTTCCCTTAAATGAGATGCATAATTTTTGCCACCAATTGCACCAATGCATCTACAAAGGACGTTACTTCATAGGTGGTTGTGATTAAAAGTCCCCTATCGCTTAGTATAGACATTTCCTTTGTGTCTCCATGGTGACAGACTACAAGAAAACCTTATGTAGTCTGATTCTGCAGTCATGTAAAACTCTCTACCACCTACCCTCTCTACTACTGTCTCTAGGTTAGCAAAAATAGGGACAGAGATTAGTTTGCCAGTGTAGCAATGGTATCATTAACCCTTTCCAATCCACTGTCTGACGTCTAAAGACATTCTGATTTGAAGGCTGTACAGCTCCGATGTCAGAAGACATTCGGCAGGGTATTCTTACTGTTTATTACTGGCCACTCTGTTTTTGGGGGCCTCTCCAGCATGTCCCATATCGCAGTACTGGCTCTAGCCAGCAGATGGTGCTATTGTATAATGTCAGAAAGAGAAAGACCCCCTAGGAAACCCTGAATCCAAAATTGGATTGCAAAGGGTTAAAGGTGGCCATGAATGTTGAGCGAACTGGATTAGTCAAACCCTGATTTGTCTTGGACTTTACTAAAAGTTTGGTTCAGAGCAAACCTGTTGGTAGTTCCCCTGTGACACAGCAGTTAGTACTGTTTCCTTGCAGTGTTGAGGTCCTGGGTTCAAGGACAACATCTGCATAATGTTCTGTCTCCAACACAGGCACAACTCGAACAGAAAATTAACTCCTTGTGTGGTTACACATATAAATAGACCCATTACAAATAACGAGAGGCAAGAAAATTTCACTGGACTCACATCGCACTCATATGTACATGGGGGGCTGATGCCATTTTACTATTAAAAGTACTGGAACAATAATAAACAATTTTCATGCATGTGAAGAACACATGTGAACTTCACAAGTACAGTGATTAGAGATGAGCGAGCACCAAAATGCTCGAGTGCTCGTTACTCGAGTCGAACTTTCAGTGATGCTCGAGAGTTCGTTTCGCGTAACGAACCCCATTGAAGTCAATGGGCGACTCAAGCATTTTTGTATATCGCCGATGCTCGCTAAGGTTTTCATTTGTGAAAACCTGGGAAATTCAAGAAAGTGATGGGAACGACACAGAAACGGACAGGGCAGGCAAGGGGCTACATGTTGGGCTGCATCTCAAGTCCCCAGGTCCCACTATTAAGCCACAATAGTGATAAGTGTGAGACCCCCCCCCCCACTGTCAGCGTAAAGATCGTTCTCCTCTGCCACAACTGTAACAGCTGTGGCAGAGAAGAACAATGTTAGCCCATTGAATTCAATTGAACATTGACATTCAGCTGAGAGCTGCCCCTGAGCCAATCAAGGGCAGGTCTGATTCACACCCCCTTCACACCCACTGCAGGCCGGCCGAGCTGAACTCCGTCTGCCGGGACAAGGTGAGTATATATATATTTTTTTATTTTTACACATTTCTGGATGAATTGCAGGGAAGGGCTTATATATTTAAGCCCTTCCCGACAATTCATCCTGCGATCGCCGGCAGCCCATTGCTTTGAATGGAGCCAGCTGTATTGCCGGCTCCATTGAATTCAATGGGCTAACATCGTTCTGCCAGGACAAGGTGAGTATATATTTTTTTTATTTTTACACATTTCTGGATGAATTGCAGGGAAGGGCTTATATATTTAAGCCCTTCCTGACAATTCATCCCGCGATCGCCGGCAGCCCATTGCTTTCAATGGAGCCGGCTGTATTGCTGGCTCCATTGAATTCAATGGTCAGTGCTCATTTAATCGAGACGAGTACCGCGTGGTGCTCGTCTCGAGTAACGAGCATCTCGAGCACCCTAATACTCTAACAAGCATCAAGCTCGGACGAGTATGCTCGCTCATCTCTAACAGTGATGAAATGCAGAATAATTATGTTTGCAAGCGTGATATTGGTTTCTCGGATAGAACTATAATGGGTTCTGTCCAGTTACGTCATTTTACCAGACACGCTACTCTTCTTTTTCTGGTAAGTATGATGGAACTGGATGGAATGAGCTGATGAAAATATCTGAACAGAGTTTAATGTGTATGGAGGGCCTACTGACTCTGCCCAGGATTGAGCCTACTAGATTTCAAGACGTCTGAGCATTTGCAGCCACAGAGATAAGCTGCCACCCGAGGTGAAGTGTTATACTTACCTCCCCCATTGTTCCCCTGGTTTCAGCTTTAGAAGCATTGAGTCCTCCTATTCTAATTTTATAATGAGCGGACTACTTACCAGCGCTGTTCAATACATTTAGCGGAGGCTTTCAGCACTGACACCAGGCGAACCACAGGGAAGGTAAGTATAAAATCCCCAAACTCAACGGGCTGCCTACTTTTAGTCTATAAGCTTAGCTCATAGGACTAAAAGTTGATGATAGAGTCTCTTTAAGAAAGCATACATGCTCAACCTGAATGTTTATGAAGGGGGTGGGGAGGGGAACTTATTCAGATCCCTTATATTAATATCAGACCTCAGAACACACCCCCTACATATGTTTGGACCTTAGACCCTCTATATTTTGCAAATAGTGCTGAGCTGCAATGCCACATACAACCTGTGAACAGGTGTGGCAATGTTTTTGGAAGAAAGCAGTCACGTTTTTATATTTCTCTTTCAGTGAAAGCACACTTTTTTTCATACAAATCTATTGTAAAGCTAGGATGATATTTTCTGTGCACCCAACAGACTTCTCTGCTGGAAATATTGTCTTACTATTATTTTCTTTTCATTGACGTTTAGTGTCATTTCCAATACAGACAAATTCTGCAGCAGAACGATCCGGTGATTTCATATACCGGAGATGTTTTGATGTGCGGTGATTGACAACCTCATTTAAACAAGGACAAATATGTTCAGATTTAATCATTCTGATTTTATTTTCTTTACTTTGCTGGAAGACTTGGCATTCTTATTGACAAAAAGTAATGAAATATGTGTCCTTTTCCTTATAAATGGATGTACTAACAAAAAAAAAAGTGTCAACGTATAACCATTGTTAAAATACACAGTGGTAGAAATATGCATCTGAAGAAAGAAAGAAAGAAAGAAAGAAAGAAAGAAAGAAAGAAAGAAAGAAAGAAAGAAAGAAAGAAAGAAAGAAAGAAAGAAAGAAAGAAAGAAAGAAAGAAAGAAAGAAAGAAAGAAAGGAAAAATATATATCTTAGATAGATACATATGAGACAGATAGATAGATATGAGATAGATAGATAGATATGAGATAGATAGATAGATATGAGATAGATAGATAGATATGAGATAGATAGATATGAGATAGATAGATATGAGATACCTAATGAGATAGATAGATAGATAGATAGATAGATAGATAGATAGATAGATAGATAGATATGAGATGATAGATAGCTAATGAGATAGATAGATAGATGAGATAGATAGATATGAGATGGATAGATAGATAGATATGAGATAGATAGATGAGATAGATAGATATGAGATAGATAGGAGATAGATAGATAGATAGATAGATATGATATGAGATACATAAATAGATAGATAGATAGATAGATAGATAGATAGATAGATAGATAGATAGATAGATATGATATGAGATAGATAGATAAATAGATAGATATGAGATAGATAGATAGATATGATATGAGATAGATAGATATGTTATAGATAGATAGATAGATAGATAGATAGATAGATATGATATGAGATAGATAGATATGTTATAGATAGATAGATAGATAGATATGAAAGAGATAGATAGATAGATAGATAGATAGATAGATAGATAGATAGATAGATAGATAGATATGATATGAGATAGATAAATAGATAGATAGATATGATATGAGATAGATAGATAGATAGATATGATATGAGATAGATAGATAAATAGATAGATAGATAGATATGAAAGAGATAGATAGATAGATAGATAGATAGATAGATAGATAGATAGATAGATAGATAGATATGATATGAGATAGATAAATAGATAGATAGATAGATAGATAGATATGATATGAGATAGATAGATAGATAGATATGATATGAGATAGATAGATAGATAGATAGATAGATAGATAGATAGATATGATATAGATATATAGATATGTGATTGATAGATATATAGATATGTTATGGATAGATAGATAAATAGATAGATATGAGATAGATAGATAGATAGATAGATAGATAGATAGATAGATAGATAGATAGGAGATAGATAGATAGATAGATAGATATGAAAGAGATAGATAGATAGATATGAGATAGATGGATATGAGATAGATAGATAGATAGATAGATAGATAGATAGATAGATAGATAGATAGATAGATAGATAGATAGATAGTAGAGATGAGCGAACGTGTTCGTCTGAACTTGATATCCGTGCGAATATTAGGGTGTTCGGGATGTTCGTTATTCATAACGAACACCATGCGATGTTCGGGTTACTTTCACTTCCTTCCCTGAGACGTTAGCGCGCTTTTCTGGCCAATTGAAAGACAGGGAAGGCATTACAACTTCCCCCTGTGTTGTTCCAGCCCTATACCACCCCCCTGCTGTGAGTGGCTGGCGAGATCAGGTGTCCGCCTAATATAAAAGTCGGCCCCTCCCGCGGCTCGCCTCAGATGCCTTGTGAGTTAGATGAGGGACAGTGCTGTTTGTACCGGAGCTGCTGTAGGGAAAGAATTGGTAGTTAGTGTAGGCTTCAAGACCCCAAAAAGGTCCTTATTAGGGCCACTGATAGCTGTGTGTTGGCTGCTGTTAGCAGTGGCAATTTTTTTTTTCTCAAAATCGCCTCTGCAGAGCGTTGCACCCGGCATTAGGGACAGAAGTGCTGCATAGGCAGGGAGAGTGTTAGGAGTGAGTGTAGCCTTCAAGAACCTCAACGGTCCTTTCTAGGGCCATATTTAACCGTGTGCAGTACTGTGCTGGCTGCTGTTAGCTGTGCTGCATATTTTTTTTCTTCTCAAAATCGCCTCTGCAGAGCATTGCACCCTCTATTGATACTGCAGGGAAAGAATTGTGTAGGCAGGGCCACAACACAGTTATTATTCATTGAATATACGCAGTGCGGCCTTTTGCTTGTAAAACAAGTGAAAAAAATTCTATTTGTCCTGCCTCTGTCCGTCCTAAGGGCGGTGGACACGTGTCGGCTGCGTGTGCAACGTTTAAAAATCAGACGCACCCAGCTACGTTTTACTCCTGGCTTCGCCATTTGCTTTCCTTAATTGGGAAAAAAATACCTGCTCTGCCAGAGTTATAATAACTCTGCTACCCTCAAGTTCTGTGCCACATTAGCAGGGCCACAGCACAGTTATTAAACTTCTCATGTTCATTGAATATACGCAGTGCTGCCTTTTGGTGGAAAAAAACTGAAAAAAATTCTATTTGTCCTGCCTCTGTCCGTCCTAAGGGCTGTGTGTATGTGTCGGCTGCGTGTGCAACGTTTAAAAATCAGACGCACCCAGCTACGTTTTACTGCTGACTTCGCCATTTGCTTTCCTTAATTGGGAAAAAAATACCTGCTCTGCCAGAGTTATAATAACTCTGCTACCCTCACGTTCTGTGACACATTAGCAGGGACACAGCACAGTTATTAAACTTAGATTATTCATTCACTAGAGGCAGTGGGGCCTTTCGTTTTCAAAAAAGGGAAAAAATTATATTTGGCCTGCAGTCTTGCGCCAATTTATTTCCTGCCTGTGAAATCAAATCACTGGTAATACAGCATGCTGAGGGGTAGGGGTAGGCCTAGAGGACGTGGACGCGGCCGAGGACGCAGAGGGCCAAGTCAGGGTGTGGGCACAGGCCGAGCTCCTGATCCAGGTGTGTCGCAGCCGACTGCTGCGCGATTAGGAGAGAGGCACGTTTCTGGCGTCCCCACATTCATCGCCCAATTAATGGGTCCACGCGGGAGACGGTTATTAGAAAATGAGCAGTGTGAGCAGGTCCTGTCCTGGATGGCAGAAAGTGCTTCGAGCAACCTATCGTCAACCCGCAGTTCTGCGCCGTCCACTGCTGCAAATCCGAATCCTCTGTCTGCTGCTCCTCCTTCCTCCCAGCCTCCTCACTCCACTACAATGACACCTGCTCAGGAGCGGGAACACTCCCAGGAACTGTTCTCGGGCCCCTGCTTAGATTGGGCAGCAGCGGTTCCTCTCCCACCAGAGGAGTTTATCGTCACTGATGCCCAACCATTCGAAAGTTCCCGGGGTCCGGGGGAAGAGGCTGGGGACTTCCGCCAACTGTCTCAACAACTTTCTGTGGGTGAGGAGGACGATGACGATCAGACACAGTTGTCTTGCAGTGAGGTAGTAGTAAGGGCAGTAAGTCCAAGGGAGCAGCGCACAGAGGATTCGGAGGAAGAGCAGCAGGACGATGAGGTGACTGACCCCACCTGGTTTGCAACGCCTACACAGGACAGGTCTTCAGAGGGGGAGGCACGGGCAGCAGCAGGGCAGGTTGCAAGAGGCAGTGCGGTGGCCAGGGGTAGAGGCAGGGCCAGACCGAATAATCCACCAACTGTTTCCCAAAGCGCACCCTCGCGCCATGCCACCCTGCAGAGGCCGAGGTGCTCTAAAGTCTGGCAGTTTTTCACAGAGACGCCTGACGACCGACGAACAGTGGTGTGCAACCTTTGTCGCGCAAAGCTCAGCCGGGGAGCCCACACCAACAGCCTCACCACCACCACCATGCGCAGACATATGATGGCCAAGCACCCCACAAGGTGGGACGAAGGCCGTTCAGCGCCTCCGGTTTGCACCCCTGCCTCTCCCCCTGTGCCCAACCTGCCACTGAGATGCAACCCCCCTCTCAGGACACAGGCACTACCGCCTCATGGCCTGCACCCACACCCTCATCTCCGCTGTCCTCGGCCCCATCCAGCAGTGTATTTCAGCGCACCGTCCAGCCGTCGCTTGCGCAACTGTTGGAGCGCAAGCGCAAGTACGCCGCCACGCACCCGCACGCTCAAACGTTAACCGTCCGCATAGCAAAATTCATCAGCCTTGAGATGCTGCCGTATAGGGTTGTGGAAACGGAGTCCTTCAAAAGTATCATGGAGGCGGCGGCCCCGCGCTACTCAGTTCCCAGTCGCCACTACTTTTCCCGATGTGCCGTCCCAGCCCTGCACGACCGCGTCTCCCGCAACATTGTACGCGCCCTCACCAACGCGGTTACTGCCACGGTCCACTTAACAACAGACACGTGGACAAGCACAGGCGGGCAGGGCCACTACATCTCCCTGACGGCACATTGGGTGAATTTAGTGGAGGCTGGGACAGAGTCAGAGTCTGGGACCGCTCACGTCCTACCCACCCCCAGAATTGCGGGCCCCAGCTCGGTGGTGGTATCTGCGGAGCTGTATGCTTCCTCCACTAAAGCACCCTCCTCCTCCTCCTCCTCCTCTGTCTCGCAATCAAGATGTGTTAGCAGCAGCATGTCGCCAGCAGTCGGTGTCGCGCGGTGTGGCAGCACAGCGGTGGGCAAGCGTCAGCAGGCCGTGCTGAAACTACTCAGCTTAGGCGATAAGAGGCACACGGCCCACGAACTGCTGCAGGGTCTGACACAGCAGACCGACCGCTGGCTTGCGCCGCTGAGCCTCCAACCGGGCATGGTCGTGTGTGACAACGGCCGTAACCTGGTGGCGGCTCTGCAGCTCGGCAGCCTCACGCACGTGCCATGCCTGGCCCACGTCTTTAATTTGGTGGTTCAGCGCTTTCTGAAAAGCTACCCACGCTTGTCAGACCTGCTCGTAAAGGCGCGCCGGCTCTGCGCACATTTCCACAAGTCCCACACGGACGCTGCCACCCTGCGCACCCTGCAACATCACTTTAAGCTGCCAGTGCACCGACTGCTGTGCGACGTGCCCACACGGTGGAACTCTACGCTCCACATGTTGGCCAGGCTCTATGAACAGTGTAGAGCTATAGTCGAATACCAACTCCAACATGGGCGGCGCAGTGGGAGTCAGCCTCCTCAATTCCTTTCAGAAGAGTGGGCCTGGTAGGCAGACATCTGCCATGTCCTTGGTAATTTTGAGGAGTCTACCCAGGTGGTGAGCGGCGATGCTACAATCATTAGCGTCACCATTCCTCTGCTATGCATCTTGAGAAATTCCCTGCAAACCATAAAGGCAGCTGCTTTGCGCTCGGAAACGGGGGCGGTGGAAGACAGTATGCCGCTGGATAGTCAGGGCACCCTCCTGTCTATTTCTCAGCGCGTACAGGAGGAGGAGGAGGAGCATGAGGAGGATGAGGAGGAGGGGGAAGAGACAGCTTGGCCCGCTGCTGACGGTACACCGGCTGATTGCCTGTCATCCTTTCAGCGTGTATGGCCTGAGGAGGAGGAGGAGGAGGGGGAGGAGGATCCTGAAAGTGATCTTCCTAGTGAAGACAGCCATGTGTTGCGTACAGGTACCCTGGCACACATGGCTGACTTCATGTAAGGATGCCTTTCTCGTGACCCTCGCGTTGCACGCATTCTGGCCACGACGGATTACTGGGTGTACACACTGCTCGACCCACGCTATAAGGAGAACCTGTCCACTCTCATTCCCGAAGAGGAAAGGGGTTCGAGAGTGTTGCTATACCACAGGACCCTTGCGGCCAACTGATGGTAAAATTCCCAGCCGACAGCGCTAGTGGCAGAAGGCGCAGTACCGAGGGCAAGGAAGCAGGGGAGGTGCGGAGATCGAGCAGCATGTACATCCCAGGCAGTGCAACAGTCTTTAAGGGCCTGGCCAGCTTTATGGCTCCCCAGCAAGACTGTGTCACCGCTCCCCAGTCAAGGCTGAGTCGGCGGGAGCACTGTAAAAGGATGGTGAGGGAGTACATAGCCGATCGCACGACCATCCTCGGTGACGCCTCTGCCCCCTACAACTACTGGGTGTCGAAGCTGGACACGTGGCCTGAACTAGCGCTGTATGCCCTGGAGGTGCTTGCTTGTCCTGCGGCTAGCGTCTTGTCGGAGAGGGTGTTTAGTGCGGCTGGGGGAATCATCACAGATAAGCGTAGCCGCTTGTCAACCGACAGTGCCGACAGGCTAACACTCATCAAGATGAACAAAGGCTGGATTTCCCCAGACTTCTGTTCTCCACCAGCGGACAGCAGCGATACGTAAGCAATACGTAGGCTGCACCCGCGGATGGAAGCTACGTTCTCTCTCACCATCCAAAACGGGGACATTTCTGCTTCATCAATCTGTGTCTAATATTCCTCCTCCTCCTCCTCCTGCTCCTCCTCCTGAAACCTCAGGTAATCACGCTGAACGGGCAATTTTTCTTAGGGCCACAAGGCTCACTCATCTAATTTTTCGAAACAATTTTTATATGTTTCAATGCTCTTAAAAGCGTTGAAACTTTAACTTGAACCAATTTTTCGTTAAACTGGGCTGCCTCCAGGCCTAGTTACCACTTAAGCCACATTAACCAAAGCGATTAATGGGTTTCACCTGCCATCTTGGTTGGGCATGGCCAATTTTTACTGAGGTACATTAGTACTGTTGGTACACCAATTTTTTGGGGCCCTCACCTACAGTGTAATCATAGCAATTTGTATGTTCTTCGCCTGCACTCATGGTACAGACGTGTGTGTGGGGTTGGCCTACACTTTAGCTACATAAATGTAACTTGGGCCTTGTCTATACTGCAGCTACTGAAATGGAACTAAGACTGCGCTCCCACTATACTGCTACTTCGGAATTGTTACTGGGGCCTGTCTTGAGTGCTACTATTGCTGACATGGAACGAAGACTGCGCTCCCGCTATACTGCTGCTTCGGAATTGTTACTGGGGCCTGTCTTGAGTGCTACTATTGCTGACATGGAACGAAGACTGCGCTCCCGCTATACTGCTGCTTCGGAATTGTTACTGGGGCCTGTCTTGAGTGCTACTATTGCTGACATGGAACGAAGACTGCGCTCCCGCTATACTGCTGCTTCGGAATTGTTACTGGGGCCTGTCTTGAGTGCTACTATTGCTGACATGGAACGAAGACTGCGCTCCTCCTATAATGCTGCTAGTGATATGTTAGTGGGGCCTGTCCTAATGCTACGGGTGAAATGTTACGAATTCTGGGCTCTGCCTATACCGCTGCTAATGGTATGTCTCTGGGGTGTGGAAACAGAGGCTTCCCAAAGACATGATGGCGGCGAGGCCATTTCCCACCAACGCGGTTACTGTAAAGGTGCATATAACCACGGACACGTGGAGAGGACACGTAGTGCCTCAAAAACATCCCCCTCCTCCTCCAACAGGGAAAACATTCTTGGCAAATGCCTTTGCATTGGTTCGTCTGGTGGCAGTCTAAGAATTTCACCTTTACCGACACAACAAGAGAGCACCACCACCATCCCCCCGCCACGGCCCACTTAATCCTGGCCGCATACCGAAAACCAACTACATAAAACCGCGCTACTAGGTCCGCAGTCACCACCACATTACCACCAACGCGGTTACTGTTAAGGTACATATTACCAGTCTGACTGGGGCATGCAGACACCTTGACAGAATGAATAGTGTGTGGCACATAGGTTCCCCATTGCTATGCCCACGTGTGCAGCTCCTGATGGCGGTGGCACAGGATTATATTTCTCATTGCTTCTGTACAGCATTGTGGGCTATCGCCCCGCCCGTTTTAAAGAGGGTCGCTGCCTAGCCGTGCCAACCCTCTGCAGTGTGTGCCTGCGGTTCCTCCTCATGGCAGATGCACTTCTAAATAGACATGGGGGTGGCGTGGCATGAGGGCAGCTGAAGGCTGCGCAGGGACACTTTGGTGTGCGCTGTGGGGGGGAGGGGGGGGCGGTTGGGCAGCATGTAACCCAGGAGAAGTGGCAGCGGAGTGTCATCCAGGCAGGGATTGTGCTTTGTTGTAGCTAGTGTGGTGCTTAGCAAAGGTATGCCATGCTAATGAGGGCTCTTCAGAAGTAAAAGTTGTTGGGAGGGGGGGGGGGGGCCACTCTTGCCGGTATTGTGGCTTAATAGTGGGACCTGTGAACTTGAGATGCAGCCCAACATGTAGCCCCTCGCCTGCCCTATCCGTTTCTGTGTCATTCGCATCACTTTCTTGAATTGCCCAGATTTTCACACATGAAAACCTTAGCGAGCATCGGCGAAATACAAAAATGCTCTGGTCGCCCATTGACTTCAATGGGGTTCGTTACTCGAAACGAACCCTCGAACATCGCGGGAAGTTCGTTTCGAATAACGAACACCCGAACATTTTGGTGTTCGCTCATCTCTAATAGATAGATAGATAGATATCGTGAAAAACTCCAAAGAACACCACAAAACGTTATGAACAAAAAGCAACCAGGGAACTTTGAGCTCTCTTCTCTTCTGTCTGGGTCTGATAAGAGTTCGCTGTCTGACACTATTTTCCTATAACACTCCCTTATAATTACTGCTAACTTCAGCACTTTTGCCCAAATATATGGTAGAAAAAAAAAAAAAGCAGCGGTTCGGTGACAGACGTTTTTAGTTCAAAATCATAATTAACTCTCATCCGATTTAAATACTTAGACAGGATAATGTATTAATTGCGCAGAAGGTACACATAATTACTGCACACGTAATTACTCTGCAGTTAAATGTTGTATAGGAATGACACTTTGCTTAATTTAAGTCAATAACTAAAAATCTCTGTAAACTCTGGGAGCGCAACCTAAGCTGCCGGGGGGGGGAGGAGAAAGTCTCTACATGTTCACAAACTTTAATGCAAGTCTGATTATTAGTGAAATTAGATAATTATAGCCCTGCACTCCAACCACTTCATGTGATTTATTAATGAGGCAACACGTTTACAGGTAACTTATTACACGCACCCCCCATTATTTAAATGGCTCTGCCATACAGTATTCTGCAGCGCTGAGTACAGATCAGACCAAAATCTTGGATATTTAATGAGGTTTTAAAGGATTGGGATAACATAAGTGTTTTATTCCCAAAACAGCGATCCATGGAGTGTGTCGGGCATTAACCCCTTCATGCTGCAGCACTTTTTCGTTTGCAGTTTTTCTTCCCCATTTACAAAAAAAAAAAAAATTCTATTCTTCTAAAGACACGTCTACAAAAGGGCTTGTTTTTTGTGGGACACATTATATTGTTAATGGTACAATTTTATATACCATTTAATGTACTGGCAAACTTAAAAAAAATCAAGTGAGGAGAAATGGAAAAAAAGACAACGGTGCCATTTTTTGGATAGTTTGCTTATTTAATGTGTACAGTGCAGTAAAAATGACTTGTAATTAGAGATGAGCGAATGTACTCGTTTCGAGTAATTACTCGATTGAGCACCGCGATTTTCGAGTACTTCCGTACTCGGGTGAAAAGATTCGGGGGGCGCCGGGGGGCGGGGGGAGGCGTGGCGGCGCGGGGGGTAGCAGCGGGGAACAGGGGGGAGCCCTCTCTTTCTCACTCTCCCCCCCACTCCCAGCTGCAACCCCCAACTCACCCACGGCGCCCCCCGAATCTTTTCACCCGAGTACGGAAGTACTCGAAAATCACGGCGCTCGGGCGAAAAAGGGGCGTGGCCGAGTAGGTTCGCTCATCTCTACTTGTAATCTTTGTTCTGTGGGTCGTATGATTATGGCGACACCAAATTTATTTAGTTTTATTTAATGAATTACTACTTGAAATTTAAAAATTCTTAAATAAAATGTTGCTATATTTTGACCCTTGTTACTTTTTTATTTTTCCATCGATGGGGCGGTGTGAGGGCTTGTTTTTTGTAAGGTGATCTGTAGTTGTATTGATACTATTTTGGGGTGCATAGGATTTTTTAATCGCTTTTTATACAATTTTTTTTCTTGAAGTCAGAGTGACCACAAAAGGGTAATTCTGGCACTGCACACTGTTTTTTTTTTTTCTGACCATGTTTGCTGTGGGGGATTATACATGTGATATTTTAATGACTTGGGCTTCCATGGATGCAGCCGTACCAATGTTTTATTTTATTTATTTTACTATTTGATGTAAGTTGGGTTTTTATAAACTTTTAGTTCTTTTATAGTAAGAAAAAACTTTCTTTGAAAATCACTTTTACTTTTTTTAAGTGCCCATATAAGACTTGAACTTGTAATTGTTTGATCACTTATACAGTGCTATAGTATTGCATTAGGGTTCAGTCAGACGAGTGGTTTTTTTTGCGCGCACCTATGCGCGCAAAAAGAAAAGGCGCTCCCCGGATGAGCAAAATGTGTGTTACCAAAGGTCCATGCATATGCTTCATTCACTGGAGCAGCTGTGCTTGTAGAAGCCCAGCCGCTTATGGAAGGTCCACTCATCACTGAACACTGTGACAGCACTGTTACAGTGTTCAGTGATGAGGGGACATGTCGCACCTGCAGTGGGGCCATTTTATCATGCAGGAACACGGGCGGATCGGGGCTCATGTGACTAAGCCCTTATACTGTATTCTGACAGGTGTTTTATTTAGATGGACCACACACTCGTCTTAATAGGCACTCAGTCATGGCAGCCCTAAAGGTCTTCAGAACTGCACCTTGCAAATATCTTTGGGGAAAGGTGATGATACAATTACACGCCAGCAAAACCTGAATATCCAAATACCGGCTGTCGGTCTATCTGCTCCTGCTGGGGGTCTCTCCCCCAACAATGGCTCATACTTGTGGTCAGTAATTGCAGTTGGTGTTTCCTTGGATGATTAGCAGATCTCCCTCTGGCACTCTCATTGCGGCAGCTATATAGCACCACACCGGGAATCCAAATTACTTTTTTTGGTACAGGAAAACCCAGCTCTGGGGCAGCTCACTCCTCACAAGACTCTGCTCTACATTTAAGTCACCACAGGAGCCTGGGAACAGAACTTTCCCTTTATACCTAACCCATCAGCCATTCAGCAGCCAGCTCAGGCCCTGCTAGCCCATAGCAGTCAAGTTAGAACAAAGAAAAACAGTCATGTGACCTCTCTGAAGGTTCTAGAAAAAACATCTTAAAAGGCTTGACAATCATATACATAGATATATGTACATGGGTAATTAATCCATTATAGAGACACTTTGATTGACTGTTAGTGATATAATGATACAATGTATGGCTCAGTAACAGGGTACTTTGTCACTGCGGCCTGGTGACATAGTTATGAGGGGAACTTTGAGGATGCTCTGGAGATATTCTGTTATTGCTATTGGTATGCTGGGGCTTCATGACAGTGTTATGGGGACAGTTTTTGGACACTCTGATATTGCTAAAGTAGTACTGAGGCTTGGCGACATTTATGGGGACACTGTAGTATTGAAAAAAGGGCTCACCAGTAGCACATCACCAAACCCAAATTGGGTAGGACTGGAGTAATGCAACAGCCACCAAAGAACTCGAACCACCATTCCAAAAACGTATCCAAAAGAAGAAAAGTGGCAGCATAAGTGGGTGCAAAGATAGTAGACAACTTTATTCTTCCATGCCAAAAATGAAACAGCTACTTTTCGACCCTGTGGGTCTTTGTCATGCTTTGTCAGGCATGACAAAGACCCACAGTGTTGAAACGCAGCTGTTTAATCCTTGGCATGGAAGAATGCTGTCACTCTTCTTCTTTTGGATACATTTTTGGAATGGTGGTTCGAGTTCTTTGGTGGCTGTTGCATTACTCCAGTCCTACCCAATTTGGGTTTGGTGATGTGCTACTGGTGAGTCCTTTTTTCAATACTACATTAACACTTTGACTGCTTGTCATTGTGTTAATGATGCAATGCATGGCTCAGTAATGGGAATGCTCTGTCGCTGAGGTTTGGTGACACTGATATGGGGCACTAGAGATGTGAGAAAAGGACTGAATGAAGCGTGTCCACCGACCGGTCACTATGTGCAACAAGGTTACTTTTTCTCGTAGGTAGTTTAGCTGCACGAGACTCAACATTTCTAGTAAACATCGATTCTTCGTCATTATGTCGGACACGGCCATGGACGAGATTCCTGCTCTGTGTACAAATGTAATACAAAACATGCCCTTTCAGAACTGGCCCCATCGTTCCAAAGCAGTAATTTATATTTAACAGCGTCTATAATTTGTGACATCAAATAGTGTAAAAACTCGAATGCATCTTTAAATATGGCTTGGTAGGACTGCCAAGTCTGTGATTTCTGGCAGGGACTGGAACTGGGGACAGATGGCAGTCCAGTTTTATGTGCACCCTATTGAGATGAACAAGCGACAATTTATAAAATGCTCAGAACTCATTAAAGCCATTTTTAAACTGCAGCGGCGAATTCCCTCGGGTTCGCCCGTATTACTTAGATGAATTTGGACGTCTTTGCCACTTGTCCTGAAGATATACATGGATCGCGTGTCATTCCATCTACTGGTACGTTACACTGCACGCAGGAAGGAATTGACCCCGTCACATTTGTGGGTATTGTTAAAAGAGAAACAGTTATTAGGATCGCTTTTCATATTAACCCCTTCACAACCAGAATTTTTTCTTTTTTTTTTTTCATTTATTCCTCCCCGCCTTCCAAGAGCCATATATTTTTCACATTGCCATATCCGTATGAGGGATGGTGCGATGATTTGTAGTTTTTCATGTGCCATAGAATGTATGGAAAAAGTTTTAAAAATGCAATTGCGCCATTTTTTGTGGGTTTAGCTTTCATAGCATTCACACTGCAGTAAGAGTGACATATGACGTTTGTTCTATGGGTCAGTACGATTATGGCGATACTAAATTTCTATAGTTTTTTAATGCTCTTCTATTTTAACCCTTCTGCAATCCATTTTTGGATTCAGGGTTTCCTAGGGGGCTTTCTCTTTTTTCCATTATAAAATAGCACTATCTGCTGGCTAGAGCCAGTAATGCGGTATGTGACATGCTGGAGAGGCCCCCGACAACAGAGCGGCCAGTAATATACAGTAAGAATACCCTGCTGGACATCTTCCAACATTAAAGCTGTATAGCCTTCAATCAGAATGTCTTTAGACGTCAGACAGTGGATTGGAAAGGGTTAAAAAAGTTAAAAAAATGTTTTCTTAAGAAAAAGTTGCTTTCTGTCGCCATATTAATTTTTGAAAATTATTTTTTTTTATTGGATTAACAAGTATAAAAGTTTACAAACAATGTTCAAAGTAATGCAAAAATGTGATATCAAATAACATTTACTAGGGGGGAAGGGAAGGCAAAGGGCACCCGAGGCTATCACAATAAAGTAACAGAGGTTACAGCATACATTATAAGCAGGTTTTGGTGTCCCAATGGGAGACAGCATTTAGAAGGAGACGGAGAAAAAGACGTCTCAAGAGAGTCCAAGTACCGACTAGGGTGACCACATCTTAACAATATGGTCATGTTTTCATAGAATCCTAGAATGGAAGGGTTGGAAGGGACCTCCAGAGTCATCTAGTCCAACCCCCTGCAGGACCCGATGACCCTGGAAGTTCTTCCAACTCTGCCATTCCATGATTTTCTGTTTGGCCAGCTTACTAGTTCCTCCATAAACTCAATCTGATTGACCTTTGCCACCCATTCGGAGTGTGCTGGTGGAGTTGGGTTTAGCCAGTGAAGAGGTATCAATAGATTTTGTAGCAGCAATTAACAAAAGTGCAGAGGGCCAATATGCATTATTGGGTCTGGCAAGGACAATCATATCCAAGATGAACTTAGAATTAGGAGGAGCTATACATTTTAAGGTTTGTACAATACACTCCCAAAATGGGTGAATTACTGGACAATGCCTCCATGTGTGAGATGGAGATACAGCTCTACGATTGGTACTCTAACAGGTATTGGAGTTGGCCAACTTAATTGTAAGCAAGTACTCTGGGGAACGATACCATCACTCTATTCTGAGACTTGTTAAACAAATTGTAATTCTGGCATTCAGTCGTGTTTCTTTGTCCTACCGATTTTACCGTGCAGGATACATATTGTAATATTTTAATAGTTCTGACTTTAATGCATACGGTGATACAATAGACTAAAGTAAAGTCGCTGCATCCATAACAGTCCAATTTATGGAAATATCACATTGTTACAGCCTACTGAGTCTGGATTAGTTTTTTGTTTTGAGGGGTAAGCAAAAACTTTGAGGGTAAAGGGACAGCGGAGGAGAGATCGTTTAATGGCTTAAACACATGGGCACATGTGCTAATACGCTCAACGCTACGGAGCGGACTTGCGCATAAAGTGTTTTTTTTTTCGGACTATTCAAACTCTGCAAGAGTTTGAAAACATAGCGAGTTGATAGATCCTGCCCTACCTTTCTCGCACATAGTATTTACTATGTGCGAGAAAGATACGGTAAGTCCTATTTTTTCTTGCGAGTAGTAATAACGTCAGGAATCCTGATAGTGGAAACAAAACCATTGAAATCAATGGTTTCATTTTGTCCTCTTATTCAGCCGTGATTTTCATGGCCGCGTAAGGGCTTAAACAGATGGGCGTGTTTTAGCCCCATGATTATCAGCTATTGGGCTTTGTTAGTCCTTCCTTTATGTTTCCTTGATCTTATGAATTTACTTCTGACTTTGTCTCAAAAACCTGCATCAAAAACTAAGGCTTTAACCCTTTCCAATCCATTTTGTATCCTGGTTTTCCTAGGGGGCTTACTCTTTTTCTGCCATTATACAATGGCGCTATCTGCTGGCTAAAGGCAGTACTGCATGAGGTGACACATTGGATAGGCTCCGACAGCAGAGAGGCTGGCAATATACAGTAAGAGAACCCCGACGGACGTCTTCCAACATCGGAGCTGTACAGCCTTAAATCATAATGTCTTCAGATGTCAGACAGTGGATTGGAAAGGGTTACAAAAAAAAAAAAGGTTGTGTGTGAATCCGCCCTGATGACGGAATAAAACAGTAATTCACTTCTGGTTGTTACAAGTTATCTACTCTATAGGTTAATTGCAAACACGTTGCCTGCTTTTCCAGCCCCGGATTATTCGACTCCTTCCTTTGGCCCATTCTACAAATGTTATTCCTGTGCCAAGAAAACGTCCCCATACTGTACACTGCAGGGTTTTTTCTTCCTTCTAAAGTAAGAATGACCTTATAGGTTTTTGGCATTCTCTTGGCATTTGAGGGAAAGACGTGCAGAACTTAGATAGCAGGGAAATGACTTATGAATAATAATTGCTGTTCTGGGTTCAGTACAAACTTTCAATAAATTTTAGTGTAGCAGCCGGATCCCTGGATATTCCACCACTATGTGATTTACATGAACACACAAAACCAGACTGACCTTAATCAGTTATACACTAAGAAAAAAACAAGCACCTGGAAGGAGTAGTCGGAATCAAATGGAACTTTGGAAGCATACAGGTTCTGTATGGTACCCGGCCACATATTGGTCCCCATTTGCTGTAACGGAGTGTCTAGATCGTGCGACTCGTAGGCTGTTGAAGACATTAATCAGTATCATGTCTGTATTTGTGCATATACACATTAATTCAGACCAGCGTGTTTATATATGCAAATAACCACGTGACTATTAGAACCATTGGTTCCCTATGGTGTGTTCACATGTCCATTTTTTGCAGGTGTGCAAACACGCACCTCTAAAAGATAGGTCATGCGTGCAGCATAGGTCCGTGGTGGGCATCAATATTCCCCGCAGGGAGTCCCCTTGTCACTGAACACTGGGACAGCACTGTCACAGTGTTCAGTCACATGGGTACTCCCCTCGGGGAGTAAAGAATCCCCTGCCACAACTGTGACAGCTGTGGCAGAGGATTGCAAAGCTCTTCGATTGATTTCAAGGGGGCCCATTGAAAGCAATAGGATGCCGGCACCCCCTACAGTCATTTTCGGGGAAGAGCTTTAACTATAAGCCCTTCCCCGAAAATCATTCCTATCTGCTGTAAAAAAAATAAAAATGCATACTTACCTTTCCACTGCTGCTGGGACTCAGGTGTGTCTAGCCGCTTGGGTCCTATCACTGTAATGAAGTTTATTGCATGAGCGCTCAGCCAATCAGACGCAGCCCTTTTAGCAGGCAGGGATTTTAAATCACCGCCTGCTGAAATAACTTCATTACAGTGTCAGGACCCAAGCGGCTAGACACGCCTGAGCCCCGGCAGCGGCGGAGAGGTTAGTATGTATTTCTTTAAAGCTCTTATATTTAAAGCCCTTCCCTGAAAATCTCTTCAGGAGTGCCGGCAGACCATTGCTTTCAACGGGGCCGCCGGCAGCAGCCACGGCCCCATTGAAAGCAATGCTACACGGACGTGCATTCACCCATGTTTGTGCACGTACATGGGCGTGCTGGTTTTGTACGCACCTATGTACACACTAGCACACGCTTGTGTGAATGAGGCCTTAAACATTGGCCTGGATGTCCAACTTCCAAAAGCCCTGTATGTTGTTTTCCTGAGCACAACGTAAGGCGAAACATGTGGGGGTGGCTATAGGTTAGAATTTTAATAGGGTTCTGTTGGCGCTGACCTACTAATTTCTACATAGGCTTTTAGAAGTTGGCCATCCCAGCCTATGTTTAAATGTGTATATGAACAATTTCAGATACGATACTGATTGATGACCGTTGGCCACACTATATTGCTACCACCATTTGCCCCTTTATTTTATAATATTTTTGATGTTGTCATTGTCTATACTTGAATAATAAAGCATTTATATTTTAGGGGATATCACTTACGGGTATTTTTTGCCTTTGGCAATTAGAATTATGGGTATCTGTAACATCTTGAATGCCACTTTCAACATTCGCATTGAGTTTTACAGTAGACCTATTGCATATTCATGCGGAAAAGAATTGTCTGGGACTTTGCTATTGATAACCTATCCTCAAGATAGGTTGGGGTTTGCCACTTGGGATCCCCACCAATGATCTTTTAGCTGGGCCTACTGTTATTTGAACAGAGCCGGACAATGCTCTCGGTTGGTATTGAAGGCGTCGCTCCCCTTAAATTCAATGCAATTCCAACCCTGACCACTGCACTGTGGATGGAGCTGTCTGTTTACGGCTTTGTACGCATTGCTAGCTGGACTGATATCATCTGATTGGTGGAGATCCCAAGCAGAGAACCATGCCGATGAACTATTAATAACCTATCCTTAGAATAGGTCATCAATAATTACATCCCAGAAAACCCCTTAAGGGTGCATTCACACGAACGTATATCGGCTCGGTTTTCACGCCGAGCCGATATACGTTGTCCTCATGTGCAGGGGGGGAGGCTGGAAGAGCCCAGGAGCAGGAACTGAGCTCCCGCCCCCTCTCTGCCTCCTCTCCGCCACTCTGCACTATTTGCAATGAGAGGAGGTGGGACGGAGCGTGGCTAAGTTCCGGGAATAAGCCCCACCCCCGTTCCGCCTCTCCCCATTGCAAATAGTGCAGAGGGGTGGAGAGGAGGCAGAGAGGGGGCGGGAGCTGAGTTTCTGCTCCTGGGCTCTTCCAGCCTCCCCCCCTGCACATGAGGACAACGTATATCGGCTCGGCGTGAAAACCGAGCCGATATACGTTCGTGTGAACGCCCCCTTAGGCTTTGGTCAGACGAGTGATTTTTTTAGCGCATGAATAGCAGGTGCGATTATTTAGCGCCTCTAAAAAATGTACATGTGAACGCTTTCATTGGAAAGCATTGGTTCTAATAGAAACGCTTTTTAAACGCGCCGATTTATTCGCTAAAAAAAAAAAAATTGCTTGCCTGACGAAGCCTTAAAGGTGGGGTGGGGGTCACATGAGTGTGTTTTTGTGCATAGGACAAGCGTGCACCATAGTGAATGCACGCATTGTTTTCAATAGAGCCACGGCTGCTGTCAGCGGCTCCATTGAAAACAATGCTCTGCCGGCTCCCTGCATTCTTTTTCAGGGAGGGGCTTTACATATAAGACCTTCCCTGGAAATGAAACATTTTACTGTAAAGAAAAAAAAAAAAACTTACCTCTCCGCCGCTGCCGTGACCCCCGTGGGCATGAAGAACACATCTGTGCATGGGGCAGATGTTTCCTTCAGTCACGCTAGTTAAAAGAATTCCCTGCTGCTACATCTGCTACATCTGCCTACATCTCCTTCAGCCGATCACAATCAGAGCTACCAGCTCAGTACTACACAGCCGGGGACAGAGCCAGAAGTTGCGGCTGAGCCCTGGCAGGTGAGTATTATGAAGCCCTTCCCTGAAAAGCCATTGTCTGTGTCATGTGTGACAGCTGTGGTAGAGAGTTGAAGAATTCCTTTGCTGCAGCAGGGAATTCTTTTAACTAGCGGGGGTGAACGAAACATCTGCCGCATGTGGCAGATGTGTTCTTCATGCCCGCGGTGGTCACGGCTGCGTCGGAGTGGTAAGTTTTTTTTTTAATTGTTTTTTTTACACTAAAATGTTTCTTTTTCAGGGAAGGGCTTATAAGTAAAGCCCTTCCCTGAAAAATAATGCAGGGGTGCCGGCAGAGCATTGTTTTCAATGGAGCTGCCGGCAGCAGCCGCGGCTCCATTGACAATAAGCACACAGCTGTGTTCATGCGTGCTTTTGCTCGCACCTAGGTGTGCATGTATGTACCCACCTAAGTATGCACAAAAACACGGTCGTGTGAACCCACCCTAAGGGCTCAGTCACACGGGCGTTTTTTTGCCCAATTTGCAGATGCGATTGCGATCTGCGTCTATATATACCCAATGCTTAGCAATGGGATCGTTCACATGGCCGTTTTTTATGCAGATGTGCCGAAAATTATATGGCACAACGATTTGCAGAACGCATGTAACAGCATTCTGCGCAAATCGTTGCCGACCCCATTGAGAACAAATACTAAAGATCGACCCAATCAGAATGAATGGGTGAGTGAGACCTGCCTCTGATTGGCTGAGGGCTGTGACCAATCAGAGGCAGCCCATTCAGCAGGCGGGGATTTTAAATCCCCGCCTGCTGAATACTACAGAAAGCAGTTCAGGAGAAGAGCCGCTGGACGCGGCTGATCTCCGGCAGCTGCAAAAAGGTGAGTATATATATATTTTTTACACTTTTTCTGGATGGTTTTCAGGGAAGGGCTTATATTTGAAGCCCTTCCCTGAAAATGAATACGGCGCTTGCGGGCACTCCATTGCTTTCAATGGAGTCGGCTGAATTTCCGGCTCCATTGAATTCAATGGGCGAACACCGTTCTCCTCTACCACAGCGGGCAGCGGCCGTGTGATCGAGCCCCTTGGGCTGATAAACGCTGCTAGCAGCGTTTTTTTTCCAGCCGTGACGCTGGCTTCGGTCACGTGATTTTTTTGTGCGCATCAGTTCTGCGCACAAAAAAAACGCACGAAAAAATGCCCGTGTGACTAAGCCCTAAAGAAGTATTCTGGGAAATTGACCCTTTGCAGTATTGTGACATATTCTTAGGACAGGTCATCAATACTTGACCGACGGGGTCCGAATCTTGGGACCACTTGGCAAGCAGCTAATCCTAGCTCAAGCCGGACATCCACATTTGAGTTAGAGCTGGAAGAAAAATTGCAGGTACAGCTCTCATTGATTTCAATCTCAACCTGCAGTTACAAGCGCCGGCCACTACACATAGGTCGGAGCATCTTCTGCCACTCTGACCCCTGTGTATTTGTGCCTAATCAGCTGGGGTCCCGAGAGGTGAACTCAAGCTGATCAACTAGTCATGACCTACCCTGAGGATAACTCATCACTAGTAATTTCTCTAGAAAACGCCTATAAGCCAAAAATAAAGAAATACATAAATTCAAAAAAATTACCGAATATTTTTTTAGAGCATCACCAAAGAACAGTTAGTTCATCCGCAGTCCTTGTACTGGAAATAGGAAGTCGCATCAGGTTTGGAGGAGCCATGTTTTTCTTCTTAGTGATAATGACTAATAATCGGCTTGTTCCATATTATTTTCCCCACAGATGATGTGACTATTATCTGCACAGAACATGGTGCGTGTCTATTCTAGGAATACAATAATTACTGTAATACATTTGTATGACCCGTTATAAAGCAAATTATTATTAGATTGAACATTTTGTACATTAAAACATTAACATTAGAAATTACCTGCGGAGCGGCTCAGCGTTGTTAATAAATCAATTGCTGAGGTTTTATTGCTACTTCAGTCAAAACTTTGGTCAGAGATTGCAGATAACAAATTAGCAGAGCCGGGGTTGTGGGAGGGTTGCAGTCTAGGGAGAAGCGACAAAGGAATACAATGGGTCGATTTTAAAGGGAACCTGTCAGCCTGACCATGCCGTCCAAACTGCAGGCAGCAGGCTATAGAGCAGGAGGAGCCGAGCAGATTGATGTATAGTTTGTAGGAAAAGACTCAGTATAACTTGTATTTCCTTCATCTAATGTTATGGTTCGCCGGCCGTTTCAGGAGGACTGGGGTGACGTCACAGCGTCAGCCCTGACCAAAGTGATCCATATCCCGGCACATGTTCAGTATCATTCCAGCGTTGGACACTGACATGAGCACTTCTCTACTGGTGTGTGGATGGGTTGGTTGGCTGGGAGGCGTGTCCCTGCTGACCAATCAGTGCTTGTCTGTACATATTAATTCTGGCTCCTCCTCATTGAGGACGCTGGTTATACTTCTAGTCTGAAGGTGTTTCTGGTTTAGTTGGTGGCTCCTGTCCTGTTCCACTGTCAGATAAGTGTCTTTCCTGTTAAGGATATGTGAGGTGTTGTAACATTTATCCCCTGACTAATTGCTTATTCTGCAGTAATGTTTCTTCTGGTTTATTGCTTCCTCATTTAACATTTATACCATATATATTACTATTTATTGTGGTAACCATTTTCCCTGTTTCCAGCTAGGGAGTGTCAGGGTTGTCCTTGTCAGGGGGGGGGGGGGGTGCTGCACTTTTAGGTTAGGTCTCATGAAGCTAGTATGTCAGAGTCAGGTTTTTTATTCTCCCACTTTTGGTTTAGTTATAAATATTTTGTCTTCTCCATCTTAGTTTATTGTGTATATATCTGTCCTTCTAGGACAACTAGTTATGTTCGATTAGGACCACGAGTTTTTGTGTCTGACTCAAACATAAGATCTAAATCTCTGCTCGTTTTGAGCTCAGAGGTCCAGTGAGTAGCCGTATCAGCAGTGCAGGACTAAAGTGATTTGGTGCCCTAAACAGACTAGGTGAATTGCCTACTTTCCCCCTGCTTCCTCTGGAATAAATGAAAAGCGACCTTACTCGCTAATTAAAGAGATTTGAACACATTTTGAAATAAACAGACACTGATATAATTAATATTTAATCTGGTATTTTACTTTTCTTCTCCATTCAGCCCATGCTACTCTGGCAATTTCTCCCAAATACTGCAGAATTTGCTGATAAGACATATTTGGCCAGGGGCATAGTCATAGTGGGTGTAGAAGTAGCAGTCACACATGGGCCCTGGAGCTTGACTGGCCCCAAACGATGCTCTGCCACAAAAGACGGCACCAGTATTATACATGACACATGGTAGCTGGGGAACTCTATTTTTTTATTTTTCACTGGCCCCCAGATCATATGCCACAATTAATACAGACCCTCAGATCAACCCCTATAACTAAAGCAGATCATTCATCAGACCCTATAATTGAGAAAGATTCCTAGATCTGACTCTATAAGTAAATACAATCCCAAAATCCAACCCCATAATTATTACAGACCCCCAAATAAGACTCTTTTATTCATGGGCAGGTTCACTTAAAATAAAACCTGGCGGACCGATCAATACCAGTTTTAACGCCTTCCTGCCACAGGAGGTAAACTTATATAGAGGGTGGGAAGTAGTTCTTACAAATGGACATAAGTTTATTTCCTGTGGATGTCACAGGCTCAGGAGATATAACTGATATAGCTGTCTACGGGCTTGTTTTTTGCAGGACAAGTTATATTTATCAACCATACTATTTAATTTACCATATAATGTACTGCACAAAAAAAAGTCAAACTACCGTATATTCCGGCATATAAGACGACCCCCCAACTGTCGCCTTATACGCCGGGAATACGGTGTAGAAAAAAAAACAGTACTCACCTGCGGCGTTCTGCGGCGCTGCTGCAGGCTGTCGCTCTCTCCTCGTCGCCGACAGAGCATTTCTTTCTGGATGCGGGGCTTCAATGCCCCGCCTCCAGAAAACTAATGCTGTGATTGGCTAACTCAGGCAGCGTCAGCCAACGAAAGCTGGCGTTGCGTTAGCCAATCCCAGCCATTCAATTACATCATTGAATGGCTGTGATTGGCTAACTCAGGTGGCGTCAGCCAATCACAGGCATTCAATGATGTCATTGAATGGCTGGGATTGGCTGATGCCACGTGAGTTAGCCAATCACAGCATTAGCTTTCTGGAGATGAGGATTTCAATGCTATTTTTCTATTGACATAGTGGTATGAGAGCTCGTTTTCTGCAGGAAGTACTGTAGTTTCTCTTGGCACCATTTTAGCGTACATACAACTTTTTGATCACTTTTTATTACATTTCTATCTTGGAGATTGAGTGACCAAAAAAGTGCAGTTCTGGTGTTGTATATTTTTTTCTGATGACTGTCACCGAGTGGGACTAAGAATACATTACTTTGATCGATCAGACTTTTACAGTTGCAATGATATTAACGATATTTCTTTTTATTGCTTTGCTTCAATTATTCTAATTTTTTTTTGCATTTTTGCTTCTTTTTATTTTTCTAATATATAACAAAAGTTAGGGTTTTTTTTTTTACAAATTTTTACATATTTCTGTAGTGCCCGTAGGGGACTTGAACTTGTGATCATATGATTGCTCATGCAGTATAATGTAATACCACTAGTATTTAATTATAACATGATCTATCAGGTATTCTACCAAGCCGCACCACAGGCATGGTTTAATAGGCAATTAGGTATGGCAGCACTTAGGGCCTTCATAATGCCCCAACCTGGCATCGCAACCAAACGGCACCTCATGATCGCATCGCAGAGGAGCCATTCAGGACCCCCAAAGTGTGCTCAGGGGATTATAAAGCTATTGTCAGAGCTGACAGTGGCATTTCGAAGGTTAACAGACGCACTCAGTATTCAAGCTGATCGCAGCTATTGCTGGTGGGTGTCAGCGCTAAGAAATAGCCGACACTTGTATCCAAACCCCGAATGCACAGAACATAACTGTACGTCCTGTGTCCTTAAGGGGTTACAAGAAAAAAACACGTTTGGTATCATTGTATCTGTAACAACACTATTTATCCTGGACGGCAAATGCTTTAAAAACATAAAATTAAAAAAACTGAGCCAAAATGCTTTTTTTTTGTTAATTTGCCTCCCCAAAATTGCAATAAAAATGTTCAAGAAAACCATATGTGCCCCAAAATGGAACCAATAAAAATGACAACTTGTCAAGCAAAAGGCAAGCTCTCAGTGAGATCTGTTGATGGAAAAATTAAAAAAAGTTATGGGAGTTTGAGTGCAGCGGTGCAGAAAAAAAAATATATAAAAAAAAAATAGTTTTATTGTGCAAAAACATGAAAAACAAATTTATATATATATATATATATATATATATATATATATATATATATATATATATAAAACTTTGGTATTGCCATAGGCCTCCTGCACACGGGCATATTTGCATTGCAGAGTCCGTGGCAAATACAGCCTATAATATTCAATGGCGAAGCGCCATTTCATCTCCACAAGCGGAAATCAATTGCGATTTTCCGCTCGCAGAGAATAAGTTGCAGCATACTGCAATTTTGTGTGGGTTACGCACAGACGGCTTCTATTGAAGTCAATGGAAGCCGATCGTCCCATGGCACTTTGGCAGTGAGCACTGCGGAACTATCACAGGATACGTGTGCCCCCCTCACCAGCACCGCTGGCTACTGCACATGCGCGACCTAGCGACGGTTGGCACATCCAAACTGTGTGCAGAAGCCGCCGGACAGGTAAGCTGGGGTCACTGGCCGGGCACCTGGTCAAACTCCGCTGTAGAAATCCCGCATGCTGGGTCCGACCCACTCGTGTGCAGGAGGCCATAATCGTGCAAGCCTGCAAAGAAATGTTATCATGTCATCTATGTTGTATGATTGGCTCTATAAAAAATAAACAATGGCAGAATCGATGTGTGGTTTTTTTTCTTACTGCCCTCCAAAAAGTAAAATAAATAAATAAATAAAAACAATACAATGTATTATAATATGTATCGAAAAATGGTAACAGTAAAAACTGCAGCTCGTCACATGAAACTAAAAAAGGATTTCATGCTGATGGAAACAGTGGTGATGAAAATCCACCAAAAATCGTGGCATGCTAAGCTCCTGGCACTAAGGGGTTAAGAAAAAAATGTGGCATCCAATGGGGATCTACAGAACAGGATGCAGATCCAGCTGTTCATCTTCATTGACTTCTAGACAAGCAGCCAAACTCGTTTGGCACTCCACAACCCGGCTCAGCGCTTGCAGAGCATATAGTAGGGAGTTGACAGGCATACATGCCTCCACTGATCCCGATCTGCAGCCTGCATTATATGGCCCAGAGCTGCACTCATTACTCTGCGGATGTTAGAGCTGGGATGCCTCTGTGCTTGTTTAGTCTCTGCACAACTCTTTGCTCCTGAGATATGTATTCTAAGAAGTGCCATCTTCATACGAAGGACTATACAGTAATGGTGTGCGGAAAACTAACTGCCTTGTATTGTAAGAGCTCAGCTAAGCTGTGTGGAGTGTGTCGGTTGACAAGCTTAGTGACTGTGTCAACAGCAGAACTCTAAATGCAGCTGTGGACTATAATGCAAGCTGCAATGTTGTGGAATTTTTAGGTTTTCCTGTGTCAAATTAAAGGGGTTTTCCAGAGGAAAACTAGATTCCAGACAATTTGCTGATTCCCAAGCTCACCATCAGTCGGGTCGGGAATGCCTTAGCCAGCTTCACCCCCAATGAAATCAATGGGAGCCAAAACTATTACACATTTTGATCCGACCAGGTGTTGATTTCAATGGGAGTGAAGCTGGCTAAGGCACTTCCACTCCTGACCTGACAATTGACTGATCACTAGAGATAAGCGAACATACTTGTCCGAGCTTGATACTCGTTCGAGTATTAGCGTGTTCGAGATGCTCGTTACTCGAGATGAGCACCACGCGATGTTCGAGTTACTTTCACTTTCATCTCTGAGACGTTAGCGCGCTTTTCTGGCCAATAGAAAGACAGGGAAGGCATTACAACTTCCCCCTGCGACGTTCAAGCCCTATACCACCCCCCTGCTGTGAGTGGCTGGGGAGATCAGGTGTCACCCGAGTATATAAATCGGCCCCTCCCGCGGCTCGCCACAGATGCATTCTGACAGAGATCAGGGACAGTGCTGCTGGTGCCGGAGCTGCTATAGGGAGAGCGTTAGGAGTTATTTTAGGCTTCAAGAACCCCAACGGTCCTTCTTAGGGCCACATCTAACCGTGTGCAGTAGTGTGGAGGCTGCTTTTTGCAGTGTTGCACTTTTTTTTTTTTTTTTTGTATATCGGCCGTGCAGAGCATTGCGTCCTGCAGTAATTTTACATTGTCCCGGGCCAGTAGTGGTGAGGCAGGGACAGAAGACATATTTAGTGTATATAGGCAGTGGGCCTTTCCAAAAACATATGGGAAAAAAAAATCTATTTGGGCTGCCTGTGACCGTCCTCAGTGTACTGGGTCTCTGCTGGGGGTAGTTGTCCTAATTCATATGCAGCCAGCTAAGTGTTACAGCAGGCTTGCGCAAAATTCTTTTCTGCCTCTGTGTTGCCTCTTACATCACCGCTGTATTCCTGTCCACAAGTGTACTGGGTCTCTGCTGGGGGTAGTTGTCCTAATTCATATGCAGCCAGCAAAGTGTTACAGCAGGCTTGCGCAAAATTCTTTCCTGCCTCTGCTGTGCGTTCCGTAAGCAAAGTCAGCCTCCAACCACAGGCCAATAAGCGGCAAATTTAATTACAGCGTTCTGTTTCTGCACTACTGCTAATACACCATGCTGAGGGGTAGGGGTAGGCCTAGAGGACGTGGACGCGGCCGAGGACGCGGAGGCCCAAGTCAGGGTGTGGGCACAGGCCGAGCTGCTGATCCAGGTGTATCGCAGCCGACTGCTGCGGGATTAGGAGAGAGGCACGTTTCTGGCGTCCCCACATTCATCTCACAATTAATGGGTCCACGCGGTAGACCTTTATTAGAAAATGAGCAGTGTGAGCAGGTCCTGTCGTGGATGGCAGAAAGTGCATCCAGCAATCTATCGACCACCCAGAGTTCTGCGCCGTCCACTGCTGCAACTCTGAATCCTCTGGCTGCTCCTCCTTCCTCCCAGCCTCCTCACTCCATTACAATGACACATTCTGAGGAACAGGCAGACTCCCAGGAACTGTTCCCGTGCCCCTGCCCAGAATGGCCAGCAATGGTTCCTCTCCCACCGGAGGAGTTTGTCGTGACCGATGCCCAACCTTTGGAAAGTTCCCGGGGTCCGGGGGATGAGGCTGGGGACTTCCGGCAACTGTCTCAAGAGCTTTCAGTGGGTGAGGAGGACGATGACGGTGAGACACAGTTGTCTATCAGTGAGGTAGTAGTAAGGGCAGTAAGTCCGAGAGGGGAGCGCACAGAGGATTCGGAGGAAGAGCAGCAGGACGAAGAGGTGACTGACCCCACCTGGTTTGCTACGCCTACTGAGGACAGGTCTTCAGAGGGGAAGCCAAGGGCAGCAGCAGGGCAGGTTGGAAGAGGCAGTGCGGTGGCCAGGGGTAGAGGCAGGGCCAGACCGAATAATCCACCAACTGTTTCCCAAAGCGCCCCCTCGCGCCATGCCACCCTGTAGAGGCCGAGGTGCTCAAAGGTCTGGCAGTTTTTCACTGAGAGTGCAGACGACCGACGAACAGTGGTGTGCAACCTGTGTCGCACCAAGATCAGCCTGGGAGCCACCACCACCAGCCTCACCACCACCAGCATGCGCAGACATATGATGGCCAAGCACCCCACAAGGTGGGACGAAGGCCGTTCACCGCCTCCGGTTAGCACCTCTGCCTCTCCCCCTGTGCCCCAACCTGCCACTGAGATCCAACCCCCCTCTCAGGACACAGGCACTGCTGTCTCCTGGCCTGCACCCACACCCTCACCTCCGCTATGCTCGACCCCATCCACCAATGTCTGTCAGCACACCGTCCAGCCATCGCTAGCGCAAGTGTTGGAGCGCAAGCGCAAGTGTTGGAGCGCAAGCGCAAGTACGCCGCCACGCACCCGCACGCTCAAGCGTTAAACGTGCACATAGCCAAATTTATCAGCCTGGAGATGCTGCCGTATAGGGTTGTGGAAACGGAGGCTTTCAAAGGTATGATGGCGGCGGCGGCCCTGCGCTACTCAGTTCCCAGTCGCCACTACTTTTCCCGATTTGCCGTCCCAGCCCTGCACGACCACGTCTCCCGCAACATTGTACGCGCCCTCACCAACGCGGTTACTGCCAAGGTCCATTTAACAACGGACACGTGGACAAGCACAGGCGGGCAGGGCCACTATATCTCCCTGACGGCACATTGGGTGAATTTCGTGGAGGCTGGGACAGAGTCAGAGCCTGGGACCGCTCACGTCCTACCCACCCCCAGAATTGCGGGCCCCAGATCGGTGGTGGTATCTGCGGCGGTGTATGCTTCCTCCACTAAACCACCCTCCTCCTCCTCCTTCTCCTCCTACGCAACCTCTGTCTCGCAATCAAGATGTGTCAGCAGCAGCACGTCGCCAGCAGTCGGTGTCGCGCGGCACGGCAGCACAGCGGTGGGCAAGCGTCAGCAGGCCATGCTGAAACTACTCAGCTTAGGAGAGAAGAGGCACACGGCCCACGAACTGCTGCAGGGTCTGACAGAGCAGACCGACCGCTGGCTTGCGCCGCTGAGCCTGCAACTGGGCATGGTCGTGTGTGACAACGGCCGTAACCTGGTGGCGGCTCTGCAGCTCGGCAGCCTCACGCACGTGCCATGCCTGGCCCACGTCTTTAATTTGGTGGTTCAGTGCTTTCTAAAAAGCTACCCATGCTTGCTAGACCTGCTCAGAAAGGTGCGCCGGCTCTGTGCACATTTCCGCAAGTCCCACACGGACGCTGCCACCCTGCGCACCCTGCCACATCGGTTTCATCTGCCAGTGCACCGACTGCTGTGCGACGTGCCCACACGGTGGAACTCTACGCTCCACATGTTGGCCAGGCTCTATGAGCAGCGTAGAGCTATAGTGGAATGCCAACTCCAACATGGGCGGCGCAGTGGGAGTCAGCCTCCTCAATTCTTTACAGAAGAGTGGGCCTGGTTGGCAGACATCTGCCAGGTCCTTGGAAACTTTAAGAGTCTACCCAGATGGTGAGCGGCGATGCTGCAATCATTAGCGTCACCATTCCTCTGCTATGCCTCTTGAGAAGTTCCCTGCAAAGCATAAAGGCAGACGCTTTGTGCTCGGAAACAGAGGCGGGGGAAGACAGTATGTCGCTGGATAGTCAGAGCACCCTCCTGTCTATATCTCAGCGCGTTGAGGAGGAGGAGGAGCATGAGGAGGATGAGGAGGAGGGGGAAGAGACAGCTTGGCCCACTGCTGAGGGTACCCATGCTGCTTGCCTGTCATCCTTTCAGCGTGTATGGCCTAAGGAGGAGGAGGAGGAGGAGGATCCTGAAAGTGATCTTCCTAGTGAGGACAGCCATGTGTTGCGTACAGGTACCCATGGCTGACTTCATGTTAGGATGCCTTTCTCGTGACACTCGCGTTACACGCATTCTGGCCACTACGGATTACTGGGTGTACACACTGCTCGACCCACGGTATAAGGATAACCTTTCCACTCTCATACACGAAGAGGAAAGGGGTTCGAGAGTGATGCTATACCACAGGACCCTGGCGGACAAACTGATGGTAAAATTCCCATCCGACAGCGCTAGTGGCTGAAGGCGCAGTTCCGAGGGCCAGGTAGCAGGGGAGGCGCATAGATCAGGCAGCATGTACAGCACAGGCAGGGGAACACTCTCTAAGGCCTTTGACAGCTTTCTGGCTCCCCAGCAAGACTGTGTCACCGCTCCCCAGTCAATGTTGAGTCGGCGGGAGCACTGTAAAAGGATGGTGAGGGAGTACGTAGCCAATCGCACGACAGTCCTCCGTGACGCCTCTGCCCCCTACAACTACTGGGTGTCGAAGCTGGACACGTGGCTTGAACTCACGCTGTATGCCCTGGAGGTGCTTGCTTGTCCTGCGGCTAGCGTCTTGTCAGAGAGGGTGTTTAGTGCGGCTGGGGGAATCATCACGGACAAGCGTACCTGCCTGTCCACCGACAGTGCCGACAGGCTTACACTCATCAAGATGAACAAAGCCTGGATTTCCCCAGACTTCTCTTCTCCACCAGCGGACAGCAGCGATACCTAAACAATACGTAGGCTGCACCCGCGGAGGGAAGCATTGTTTTCTATCAAAAACGTGGACCTTTTAGCTTCATCAATCTGTGTATAATATTCATCCTCCTCCTCCTGAAACCTGACGTAATCACGCCGAACGGGCAATTTTTCTTAGGCCCACAAGGCTCAGTCATATAATTTTTGTAAACAATTTTTATACGTTTCAATACTCATTAAAGCGTTGAAACTTTCACCTGAACCAATTTTTATTTTAACTGGGCTGCCTCCAGGCCTAGTTACAAATTAAGCCACATTAACCAAAGCGATTAATGGGTTTCACCTGCCCTCTTGGTTGGGCATGGGCAATTTTTCTGACGTACATTAGTACTGTTGGTACACCAATTTTTTTGGGCCCTCGCCTACAGTGTAATCCAATTAATTTTTTGCCCTCCTGCATTAAAGCTGACGTTACATTAGCTGTGTTGGGCACTGCAATGGGATATATTTACGTACCGCCGGTGGGTTCCTGGCACCCACCCATGCTGTCGGTCCATACGGAGTTGTAACTGCATGTGTCTACTTCTAAAGAACCCCAGTCTGACTGGGACATGCAGTGTGGGCCGAAGACCACCTGCATTTAATCGGACGTTACCTCAGCTGTGATGGGCAATGCAATGGGATATATTTATGTACCGCCGGTGGGTTCCAGGGAGCCACCCATGCTGTAGGTCCACAGGGACTTCACAATAGGGAGTTGTACCTGCCTGTGTCTATGAATTAAAAACCCCGGTCAGGTTGGGGCATGCAGTGTGGGCCAAAGCCCACCTGCATTTAATCTGATGTTAGCTCTGCTGTCCAGGGCGCTTCAATGGGATACATTTATGTACAGCCGGTGTGTTCCAGGGAGCCACCCATGCTGTGGGTGCACACGGAATTCCCATTGCGGAGTTGTACCTGCCTGTGACTATTTATAAAAAAACGCGGTCTGACTGGGGCATGCAGACACCTTGACAGAATGAATAGTGTGTGGCACATAGGTTCCCCATTGCTATGCCCACGTGTTCAGCTCCTGATGGCGGTGGCACAGGATTATATTTCTCATTGCTTCTGTACAGCATTGTGGGCTATCGCCCCGCCCCTTTTAAAGAGGGTCACTGTCTAGCCATGCCAACCCTCTGCAGTGTGTGCCTGCGGTTCCTCCTCAAGGCAGACACACTTATAAATAGACATGAGGGTGGTGTGGCATGAGTGCAGCTGAAGGCTGCGCAGGGACACTTTGGTGTGCGCTGTGGACACTGCGTTGTGCGGGGGGGGGGGGGGGGGTTGGGCAGCATGTAACCCAGGAGAAGTGGCAGCGGAGTGTCATGCAGGCAGTGATTGTGCTTTGTTGGAGGTAGTGTGGTGCTTAGCTAAGGTATGCATTGCTAATGAGGGCTTTTCAGAAGTAAAAGTTGTTGGGGGGGGGGGCACTCTTGCCGCTATTGTGGCTTAATAGTGGGACCTGGGAACTTGAGATGCAGCCCAACATGTAGCCCCTCGCTTGCCCTATCCGTTGCTGTGTCGTTCCCATCACTTTCTTGAATTGCCCAGATTTTCACAAATGAAAACCTTAGCGAGCATCGGCGATATACAAAAATGATCGGGTCGCCCATTGACTTCAATGGGGTTCGTTACTCCAAACGAACCCCCGAGCATCGCGATAATTTCGTCCCGAGTAACGAGCACCCGAGCATTTTGGTGCTCGCTCATCTCTACTGATCACGTAATTTCATCTCCCCTCATGGACATGATCTGTGATGAAACAAACCTTTTTGTACACTTATTTTAACTATTATATGATTGCTGTTATCCATTGGATAACAGCGATCATGTGACTAGGATCCGCATACAGTATTTCCCGGGGACAGCTTCCTGCTCTCGGCTACTCATTCTAGCCGGTAGCAGTAAGTTTTTAAATTTCCCCGGCCTCCTGGCCTTTTGCGCTCTTGTGTGGCATAATGACGTCTGGCGCGCATGTGCAGATGTCGGTGTCAGATCCTGGAAGATCAGAGCGCCGCGGGACATCAGGGAGGAGGGGGTAAGTATTCTCAGCTCCCCTCACGGATCCAATCCATGAGGTGAGTTGAAGCTTTAACTTTTTTTTAAACTTTTTATTGACTTTAATGCGATCGCCGGTATCTGGTGGATACCAGCAATCAGGTGACTGGAGGGGCTTCCTGTGGCCCACCATGACAGCTCCAGTGACTTTCACCAGCAGAATAGTGAGTGCAGCTCTGGAGATTAATACAAGATCAGTAAAGTAATGTACCCACAAAGTAATTCAACTTTTTATGCAGACTATATCTTGATACAGTATACACTGTGAAACGGTGGTCAAAGGTAAATATATCCATAATTAGGGACTGATGGACGAAATTCTCAGCTGTAGAAAACATTCACACACTTCACAACATATTGGAACTTCTTTCCATAATCTGGAACCTTCTAAAAAAAAGCTTCATTATCATGAGTCAGAAAAATGTTCATCCACGCCGTCTTTGTTAAGAATCAGTCCAAGTAATGATCACTTGAAACAGTCAGACTTCTCATCACTTGTATTCTGTCAGAATCATTGACGCTTTCAAGTTCGAACTTTAAGTCAGAGAAGCTACAAATCGCCTGCGGGAGCGTTTCCTATCCAATTATTATGGTTGTATCAAGGAAAGTGTTACAATTCACTTCTAATATGTGATACATTTTTGCGTCGAATAAATTATCACAGAGCTCTAATGCGAGTTCAGAGGAGGAAAAATGGAATCATCGTCTCTGTCACATGTAAATACAGCAGAGGACTTACCACATACTTCATGGACCGGGGTGCAATGTATTTTTTGAACTTCTCGTGGCATATATGAACACAATTTTTTTTAACCTTCCAAATGTCTGTGCTGATTAATTTCTTAATATATTTTTGTAACAGAACACCTATATATACCATAGGGCAAAAGAAAGAAAAATTAGGCCTATATAAAAAATGATACATAATACCTCCTACAAATAATACCGGGTGTAGTCAAATAGACAGATTCAGCGCTATATCTCCATACTGCAAGCCGAGGTCCTTGTCGGTGTGAAACTGTGCCATGTGTGGGCACTCGGATTTCTTCATGTGTAATTCTGTCTTTGAGTTTAATGGGCCTGCCTATGCTGAGGGTGCACAAAGACTTCCTATTGCGGTGTTTTACCTATCTGGCACAAATACACTGACTGACTATGGCAGAAGTGGGGGCCGAGGTCCCGGGCAGGGGGAAACTCTGCTATGTTTGGGCACTTTTTTCTTCCTGTTTAATACTGTCCGTGGGTTCCAGGGGCCTGCCTATGCTGTGGGTGCACAAAGGCTTCCCATTTCGTTGTTTTAGCTATCTGGCACAAATACACTGAATAACTTAGGTTGGGCGCCGAAGCCTTCTTCCTTTGCGGTGTTCTGCTATCTGACACCTACACAGAATGAAGTGTGTGGGGACACATGGATTTCCCATAGCTATGTAACTCAGGGCACCTTGGGTCACACAAGGTGGAGACTCGTACAGAGCCTGACCCTGGGCCCACTCACATGCTTCCCACACAGAGTATTGCAGGTCCTACCTCGGTCATGGTTTCTCTGGCTTATTATGTCACCTCCTCCTGCTTGAGGTCTGGGGATCAGCGCTGGGCGACATGTATTATCTTTCATGCTTCAAATTACCATAGTTATCCGAGATACTGGATTGGAGCACTCACAGGAAGCGAAACGGGTTTCATGAGACTTTCACAGGGTCACTGTACACCTGTGGTGGCTACTCTTGCGACACCTCTGGCTTCAAACCAAATTTTGGTGTTAGTATGCGCTGCTGCATTGTGGAGATGTGTAGAAGTGCTGCCATCTGAGTCCCCTTTATGCCCGTGTTTGCGGCTCCTGACAATTTGGTGACGGAGGTGGCAAGGGATGGGAATGATGATCGTATGTCAATTTATCATCAATTTTCAACAGCATTGTGGGCTATCGCCCACAATTTCAAAGAGGGTCGCTGCCTGGCCCTGCCAACCCTCTGCAGTGTGTGCCTCCAGTTCCTCCTCATCCAGTACGCACTTATAAATAGACATGAGGGTGGTGTGGCTATGAAGCGAGCGTGTGGCATGAGGCCAGCTGAACGCTGCGCAGGGAAAATTTTGTGTGCGCTGTGGACGCAGGGTCGTGTGGTTGGTTGGACAGCAATGCAGCATGTAACCCAGGAGAAGAGACAGCTGTGTCACCTGTAGGTGGTGATTGTCCTTGGTTGCAGCTAGTGTGGTGCTTAGCTAAGATGTGCCAACGTGTGCCTTGCTAATGAGGGTCTGTCCCAAGTAAATTGTTAGGGGGGGTGACCGTCAGACTCTTGCCCCCAATTTGGCTAAATAGTGGGACCTGGGTGCCTCAGATGCAGCCATGCATGCTGCCCCTGCCATTCCCTATGCGTTTCTGTGGTGTTTCCATGACTTTCTGAAGTTTTCAGGTGGTTGACAAATCATCACCTATCCGAGCATCGGTCCCATACAAAAATGCTTGTGTCCTCTGTTGACTTCAATGGGGTTCGTTACTCGAAACGAGCTCCCGAGCATTACAAAAACTTCGACTCTAGTACCGAGCATTTTGGTACTTGCTCATCTCTAGTTATGAGCTTAGTGCTGGTACTTTATTTTTTTATGAGCTTGGTTTTGGTGCTATCAGGACTCAAACCAGGGATCCCATGCTCTCTGATCACTGTCTCTCCCTGCTGAGCCATCCAGACGTTTGGACAAGTTCCCTTGCATATATTAGCCTTGTTTCTCAGATCCTGCTATCCAGTTCCTGCCCTAGGTCCGCCATGTTCCTGATTAAGTCTTCTATATAACTTGGCCTCTCCTTCTTTGTGTGATTATTGTGCTCCACCAGCCTTGATCAAAACCCACATCTGCCTGCTCCTCTGCTATCAAACTGAGACCTCCTGATTCCGACCTCTGGCTTCATTTCTGACAATGCTACCTGCCTCCTCTATTAGTACCATGACAGGAGGAATCCCCCTGATATCGACCTCTGACTTCCTTTTTGATTACCCTACCCGCCTACTCCATAACACTACAAACTGAGAACTCCCATTGCTGACTCCTGGCCCTTCCCTGACTACTCTCCAGACCTGTGGCTGCCACACCTGGGGCTCCAACTCATTGCCTGAAACTGCTATTGGTGCTGTATTTATGTTATCATCTTAGTTCTGGTACTGTATTGGTTATGAGCTTAGTTATGTGCTGTATTTATGTACTGAGCTTGGTTTCTGTGCTGTATTTATATAAGACCTATTCACAAGACCATATTTATGCAGGTATTTAGCTGCGTAAAAAAACATTGCCAAAAATCACGACCATCCGAAGCATTATTTTTAATGTATTAATTAAGATGAATGATTTTTGGGCAATTAAAAAAAAAAATTGCGCTGCGAAAAATAGCACATACACGATCGTTTTTGGTCACCGGTTTTATACATGACGTGAAAAGATAGGACTCTGCCTATCTTTTGCCGAGATACTCAGGAAGCTCTCATAGGCTTCAATGGAAAGAAAGGGGGGGGGGGGGAGTTACCTGGCATACAACACTGGGAAAAGAAGACAGCTGGCTCGATTTAAGCATCATTCACTACTCCGAGCATTTTACGGCGATTGGTGGTTTTCATCGCTTCTGCCGATATGCAGCAGGGGCCCATGTGAATGGCTGAAAGTATGCGAACAAAAATCGGGACTCGGTTGTGGCAATTCTTCATTCATGCAATTATAGGGAATATGGGCATACGGTCGTACGAAGGAGGCCTTAAATATATAAACAGATTTGGAGAAAATGGATACTGTGTGGCTGGCCACGCACAGTCAAACCATGCCCACCCGTGTTTCCCAATGGCCACACAATTTTGCCAGAAGTATGTGTGACAATGGTTTGGCTTGGTGCAGACAGTCGCACGGTGTATTTTCATTGGCCAGTGCTGTGTGCTTGCTCCCCAGGCTAAAGGTTGCCAGCCAGTCCCTGTCCCTGTGCCATGCTCCTTCCCCTCCAGTCCTGCATGACACAAACACAATGCATCAGTTTTGTCTGGAGTGTTCCTTTAATCCATTTACACTAAATTGGAAAACCCCTTTAATACTTCTCCTAAACGGAGATGCTGCTCTAAAATAAGTTAGTTAACTGAGAGAAACTTGTGGTACGGCATATGAAGCTTATTGCACCCACACATGAAGACAGTGACATGTTATTCCATCAGATCCCCCTGTCAGTGATATAAAAATATCCACCCACTGCTTCTTTCTTAAATTACAACCTAGAAGAAAAACAACGAATCCTTACATCACAACCCATCTTATACACTGAAGGCTCTAATACTCTAATATGTGTGTAGAATGAATATTTAGATGTTAGATGGAGCAGAGATGAATTTCTTTTTTAACTGTTTGCTTTTGCACAATGATAACTTTCAGAGTTAGAATATGTTGGTCGCATTTCATCTACAGTCCCTTTGATAACCATATTATTTAATGAGTTGTATCCTTGACAAGTGCGATCCTGACATATCAAAGAGATATTCTCATCTCAGACTTTCATGACATATCCCACGTGGAAGGCTGATAGATGTGTGAGAGGGGTGAACAGAGCCTTGCTCCCCTCCTACTGCAGTGGCTCCATTGGCCATGTTAGGCTCCACCTCCCCGTTAGATAGGGCAGGGGAGTGGAGAGATGGAGACTCATCCATACTCCAGAAGATAGGCACACAACAGCGCCGGCATCAGAATGCCGTAAAATAAGTGCATGGAAGAAGCGCCAGAAGTAAAAGTGCTGAATAGGAAGTTGCACCCCCTTGACATCATCAGTGATAACGTGGCTAGCCCATCACCACTGTGAAGAGTGCCCCCCACAGCAGAGGATAGTGAGCATGGCTAATCATGGCCCCCTGAAAGGGAGTGTGGCTGTTTACGACTGCTTGGGAACAGTCGTAAGGCTGCTTAAGAGACTGAAAGCAGTGCCTACTGTATGACTAGTCCCCATTGTGAAAGAAGTCAAGGGCCAAATGACCAAAAGCCCAGAGAGAACTAAAGGGACCTGATGACCCACCACATGGAAAAAGAGGGAGACTCCCTTCCCGCATGGGACTATGTCCCAGAAGAAGCTGATGATGCAATGAACCGGGAAAGAGACCATGCATCAGGACGTATGAGATCACTCTTTAATGGTTTAGTGCGCAATTTGTAGGGACATTGATGGATTGATGGATGTGGACAAGGGGAGAACCTTCTCAAAGAGAGGGTAGATAAACAAGGATCTTGATGTACTGTAATGGATAACTGTGTTAGGAATAGAGATGAGTGAACACCAAAATGCTCGAGTGCTTGTTACTCGAGTCGAACTTTCAGTGATGCTCGAGAGTTCGTTTCGAGTAACGAACCCCATTGAAGTCAATGGGCGACTCGAGCATTTTTGTATATCGCCGATGCTCGCTAAGGTTTTCATTTGTGAAAACCTGGGAAATTCAAGAAAGTGATGGGAACGACACAGAAACGGATAGGGCAGGCGAGGGGCTACATGTTGGGCTGCATCTCAAGTTCCCAGGTCCCACTATTAAGCCACAATAGTGGCAAGAGTGCCCCCCCCCCCCCGCACTGTCAGCATAAAGATCGTTCTCCTCTGGCACAGCTGTAACAGCTGTGGCAGAGAAGAACGATGTTAGCCCATTGAATTCAATGGAGCCGGCAATACAGCCGGCTCCATTGAAAGCAATGGGCTGCCGGGGATCGCGGGATGAATTGTCGGGAAGGGGTTAAATATATAAGCCCTTCCCTGCAATTCATCCAGAAATGTGTAAAAATAAAAAAAATATATATACTCACCTGGTCCGGGCAGACGGAGTTCAGCGCGGCCAGCGGCAGTCCTCCTGAACTGCTCTGAACAGCTGTGAGTAGTATTCAGCAGCCGGGGATTTAAAATCCCCACCTGCTGAATGAGCTGCCTCTAATTGGTCACAGCCTGACCAATCAGAGGCAGTTCTCACTCACACACCCATTCATGAATTTATGAATGGGTGAGTGACTGCTGCCTCTCATTGGCTCAGCGGGACCAATCAGATTGGTCCCTGTGCTGAGCCAATGAGAGGCAGCAGTCACTCACCCATTCACGAATTCATGAATGGGTGTGTGAGTGAGATCTGCCTCTGATTGGTCAGGCTGTGACCAATTAGAGGCAGCTCATTCAGCAGGCGGGGATTTTAAATCCCCGGCTGCTGAATACTACTCACAGCTGTTCAGAGCAGTTCAGAAGGACTGCTGCCAGCCGCGCTGAACTCCGTCTGTCGGGACCAGGTGAGTATATTTATATATATATATTTTTTTTACACATTTCTGGATGAATTGCAGGGAAGGGCTTATATATTTAAGCCCTTCCCGACAATTCATCCCGTGCTCGCCGGCAGCCCATTGCTTTCAATGGAGCTGGCTGTATTGCCGGCTCCATTGAATTCAATGGTCAGTGCTCGTTTAATCGAGACGAGTACCACGTGGTGCTCGTCTCGAATAACGAGCATCTCGAGCACCCTAATACTCGAACGAACATCAAGCTCGGATGAGTATGCTCGCTCATCTCTAGTTAGGAAGCAATATTATGTGTAGATACTTTGTAATGAGGTGATAAAAAACACTTTGCAATGGCATCATGTAACATAGTATGTTAGACTGAAAAAACAGACATATGCCCATCCAGTTCAGCCTATTACACCACAATTCAGTTGAAGGCAAAAAACTACCCATGAGATAGAAATCAATTTTTCTCATTAAAAAAAGAAAAAACATTCCTTCCCGACTCCTATCTGGCAATTGGAATATTTCCCGGATCACCGACCCTTCGGTAGGTGGGGCGGCGCTAGAGAGATTAACCTCTACGGTTTGCTATGGGGAATCTCTGGGGGAAGCCCTATACCCCAGCCCCCTCTCTCTAGCCCCTCCCCTTCTCTCTGTGCTATGGGGAACTCCTTGGGGGATCCGCATAGCAGGAGAGAGAGCGAAGCTATGGAGGATGTACCCATAGTCCCGGTCCGTCTCTTCCTGCTATGGAGAAATCCTGAAGCCCTACGGGGCTTCTTCTCTCTCTTCCTGCTCTGCATATGAAACATTGCCTGTTCATACATTTTTTAGAACATGCAAGCGGCGCCTTTTTTTTGTGCACCTGTAGGCAAAAAAGCTGCTTGTCTGACCGAGCCTAAAACTGTGCCAGGATTAAGGTGCACAGCATTTTATACAAACTTACAAATAATATGCGCTAAAAAGAAGAAGACGGTCTGACAAGCTCGTCAATTTTTCCACCCGGAAGTGGATATGTTAAGCTTTTGTCTATCATTCCAACACATTTATGAAGCATTATTACAGGAAAGTGTTAATAAAAAGTGATACTAATCAAACAAGAATGTTGGTGTAAATAAAGCATTTGGTGAACATTTTTGGTACCCACTCCATTTTATCGCATTCTTTGGCGTAAATCCAGCCACATGGATAGGGTTTTTTCTTGATTTTTTTTGTTTACTATCATTATTTTGACTGTTGACTAATTATTTTATATTAGTAGATGATGCAGAAAAATTTTTTGGAACAAAACATATTTCCGAATGCCAGCTCACACAATGTTGGCGCACATAGTATATTAGTGTTAGTGTCATGTTAAATTACATCTATAGGGTTTTTTTTCACCTCATTTTATTTTTCACCTCATTAAAATAACTAATTAGACTGCTAGAGGTACACAACCATTTTTTTTCCTTCTCTGTGTATGGTTGTGTACCTCTAGGGGTGACCTACAATTCACAGCTAGAAGTGCTAAGGGAAACCGCAAAGAAACTCCATCATACCAAGGATAACCTTCTGAAAACCATATTACATGATGTTGTTGCAAGCTTTCAGACCTCACAGGGTCCTTTCTCAGGCATAATGAAACAGATCTGGATTGGGCATGTATACAAATGTACACACATGAAAAGGCACAGACATAGTGAGACATAATTTGCGCTTAAAACAATACCAGAAAAGAGAGGCAGATAAGTAAATACTTAATCAGTCCCCTGGTAAAAATTTAGAGCGAGGATGATGTCTCATCGCCACACAATTAGAGAGAGAAAAACAGAATTACCTGTGCCTGAGCATTTTTCTATTCACAGACACAACATAGAAATATGAAAGTTACAATACTAAAAGGCAATTTCAAATCTTAATATCACAGGGGAATTTGGGAATACAAGTTTATAACCAACTTTAACACTATGAAAAATGGAATGAACCACGGAGGGGGCTTCTTGCATCAGTGGAGAATATGAGAAATCTGGAGCAGAGATATCACGCTGACCTGGTGACCCCGTAACACCAATTTAAAGATGATAAAACTTTTACATCCCTTATCAGTGGACTAATTAAAGGGGTTGTCCCGCGAAACAAAGTGGGGGTATACACTTCTATATGGCTATACTTTGTAATGTACATTGTGCATTAATTATGAGCCATACAGAAGTTATTCACTTACCTGTTCCGTTGTTAGCGTCCTCGTCTCCATGGTGCCGTCTAATTTTCAGCGTCTAATCGCCCGATTAGACGCGCTTACGCAGTCCGGTCTTCTCCCTTCTGAATGGGGCCGCTCGTGCCAGAGAGCTGCTCCTCGCAGCTCCGCCCCGTCACGTGTGCCGATTCCAGCCAATCAGGAGGCTGGAATCGGCAATGGACCGCACAGAAGACCTGCGGTCCACTGAGGGTGAAGATCCCGGCGTCCATCTTCGCAAGGTAAGTAAGAAGTCACCGGAGCGCGGGGATTCGGGTAAGTACTATCCTTTTTTTTTTTTAAACCCCTGCATCGGGTTTGTCTCGCGCCGAACGGGGGGGCTATTAAAAAAAAAAAAAAAACGTTTCGGCGCGGGACAACCCCTTTAAATATTTACTCCTTTACTCATTCTGTTCTGGTATTGTTTTAAGTGCAAATTAATCACACAATGTCTGTGCCTTGTCATATGTATGCATATACATATGCATGCCTCTTCCGATCTATTTCATGTCTGAGGAAGAACTCTAAGTAGGTTGGAAAGCTCGCTATAACATCAAGTATTTTTGTTAGACATTAAAAGGTATCATATCTACAAGTGTATCTTACTGAAAACAATCACTTTCCCCTAAAACCTACTAACATGTTAACAACTGGGTATTAACAGTTAGGGGTGCATCTAATGGCGCATTTTGGGTGGCAGACCGGGGCCTGAGGCTTCAGAGGAGCCCATTCAAATCCAAATCACCTCTTTAATAATCTACCATTATGAGGACCCACCATCTATCACCAGTCATCTCTCAGAAGTGGCAGCCTTTTCCCGCAACGGTAAGAATAATGTGGTGTCAGATGGAGTATATCACAGCAATGTCCTGCTTCCAACAAGGAAGCAGAGCAAAGTAAAACAAATAAGGCCACCTGCCCAAAATCCCAGCCTCAGCCGAAAGGCAGTTGCTGATCTTCTTCCACAGCACTGAGAATCAGCATAACAGAGAAGGAGAGAGTTGGAGAAGGACAGAAACATCACATGTGAGAATATCTAACTCATAAGGTTGTTTATGGTGAGGTATCCATGGATTAAGCTCAGGTCTGGTACCACATACATGCAGTTAACTTGCTTCTGTTACTGTATCTGCTCTAGTACAATATTTATACAATAAACTCAGGTCTGCTAATGCATTTATGTAGTAAGCTTGGTTTTATATTTATTCAATAAGCTTGGTTCTGGTACTGTTTTTATGCAGTAAGCTTGGCCCTGGAGCCTTATCAATGTACTAAGCTTAGCTCTGGTGCCTTATCGATGCAGTAAGCTTGGTTTTCGTACCATATTAACACAGTTAGCTTGGTTCTGCTAGCATGTATATGCAGTAAGCTTTGTTCTGGTATCATATCTATGCAGTTAGCTTGCTTCTAGCGCTGTACTTAAACAATAAGCTTGGCTCTGGTACCATATTTACATAATAAGTACCAGATTATTTTAAAACTTCAGACTTTTGGTTGGTCCACAATCTTCATACAGTCCGAGGCCCATGTTAGACTTAATCGTGTTTGGTTTGTGTCCCTGCACAGTCTCATAGTGTCTAATCAGTGCTAAGAGTGTCTTATTGCTCTGAGAAATATATGAATAAAGGCTCTTTCACACGGGCGCTGTGATTTTCGGCTGAAAATCACATGAACGAAAGGCAGCCGCGACCAAGTATATACACCGCAGCCCGGAATACCGTCAGCCGGAGGTATAGAGTTCAGATGTGCTAAACTTCCTCCCTCTTCCCTCCTTCTTTCCGCCCCTTGCCAGCTGCCGGCAAAGAGGAGCAGTGGGAGTTCAGCAGAGCCAGTGAGCTAAACTCCCTTCCCCTCTCTGACCCTTGCCGGCAACTGGCAAAGGGAGGTGGCGTGGCTTAGCAGAGCTAGTGAGCTAAACTCCTTTCCCCTCTCCGCCCCTTGCCAGCTGCCAGCAAGGGGAAGGGGCAGGATGGGAGCTAAGCAGTTTATGGGAGCTGCCAACAAGGGGACGTACTTTAGCAATGCGGGCCGCTGCTAAACTCCCTCCCATCTACCTTTTCGTGCAGCTCCCATAGGCACCCATAGGAGTCTATGGAACCGGCTGACGTATTCCCGTTATCTTTTTTTTATTCATATATTACTAGGAAGAATAAGAGGAACGGTGCAGTGCAGACCTATGAGAAAAGATTCCCCAGCATTCTTATATCACGGGGATACAAGTGTCGCAGAACGGACAGGCGACACAAGAATCAAACTCAGCTCCTCTTTATTTACAAACTAAGTTTTTCTTTAACATTTCCCCCACAATTCCCCAAACTTATCTCTGCTACACAAATAGACACAGCTTCAGTCTAAGGCTCAGACTCCGAGGCGAATTGCAATAAAATGCCGGGATTACTGCAATCGTGACAGAACCTCAATGTTTCCCTGCGGATTATGCAGCCCCTAAAATCCAATCATTTTGCAGTTTTTTTGCTAGGTTCACAAGGTCACTCCCAACTTTTTTTCTTTTGCGGGTGTCATTTCTGTCATGTAGCCTAAGCTTCTATGTGCAAAAATCTAAAAAGTAGATGCAGAAGAAGTTTTAGTTGTGCATTGTGATGCCAGCAAATCCAATAGATCAGGATTCTCTAAAGCGCCCAACACTGTCCAACAGCCAAAATGACAGTACAACTCCTGACAGCCAAAACGAGAACTCCCAACTTACTTGGATAGCAAAAAGTATAGCCACCAACATGTCTAGACAGCCAGAACTTCAAATACCAGCATATAAAGCAAAAAGAAGTGCAAAAAATGCATTTTTTATTGTATTAACTGTATGGGATGAAAAACTGCAATACTTCATTACTTCAGACTTTGACAGATATGGCAGTAATCATTGTGTTTTTTTTTTTCGTTTTTTTTTCAGGTAAAGAAATTGAAAAGTTTTATTTTTTTTAATGCTTATAACATTTTTTAGTAAACTTAATTTTACTTTTTTTGTTTTTAAATCCCTCCAGGGAATTCATACATGCAATTGTTCAATTTCTTGTACAATAGGCATGCATCCATGGTAGACCTGGCAGCTTTCACTAGGCACAAGGCTGCCATGTCAACCCTTGGCAACCCCATGATCACCTTGCTGGGGGCAATGGGGTAATGGAGAGCAAACCAGGCTAAAATGGCTTAAATATCATATTGATTTCAGCATATAAGCGACTACAGGTGATGCAGGGGATGCAGTTGCACCCGGGTCCAGGAGCCTTAGGGGGCCCATAAGGCCTTTCTTCTCCATATAGTAAGCCTAGTACTATCAATAAAACATTATAGTTGGGGGCCATGTTACAGGTTTTGCATTGGGGCCCAGAAGCTTCAAGTTACGCCTCTGGGTGCAGCACTGTACACTTTATATTGGCAGTGACTGGTATAGCAACTCAATCTATTCACTTGAAACAGTAATTGCTAATGAATGAACATGACATCACTAGCTGGAGAGGCAATCACTCAAGCACTGCAGCCTCTTCGAATAACTGATTGGTAGGGGCCAAGGGTGGTAGAGCCCCTACTGATGGGATATTGATGGCCTATCCTGAGAATATCTCATCTATATCGCGGAAAACCCTTTACATTTTAAGGAGTCTTGTAATTGACTATGGACCAGGAGCCCCTTCTAGGCACTGGCCTTTAGGCATGTCCTAATGACTGAATGATCAGCCTTCTTCTGTTATGAGTTTATTAAGTGGGTTGTACCAAAATTAACTTTTATCACTTGCCCATAGGATAGGTGATGGATGCCTGATTGGTTGGAGTCTCACCACTGAGACCATCACCGATTCCAAAAAAGGACTCTTGTGTTCCCCTTAACTCCTTACTGTGGAAAGGGAAGTATCTGTCAAATGAGGTCACATTTGAAAAGTGAGATTTCCCCTTAAAGATAAAAAGCAGAAGGATAGCGCCTTGTGCAGAATAAGCATATGTGTCAGAAAGTACAGAAGAAAACCTCCTCTATATGGATAGGAGAGCGTCAGGGTCAAGTCCAAAACAGCTGATTTCATAAAATAAAGGACACATAGTAGTAACTCAAAAAATACCAAAATGTGATTGTTCTCAGCAAGAGAAACGACGTAATCTTGTAGATATGATACCTTTTAATGGCTAACAAAAATACATTATGTTACAGCGAGCTTGCGAACCAACGCAGGGTTCTTCTTCAGGCTTATGGATTGGATCTGAAGAGGCATGCATATTTATACACACTTATAACATACATACTTATGACAGGGCACAGATATGGATGTGATTGGTTCGCACTTAAAAGGAATTCTGCAACTCAAACAAACTTTTTTTGTCTAGGCACTGATAGCGGAGTGAAAGTTTTATGGTCCCTAAATTACTGTTGGAGGGGGGGGGGGAGGTCAGCAGGCTTGAATTGCTACAAGAGGTACACAGACATTTTTAGCTAAACACTGATAAGGGAGTGAAAGTTTATGGTCCCTGAATTACTGTTGATGGGGGTCTTATCTGTATAATAAATGTCTCACACTTCCCATTCACCCATAAATCCTGGGGAATAGTTTAACCCAGTATTCAGCGTGTCAAAGGTTATTATCAATTTATAGTCCCAAATTCTTCTGTGGTTTTGTGACTTGAAACCATCCTTCAATATCAAAACTCTCATATCTCCTATGTCGTGTCCATGGTTAGAGAAGTGCTCGGCCACAGGTAATTCTCTTTTTCTGGGCTCAATCGTGTGGCGATGAAATCTCATCCTGACTTTCAGTTTCCGTCCTGTTTCTCCAACATAAAGACCCCCAACAGGACATTTACTGCACATGATCAGGTACACAACATTGGACGAGGAACATGTGAATGTCCCTGGGATCTTATAGTCCTGCTGTGTGTTGGGGATCCGTATCCTGTCCGCAGTCAGTATATGTGAGCAGGTCTTACAGCTCCTTACATTACAGGGATTTGTTTTCAAAAAATACCCACACTCATAAGAAAATAGTAAGTCTCTAAACTGGGGGGGGGAGGGGGAGGTAGGAGGGGGGGGGGGGCAGAGCCAATAGAGACCCCCTCCAGAAGTGGTGTCAAAGCAGCCCACAAAGGTCTGATGCTTGAAAAAGGTGATTACTCATCACCAAAAAGCATTGCAACAAACCTTTTTTGGACATACGCTTGTGTTTTAAAGAATAAACCTTCTTTTTGGGTTGCTTTGAAACACTTCTGGGGGGGGGAGGGGGGTCTCTATTGGCAATAGATCCCCCTCCCTCCCCCCAGTAAGTATTGTTTTGGGATTGCACTTTTCTTATGAGCGTGGGTACTTTTTGAGTTACTACTATATTTCCCCTTAGGGCTGTTTCACACGGCCGGCCAATATATGCTATGATCTGATGCACTGGATTCCAATGCATCAGATCACATGGCCATATTCCCGCGGTGTGAAAGCGCCCAGCCAGGCCCTTTCACGCCGGGCCAAAAAGATAGTCCTGAGACTATCTTTCCGGCCGGAATATGTCGGCGGCTGCATAGGCTCCTATGGAAGCCAATGACAGCGACCGGAGATGGGAGGTGGGAATGAGTTTAGCAGCGTGACTACTAAACTCTCTCCCTCTTCTCTCCTCCTCTCTCCTCCCCTCTGGCTGTTTGCAATGGGAGGGGGTGGGATTGGGAGGAGCTAAGTGCTGCCCTGTCCTGCCTCCTCGCATTGCTGGCTGTGGACAAGGGGCGGGAGCTTAGCTACACCCCCGTCTCCTGACCCCTTCTATTGCACACAGCTGGAAGGGAGGAGAGAGGAGGTGATCCGGTGAGGGAGAGGGAAGGGCAATGGCATGGCGGCCTTGGCATATATGCGCTGGTCCCATGCCATCTGAACAGGCGCACAAACCCTTGGTTTTTTTGCGCTCATTCACAGTTTTATGGCGCCAACCTGCGCATATAAAAACGCTTACGGCCGTGTAAAAGCGTCTCAAAGAGGTATTCTGGGCATTTACTATTAATGACTAGGGATGAGCGAACGTGTTCGTTTAGGACAATTACTCGAGATCGAGCATCACTATTTTCGAGTAACTGCCTACTCGGGCGAAAAGATTCAGGGGGCGGGGGGCGCCGGGGTGGAGCGGGGTGTAGCAGGGGGGAACAGGGGGGAGCTCTCTCCCCCCCACACTCCCCACAGCAACCCTCGCCAACCCCCGGCGCCCCCCAAATCTTTTTGCCCGATTAGACAGTTACTCGAAAAAAAGCGATGCTCGATCGAGTAATTGCTCTAAACGAGCACGTTCGCTCATCTCTAATAATGACCTATCTTCAGCCATTACAAGCAACTTCTCCTCTATCTGGCTTGGCACTGACAGCTGGTGCTGCTTGGAAATCCCCTTTAACCCTTTCCAATCCACTGCCTGACGTCTAAAGACATTCTAATTGAAGGTTGTACAGCTCCAATTTTGGAAGACGTCCGGCAGGGTATTCTTACTGAAGATTACTGGCCGCTCTGTTGTCGGGGGCCTCTCCAGCATGTCTCATACAGCAGTACTAGCTCTAGCCAGCAGATGGCGCCCATTGTATAATGGCAGAAAGAGAAAGCCCCCTAGGAAACCCTGAATCCAAAATTGAATTGCAAAGGGTTAAGTCCTGGCTGTAACTAGAAGGGTAAAATCAGCTGTGAATTTGCACTGAGTCTGATTTGATGCAGTTTTTGATGCAGAAATGCTGTGGATTTTGCCGGAGATCCACATCATTTCTGTTACGTGTGAATGCACCTTTAAATAAAAATAGCGCATTTGGAATGTGTGCTTGTTTGACAGACACTTTCTGTTTTTGGGAATCCCCAAGAAGAATTCTCCTTCCATCAGGGTTCTGACAAATTCTAAACTAAACAGCCAGCGGGTGTAGCTCGTAGCTATAATTACCGAATGAAACTCATCAGCCTAATACGTTAGACAGCATCAGCAAACAGAGCGCAGGAATGATAGAGAAGGAGATGTGCGAGACAGGTTAAGTGCCTTTAATTGCCAGAATCGGTCCAAGTGATTTTTTTCCCCCTCTTGACATCTCCTGTCAAAGCTTCCCCTTCAACCTCCGCGCTCGCAGGATAACTGCACCGGACAGCAGGCTGACAGGCAGGTTCTACTCTGTATCCACCCCCAGGGATAATTTTCTGGAGGTGGAACTAGAGAGCCTTCAAGTGAGAAAATGAATGTTTGCTGTTTGAAACTATGAAGGGAAAATTCCAAATTTATAACGAGCAGCTTGTCAGTCAGAGGGCAGGATTTAATTATTGTCAATACTTATATTTAGACAGATGTGGAGCTGGAATATTTTACACTAGGAAGCAGCGCCGGGGTTATTTTAGTGACATTTAAGAAATGGGTTACTCAGGAATAGAACTTATCTCATTTCCCCCCCCCAAAAAATGATACAAAATATATAGAAAATGCCTAATGATTCTATAGGGAAAAGTTCTGCAACTTTTAGACTTTTGTTTCCTCGCTGTTTTAACATTCCTGTTGCTGTCAGTGAATGAAAAAAGTCTAATTATATTCAAAGGCTGTAACTCATAAAACAAAATTAACCCCTAAAGGCCCTTGTACACGCAACAGTTATTGCTTAAACAACCGCACAACTGAACGAACCGCTGACATTTTTGAATAAAATTACACATACAGATAATGGCTTATAATAATCATCTGCATTTCCTTCAGTTATTGGCTCAGCTGAGAGTTTGTGTATGCGATGGTTATCTGGGCTGTAGGATTCCATTGTCTCCTCCCAGCAGAGTTAACAGTGTACTCATTGTGCATGCAAGGCAAATAAACCCAGAGTTCAGCTGCTCAAAATTCCATTCAAATGGAACGCATTTTGAGTGATCAAACAGTGGTTTTCTTGCCGGCTAAAAACCAGCGATAAAGGACAATTGAACAAATAGTGTATGACTGCCGGCATTTATACATAATGATTATCGCTCACTTTCAGCCGTTTGAGCAAATTTGGAGCAATAATCATTTCATGTAAAAGGGCTTTTATTGACAAGCCTATTTTTTGCTTTAAAGGGGTTGTCCCGCGCCGAAACGTTTTTTTTTTTTTTTTCAATAGCCCCCCCGTTTGGCGCAAGACAAACCCGATGCAGGGGTTTAAAAATAAAAATGGATAGCACTTACCCAAATCCCCGCGCTCCAGTGACTTCTTACTTACCTTGAGAAGATGGCCGCCGGGATCTTCACCCTCGGTGGACCGCAGGTCTTCTGTGCGGTCCATTGCCGATTCCAGCCTCCTGATTGGCTGGAATCGGCACACGTGACGGGGCGGAGCTACGAGGAGCAGCTCTCTGGCACGAGCGGCCCCATTCAGAAGGGAGAAGACCGGACTGCGCAAGCGCGTCTAATTGGGCAATTAGACGCTGAAAATTAGACGGCACCATGGAGACGGGGAAGCTAGCAACGGAACAGGTAAGTGAATAACTTCTGTATGGCTCATAATTAATGCACGATGTACATTACAAAGTGCATTAATATGGCCATACAGAAGTGTATACCCCAACTTTGTTTCGCGGGACAACCCCTTTAAGGACCAAGCGATTCTCATTGTATTGCAAGGGGCATAAATGTTGACATAGCCATATAGGGGCTTGTTTTGGGATAGTTTTAGGTAGTGTGTTCCAGAGCACCGGTGCTGCTCTGGAGAAGTCTTGGAGACGGGAATGAGTGGTTCGAGTTAACGGTGCGCTTAATCTGATTTCGTTAGCAAGCTGGCTCTGTGATGGATTGAGATGAGGGAAGCAATGTAGGGCGGCACGGTGCTGTGGAGGGCTTTGTGGATGAAGGTAATGAGTTTCAATTGATTTCTATATCTGATGGGCAGCCAGTGAAGTGACTGGCACAGGGCAGAGGCATCCAAGTAGCGGATGCACATGAAAAAAAAGGTGAAAATCGTAAATACATAGATACAATGCATTTTTAAGCAAAAGTGCATAGTGTTCACATCTAGAATCTCATTTTTACGAGAGTGATATCGGTCCGAGTTGCTCTGAGCGATATCGCGCTTGCCCATGTGAATGCCCTGCTAAAACATTCCGTTTTCAGCTCCTGTTATCCTTCTTTGGGATCCTTCAACCTCTTTTTGACCCAAAAAGTAGTTATCCAAATGATCACAGTTGCCAAACTGCTTCTCCCGACGCTCTGGACAGACTGATCCTCGCTCTTTTTACCCTTTCCAATCCACTGTCTGACATCTGAAGACATTATGATTTAAGGCTGTACAGCTCCGATGTTGGAAGACGTCCGTTGGGGTTCTCTTACTTTATATTGCCAGCTTCTCTGCTGTCGGAGCCTATCCAACATGTCACCTCATACAGTACTGGCTTTAGCCAGCAGATAGCGCCGTTGTATAACATCAGAAAGAGAGTAACCCCCTAGTAAAACCGGGATACAAAATGGATTGGAAAGGGTTAATCAACAAACTAGACACAATTTGCAGATTAGAAGAATTAGCGGCATGGAAAGGCAGGCAACACCATTAGGGTGCAATCTAAGAAGCGGGAAAGTGAACAATGCTAATCCTAGGAGATGTGACCTGTGGTCACTGGAGGTAACTGCACTGTAATCACTATCACTGTATATAGCTGATATCTGACTAATTTATTGTGAAAGCCTAATAGATATATCATTTTATTGGGGGGGGGGGGGGGGAGGCTGGTAGGGTCCAATTCTGTGTTTTGCTATGAGGCTCCTTTCTATGTACACTCCTAGCTATAGTAGGTCATGAGTAGCCCCTGAACCATGTCTGCATTTATATGAAGCTGCTAGCATCTAGTGTTCCAATATACAGGGGGCGGGGGCGGGGCTGGCAGCTCATTATGGGGTCTATCACCAGGAGGTGTGGGGAGCTAGCACCTTAGTACAAGGCACCTTAGAGGATAGCATCACAATATAAGAATACCCCGTTTCCCTGAAAATAAGACATACCCTGAAAATAAAACATAGCATGATTTTCCAGAATTTTTGAGGATGCAAAATGATTTTTTCAGGCTTTTTGAGGATGCTTGAAATATAAGCCCTACTCCAAAATTAAGCCCTGCTAACAGTTAGTTTAAAAAAGTCAATTCAAATAGTGTCCAGGCAGCTATACATGTAAAAAAGTTAAACCTTTTTGAACAAAAATTAATATAAGACACTGTCTTATTTTCGGTGAAGCACGGTAGTAACGGTCAGTTATCCGTTTATTTCTACATATCTAGGAGGAATAGCAGAGGCAAAATCACATGACATGTTAACCCATGCCCCAAACAACACCTCTGTGACAGACAGCAGAGGGATTACTTTGGTCTCCTATAACATAGCCACCCTAACCACAGCCCACATCACCCGCAGGATCCTGAGTGCTGTGCAGATTACAATACCAGACTGGCACTGAGTCCTGATGAGCCATCTTCTCTTATTGCAATGGTGATTCCCTTCTTGTTCCTCCAGCTTCTCCGTAAACTCTTCTACATCTGATTCATGCTGCTTATGCTAAATTCTGACCCTTCCATATACATGGTGTAACAGAAATCTGGATTTACCTGACCAGGTGATGTCGTTTCATTCTTCAGTGATACAATGTTTTGTTCTCTTTTGCCCAGTAGGGTCTCGTCTTTCTGTTTCTCTTGGAAAGCAATGGTGTTGAAACTAGTCACCCTGTGCTATAGCCCATCCATAACAAAGAATGACTAGTTATGCAATTAACCCTTTCCAATCCACTGTCTGACGTCTAAAGACATTCTGATTAAAGGCTGTGCAGCTCCGATGTCGGAAGATGTCAGGCAGGGTATTCTTACTGTAGATTACTGGCCGCTATGTTGTCGGGGGGCCTCTGCAGTATGTCACATACCGCAGTACTGGCTCTGGCCAGCAGATGGCCCCATTGTATAATGGCAGAAAGAGAAAGACCCCTAGGAAACCCTGAATCCAAAATTGGATTGCAAAGGGTTAAGACTAGAGATGAGCGAACGTGTTCTTCCGAGCTTGATATTCGTGCGAATATTAGGGTGTTCGGGATGTTCGTTATTCGTAACGAACACCATGCGGTGTTCTGGTTATTTTCACTTCCTTCCCTGAGACGTTAGCGCGCTTTTCTGGCCAATTGAAAGACAGGGAAGGCATTACAACTTCCCCCTGTGACGTTCAAGCCCTATACCACCCCCCTGCTGTGAGTGGCTGGGAAGATCAGGTGTCACCCGAACATAAAAGTCGGCCCCTCCCGCGGCTCGCCTCAGATGCCGTGTGATTTAGATGAGGGACAGTGCTGTTTGTACCGGAGCTGCTGTAGGGAAAGAATTGGTAGTTAGTGTAGGCTTCAAGACCCCCCAAAGGTCCTTATTAGGGCCACTGATAGCTGTGTGTTGGCTGCTGTTAGCAGTGGCAATTTTTTTTTTCTCAAAATCGCCTCTGCAGACCGTTGCACCTGGCATTAGGGACAGAAGTGCTGCATAGGCAGGGAGAGTGTTAGGAGTGAGTGTAGCCTTCAAGAACCTCAACGGTCCTTTCTAGGGCCATATTTATCCGTGTGCAGTACTGTCCAGGCTGCTGTTAGCTGTGCTGCATTTTTTTTTGCTTCTCAAAATCGCCTCTGCAGAGCATTGCACCCTCCATCGATACTGCAGGGAAAGAATTGTATAGGCAGGGCCACAACACAGTTATTATTCATACAATATACGCAGTGCTGCCTTTTGCTTGTAAAACAAGTGAAAATAATTCTATTTGTCCTGCCTCTGTCCGTCCTAAGGGCGGTGGACACGTGTCGGCTGCGTGTGACACCTTTAAAAATCATACGCACCCAGCTACGTTTTATTCCTGGCTTCGCCATTTGCTTTCCTTAATTGGGAAAAAAAATACCTGCTCTGCCACAGTTAATAACTCTGCTACCCTCACGTTCTGTGACACATTAGCAGGAAAACAGCACAGTTATTAAACTTCTCATGTTCATAGAATATACGCAGTGCTGCCTTTTGGTACCAAAAAACGGAAAATAATTCTATTTGTCCGGCTTCTGTCCGTCCTAAGGGCGGTGGACACGTGTCGGCTGCGTGTGACACCTTTAAAAATCATACGCACCCAGCTACGTTTTATTCCTGGCTTCGCCATTTGCTTTCCTTAATTGGGAAAAAAAATACCTGCTCTGCCACAGTTAATAACTCTGCTACCCTCACGTTCTGTGACACATTAGCAGGAAAACAGCACAGTTATTAAACTTAGATTATACATTCACTAGAGGCAGTGGGGCCTTTCGTTTTCAAAAAAGGGAAAAAATTATATTTGGCCTGCAGTCTTGCGCCAATTTATTTCCTGCCTGTGAAATCAAATCACTGGTAATACAGCATGCTGAGGGGTAGGGGTAGGCCTAGAGGACGTGGACGTGGCCGAGGACGCGGAGGGCCAAGTCAGGGTGTGGGCACAGGCCAAGCTCCTGATCCAGGTGTGTCGCAGCCGACTGCTGCGCGATTAGGAGAGAGGCACGTTTCTGGCGTCCCCACATTCATCGCCCAATTAATGGGTCCACGCGGGAGACGGTTATTAGAAAATGAGCAGTGTGAGCAGGTCCTGTCCTGGATGGCAGAAAGTGCTTCGAGCAACCTATCGTCTACCCGCAGTTCTGCGCCGTCCACTGCTGCCAATCCGAATCCTCTGTCTGCTGCTCCTCCTTCCTCCCAGCCTCCTCACTCCACTACAATAACACCTGCTCAGGAGCGGGAGCACTCCCAGGAACTGTTCTCGGGCCCCTGCTTAGATTGGGCAGCAGCGGTTCCTCTCCCACCAGAGGAGTTTATCGTCACTGATGCCCAACCATTCGAAAGTTCCCGGGGTCCGGGGGAAGAGGCTGGGGACTTCCGCCAACTGTCTCAACAACTTTCTGTGGGTGAGGAGGACGATGACGATCAGACACAGTTGTCTTGCAGTGAGGTAGTAGTAAGGGCAGTAAGTCCGAGGGAGCAGCGCACAGAGGATTCGGAGGAAGAGCAGCAGGACGATGAGGTGACTGACCCCACCTGGTGTGCAACGCTTACTCAGGAGGACAGGTCTTCAGAGGGGGAGTCAAGGGCATCAGCAGGGCAGGTTGCAAGAGGCAGTGCGGTGGCCAGGGGTAGAGGCAGGGCCAGACCGAATAATCCACCAAGTGTTTCCCAAAGCGCCCCCTCGCGCCATGCCACCCTGCAGAGGCCGAGGTGCTCTAAGGTCTGGCAGTTTTTCACAGAGACGCCTGACGACCGACGAACAGTGGTGTGCAACCTTTGTCGCGCAAAGCTCAGCCGGGGAGCCAACACCAACAGCCTCACCACCACCACCATGCGCAGACATATGATGGCCAAGCACCCCGCAAGGTGGGACGAAGGCCGTTCAGCGCCTCCGGTTTGCACCCCTGCCTCTCCCCCTGTGCCCCAACCTGCCACTGAGATGCAACCCCCCTCTCAGGACACAGGCACTACCGTCTCCTGGCCTGCACCCACACCCTCACCTCCGCTGTCCTCGGCCCCATCCAGCAGTGTAGTTCAGCGCACCGTCCAGCCGTCGCTTGCGCAACTGTTGGAGCGCAAGCGCAAGTACGCCGCCACGCACCCGCACGCTCAAACGTTAACCGTCCGCATAGCAAAACTCATCAGCCTTGAGATGCTGCCGTATAGGGTTGTGGAAACGGAGTCCTTCAAAAGTATCATGGAGGCGGCGGCCCCGCGCTACTCAGTTCCCAGTCGCCACTACTTTTCCCGATGTGCCGTCCCAGCCCTGCACGACCACGTCTCCCGCAACATTGTGCGCGCCCTCACCAACGCGGTTACTGCCACGGTCCACTTAACTACGGACACGTGGACAAGCACAGGCGGGCAGGGCCACTACATCTCCCTGACGGCACATTGGGTGAATTTAGTGGAGGCTGGGACAGAGTCAGAGCCTGGGACCGCTCACGTCCTACCCACCCCCAGAATTGCGGGCCCCAGCTCGGTGCTGGTATCTGCGGAGGTGTATGCTTCCTCCACTAAAGCACCCTCCTCCTCCTCCTCTGTCTCGCAATCAAGATGTGTTAGCAGCAGCATGTCGCCAGCAGTCGGTGTCGCGCGGTGTGGCAGCACAGCGGTGGGCAAGCGTCAGCAGGCCGTGCTGAAACTACTCAGCTTAGGCGATAAGAGGCACACGGCCCACGAACTGCTGCAGGGTCTGACACAGCAGACCGACCGCTGGCTTGCGCCGCTGAGCCTCCAACCGGGCATGGTCGTGTGTGACAACGGCCGTAACCTGGTGGCGGCTCTGCAGCTCGGCAGCCTCACGCACGTGCCATGCCTGGCCCACGTCTTTAATTTCGTGGTTCAGCGCTTTCTGAAAAGCTACCCACGCTTGTCAGACCTGCTCGTAAAGGCGCGCCGGCTCTGCGCACATTTTCGCAAGTCCCACACGGACGCTGCCACCCTGCGCACCCTGCAACATCACTTTAAGCTGCCAGTGCACCGACTGCTGTGCGACGTGCCCACACGGTGGAACTCTACGCTCCACATGTTGGCCAGGCTCTATGAACAACGTAGAGCTATAGTCGAATACCAACTCCAACATGGGCGGCGCAGTGGGAGTCAGCCTCCTCAATTCCTTTCAGAAGAGTGGGCCTGGTTGGCAGACATCTGCCATGTCCTTGGTAATTTTGAGGAGTCTACCCAGGTGGTGAGCGGCGATGCTACAATCATTAGCGTCACCATTCCTCTGCTATGCATCTTGAGAAATTCCCTGCAAACCATAAAGGCAGCTGCTTTGCGCTCGGAAACGGGGGCGGGGGAAGACAGTATGCCGCTGGATAGTCAGGGCACCCTCCTGTCTATTTCTCAGCGCGTACAGGAGGAGGAGGAGCATGAGGAGGATGAGGAGGAGGGGGAAGAGACAGCTTGGGCCGCTGCTGACGGTACACCGGCTGATTGCCTGTCATCCTTTCAGCGTGTATGGCCTGAGGAGGAGGAGGAGGAGGAGGAGGAGGAGGAGGAGGATCCTGAAAGTGATCTTCCTAGTGACGACAGCCATGTGTTGCGTACAGGTACCCTGGCACACATGGCTGACTTCATGTTAGGATGCCTTTCTCGTGACCCTCGCGTTGCACGCATTCTGGCCACGACGGATTACTGGGTGTACACACTGCTCGATCCACGGTATAAGGAGAACCTGCCCACTCTGATTCCCGAAGAGGAAAGGGGTTCGAGAGTGTTGCTATACCACAGGACCCTTGCGGACAAGCTGATGGTAAAATTCCCAGCCGACAGCGCTAGTGGCAGAAGGCGCAGTACCGAGGGCAAGGTAGCAGGGGATGTGCGTAGATCGAGCAGCATGTACATCACAGGCAGTGCAACAGTCTTTAAGGGCCTGGCCAGCTTTATGGCTCCCCACCAAGACTGTGTCACCGCTCTCCAGTCACGGCTGAGTCGGCGGGAGCACTGTAAAAGGATGGTGAGGGAGTACGTAGCGGATCGCACGACCATCCTTGGTGACGCCTCTGCCCCCTACAACTACTGGGTGTCGAAGCTGGACACGTGGCCTGAACTAGCCCTGTATGCCCTGGAGGTGCTTGCTTGTCCTGCGGCTAGCGTCTTGTCGGAGAGGGTGTTTAGTGCGGCTGGGGGAATCATCACAGATAAGCGTAGCCGCTTGTCAACCGACAGTGCCGACAGGCTAACACTCATCAAGATGAACAAAGGCTGGATTTCCCCAGACTTCTGTTCTCCACCAGCGGACAGCAGCGATACGTAAGCAATACGTAGGCTGCACCCGCGGATGGAAGCTACGTTCTCTCTCACCATCCAAAACGGGGACATTTCTGCTTCATCAATCTGTGTCTAATATTCCTCCTCCTCCTCCTCCTGCTCCTCCTCCTGAAACCTCATGTAATCACGCTGAACGGGCAATTTTTCTTAGGGCCACAAGGCTCACTCAAATAATTTTTCTGAACAATTTTTATAAGTTTCAATGCGCTTAAAAGCGTTGGAACTTTAACTTGAACCAATTTTTCGTTACACTGGGCTGCCTCCAGGCCTAGTTACCACTTAAGCCACATTAACCAAAGCGGTTAATGGGTTTCACCTGCCCTCTTGGCTGGCCATGGCCAATTTTTGGGATGTACATTAGTACTGTTGATACAGCAATTTTTGTGGGCCCTCGCCTACAGTGTAATCAAATTAATTTTTAGCCCACCTGCATTACAGCTGACGTTACCTCAGCTGTGTTGGGCAATGCAATGGGATATTTTTATGTACCGCCGGTGGGTTCCAGGGAGCCACCCATGCTGTAGGTGCACACGGAGTTTTTAATACATGTGTCCACTTGTAAAGAACCCCAGTCTGACTGGGGCATGCAGTGTGGGCCGAAGCCCACCTGTATTACACACGACATTACTACCTCAGCTGTGTTGGGCAATGCAATGGGATATTTCTATGTACCGCCGGTGGCTTCCTGGCACCCACCCAGGCAGTGGGTCCACAGGGAGTTTAACCTACATGTGTCCACTTGTAAAGAACCCCGGTCAGACTGGGGCATGCAGTGTGGGCCGAAGCCCACCTGTATTACGCACGACATTACTACCTCAGCTGTGTTGGGCAATGCAATGGGATATTTCTATGTACCGCCGGTGGCTTCCTGGCACCCACCCATGCTGTGGGTCCACAGGGAAATATAAATGCATCTGTTTCCACTTATAAAGAAACCCAGTCTGACTGGGGCATGCAGTGTGGGCCGAAACCCACCTGCATTAACCCTTTCCAGTCCACTGTGTGACCTGTGAAGACATTAGGGTTTAAGGCTGTACAGCTCCGTTGTTGGTAGACGTCCGTCGGGGTTCTCTTACTGTATATTGCCAGCCTCTCTGCTGTCGGAGCCTATCCTACGTGTCAGCTCATGCAGTACTGGCTTTAGCCAGCATATAGCGCCGTTGTATAACGGCAGAAAAAGAGTAAGCCCCCTAGGAAAACCATATACAAATTGGATTGGAAAGGGTTAAGCACAACATTACTACCTCAGCTGTGTTGGGCAATGCAATGGGATATTTCTATGTACCGCCGGTGGCTTCCTGGCACCCACCCATGCTGTAGGTGCACACGGAGTTTTTACTACATCTGTACACTTATAAAGAACCCCAGTCAGACTGGGGCATGCGGTGTGGGCCGAAGCCCACCTGCATTAAGCACGACATTACTACCTCAGCTGTGTTGGGCAATGCAATGGGATATTTCTGTGTACCGCCGGTGGGTTCCAGGGAGCCACCCATGCTGTGGGTCGACAGGGACTTCACAATAGGGAGTTGTACCTGCCTGTGTCTATGAATTAAAAAGCCCGGTCTGACTGGGGCATGCAGACACCTTGACAGAATGAATAGTGTGTGGCACATAGGTTCCCCATTGCTATGCCCACGTGTGCAGCTCCTGATGGCGGTGGCACAGGATTCTATTTCTCATTGCTTCTGTACAGCATTGTGGGCTATCGCTCCGCCACTTTTAAAGAGGGTCGCTGCCTAGCCGTGCCAACCTCTGCAGTGTGTGCCTGCGGTCCCTCGTCATGGCAGACGCAATTCTAAATAGACATGAGCGTGGTGTGGCATGAGGGCAGCTGAAGGCTGCGCAGGGACACTTTGGTGTGCGCTGTGGGGGGGAGGGGGTGCGGTTGGTCAGCATGTAACCCAGGAGAAGTGGCAGCGGAGTGTCATGCAGGCAGTGATTGTGCTTTGTTGGAGGTAGTGTGGTGCTTAGCTAAGGTATGCCATGCTAATGAGGGCTTTTCAGAAGTAAAAGTTGTTGGGAGGGGGGGGGGGGCACTCTTGCCGGTATTGTGGCTTAATAGTGGGACCTGTGAACTTGAGATGCAGCCCAACATGTAGCCCCTCGCCTGCCCTATCCGTTTCTGTGTCATTCCCATCACTTTCTTGAATTGCCCAGATTTTCACACATGAAAACCTTAGCGAGCATCGGCGAAATACAAAAATGCTCTGGTCGCCCGTTGACTTCAATGGGGTTCGTTGTTCGAAACGAACCCTCGAGCATCGCGGGAAGTTCGTTCCGAATAACGAACACCCGAACATTTTGGTGTTCGCTCATCTCTAGTTAAGACGCATTAGTGGAAGCATCAGCGTTTACTTGACTGTGCAGCACTTATTAGTCAAAATGATTCTTGACATCCTCTTCTGACCCCTTTTGTTGACTAATTGTTTCTGCCTACAGGATCCTCATTTGCTGGATGCTTTTTCTTGCACACCATTCTCAGTATACTCTCCATACTGTTACATGAGAAAACCTCACAGGGTCGGCCTCGAAATCCGGGTTCCGGCTGGTCTAACACCGATGACCAGATCTTGTTGGAAGTCGCTCAGATCGATGGATTTTCTTATTTCATCTGGATTCATGCTAAAACTGATTCACGGAAAACTTGTCACGTGATTTTATGTTGCACTCCGGGGTCACAGCTCTAATTTGCATAAAGGGAAGTTACAATCATAAGAGGGTCGGGCTCTAATAAAGTGGCTTCAGTGTAGATACCCCTGTTTAAGGTGACAGGTGCACTTTAAAAGCGGATATCTGATTATACAGCGGGCATGTACCACACAGAGGTTCGGTGTATCAGAGAGTGATTAGCTGTGCCAATGTGAACTGTAATTAGAATGCCGGCTTCATGCAATCTGAATGTGATCTCGCTTTGATGAATCCTGGCAGAAGTGCAGAGTAATGCAAATGATCTCTGCGTTTCATAGCCTAAACAGAGAAATAACCTGATATGGAAGATCTCCTTAGACCTTAACTACAATATCTCTCCGTTCATAATTACCTGGGAAAGGAAAACAATGCAAGCGGGATTTATCTGCATAATGAAGCCTAATTGATATTCATCTCAGATATCTAAATAATGGAATTATGTTAATCCTGTTACATGAAAATAACTCTGTTAATCAGTCTCTAATATACTGTCTACTTTAAATAAATGCTACTTTGATAGACAGTTTACAGAGACCAAAGACACCCCGGCTTTTGGCTCTGCAAGTCGGAGTTAATCAAATCCACATTCCATCAAATACATCACTGCAGGCGTAACATAGAGGCAAATTGATTATATATAGCAACACTTGGAGTGCTGGAATAAATCAAGGGTAATTAACCCTTAATCATCTTCAAACAGAAAGAGAAAATGAATGTCATGTTCCCGAGATGTCTGAATATCAATGATGAATTCTTAACACAGTACATAGCTGTGCCGCAACCATTTCACACTGCGTCCCATTTAGGGATGTCACCCGGCTGGTAAACCACCGTCCCAGGCGGTAAGTTGCTCTAGAAGTCGCTGCTGGGGTTTAATTTTTTTTAACCGGCCATTAATATGGCTGGATAAAATTATTGTCTAATTCACTCCGAAGTTCCTATCATCATATGTAGCGCAGATGCCAGGGGGTCGGAGGAGTGAGGGTCTTTTCTGAGCAATACAATGGTGTCCAAATGGGAACGTCAGAGTGTGGTATAGTGCTGGATGACATAGAAGCTGTCCAGCTGAAGGTTCAGGGGTGGTGGGTACTCCACTCTGTTAATTGTAATTATCTCCAAATCAACAACTTTTCTGAAGTTATTAAAGGGGTTGTCCTGCGAAACAAAGTTGGGGTATACACTTCTGTATGGCCATATTAATGCACTTTGTAATGTACCTTGTGCATTAATTATGAGCCATACAGAAGTTATTCACTTACCTGCTCCGTTGCTAGCGTCCTCGTCTCCATGGTGCCGTCTAATTTTCAGCGTCTAATCGCCCGATTAGACGCGCTTGTGCAGTCCGGTCTTCTCCGTGTTGAATGGGGCCGCTCGTGCTGGAGAGCTGCTCCTCGTAGCTCCGCCCCGTCACGTGTGCCGATTCCAGCCAATCAGGAGGCTGGAATCGGCAATGGACCGCACAGAAGACCTGCGGTCCACTGAGGGTGAAGATCCCGGCGGCCATCTTCGCAAGGTAAGTAAGAAGTCACCGGAGCGCGGGGATTCGGGTAAGTACTATCCGTTTTGGTTTTTTTTAACCCCTGCATCGGGTTTGTCTCGCGCCGAACGGGGGGGCTATTGAAAAAAAAAAAAAAACGTTTCGGCGCGGGACAACCCCTTTAATGATTAGAACATATACTGTCTGTACATCTATGAACTCTATGGTGTTGCTGGGTAGAATGGGCATGTTAATTGAATAATTCTCAGCAATCAGTGGGCAAAACTAGCCCTGGATGAGAAGCCAGTGCTAGGACTCATGGAGATTGTAGGCAAAGGGAGTGGGGGAGATGATTCTGCAGAAGTATGAACTGAAAACATTGGCTGTGCGGCAGCTGGGGAGGCCAATGATTCTGTGATAACTCACCCCAACGTGCCCGGGTGCCCTCAGAAAGGGAACTCCGGCACATCCATAGTCCTGGTGTGCAGTAACGTTGGTTTACAAGCTCTGGTCCTCCGAACATCCAACAGCGAAGAGGGTCAATGGGGGTCCGAACATGTACATAATCGAAAAAGGCAAGTATAAGGGAATGGTCAAACCATACATACGGAACTGTTGGATATTAGATTTGATGTATTTGGTAAATTGGAGCCCTCAGGGGGATTCTATTGCCATTCTGGATCAGGGGTGCACTCTGCAGAGGCACCCCTGTGAAGTAAGTACTTCACATACTGTTGCGTCCCACTAAGAGTGCAACCTCCAAAACAAAGAAAAAGGCACAACTGTACAAAGGAACATAAAACTACGGGGAGTTCTCTCCCTAGAAACCCCTAACCTGGGAGGGGCCCTGCCTACTCAGCGGGCCGATCGCTCCGAAAGGTGCGGGCCCGCACTCGTGCCTGGGCCACTGACAAGTCCCTATCCGGGAGCCCTAGCACAAAAGAAAGGGAAAACAGATAACCAAATAAAGCAGAAAAGAACTTAGCTAGAATAGAGGAGCTCCAGCCAGGATGTGTTCCTCCGTCGCTGTCCAGCGGCAACTGAAGCATTGACCAGCACAGGGGTCAATGCTAGCACAGTTTAAATAGGAGCTGAGCTAGTCAGCACCAGGTGCTGACTGAAATCACTCCTGCAACTACCACACCCCTCAGCTCCAGGAGAAGCAAGGGCACACCCAAAACCTGGTCTGGCTTGCAAGCAAGGTGCAGGCCTCAGAACGGCTGCAACACATACATTATACGGATTTACTATCTGGAGCGCTGGAATTTTTTTAATGGTTCGACCATTCCCTTTGCATTCAAGGAGAAAGTGTAAAAAAAGAAAACAACTTTAAGCTCGGATAACCTCTTTCAAGGGAACTTACCAGCAGGTTTGACCCATCTGAACTATTGGCAGCAGTATGAAAGTAAGCAATAAATCATTCTTACCACCCATTTGCTCCACATACCTCTAAAAAAAAAGCTGTTTTTGAAACTTCATCAAAATATGTTAATTAGTTCTGAAAGATCCGGTTAGTGTGCCACCCTGGGAGGTCTCCTCTGTAAACATACCCCTCTTCCTTTGATTCACATGGATGATACCCCTGCATCTTCCACAAGCCACTCGAAGCATACACAGTTGGTTTTGCCTTCCTGTGGACAGACCCATCAGCTTTCCCTGTGAATGCTCCACTCAAAAGATGTGCCGCACAAGTAGGGTTGCCATTCGGCCGGTAACTCACCAGTGCAACCAATAATAAAGTCAAAAGGTTCGTGCCAATATTTATTTTTTACTGTTCATTTTAATATGGTCGGTAAAAAATAATTGCCGGCTGCCAGCACCTCTGGTCGGGCAGCAATTTTGTCCCAAAACCATTGGGTTGCTTTAAGAATGGTCACTTCTTCTTGTGTCACCATATTTGAAGCCTCATTACAGGGGTAGTACCAAGATTACAAGTTATTCCCTAATAACTTGCTGATCGGTTGGGGTCTCACCATTGAGACCCCCATCAATCTCGAGAATGGGGTTTCCTTGTCCTCTTTCCTCCTCAATGCAGGGTTACTGTGCAAGGGGGTAAGTCAATGTTTTCTGCCTTGTTGTATTTCCTGTAGGTACATGAGGTAACAGGCTTCAGAAATGTTTGATGGTCTATTATACGTGTCAAACTCAAGGCTCACGAGACAAATCCATCCCACCACGTCATTTATGTGGTCTGCAAGGGCTTGGATCGTCTCTCCACTTTCCCCAGAGCACGCAACCAACACTTGTTAGAGGGGTGGTGCCAGCACACGGAGTGAGTGCCATCTGTGATTCTGAGCTCTGGTCGACCCTGCACACTGCTCTGATCAGCATCTCACAGATGGCAGCACAGCTCTGACAGCCCTACCCAGCACCCTAGCCACCCGCCAAGGTAGGAAGCTCAGTGCTGAAGAGGTGGAAGAGGAGAAGCCCCATCATAGTGACAGGCAGAGGGGGACACAGTTTTTGGGGTCAATGGGGGTCTCAGCGGTGAGACTTCCACCAATCAGCAAGTCATCACCTATCCTGTGGATAGGGGTACAACTTGTAATTTTGGTACAACCCCTTTAATTTTTCTTCTTCCGTCAATGGATCTGTGTGAGGGCTATTATTTTGCGCCATGAGTTGTAGCTTTAATTGGTGTTATTTTGAGGTACGTAGAACTTTTTGATAACATATAATAATCTTTTTTTGACAACATAATGACTAAAAAGCAGCAATTCTTACACGGTTTTCTTATTTTTAAGGATGTTCATCATAGGAAAAAATAATACATTAGTGTCATAGTAGTTTTGTTTGTTTTGTTGTTGTTTCATGTTTACTTGTTACATAATAAAGTATTTTTAATGGAAAATACATTTCTGTTTTCGTCTTCCTTTTTTAAAAGATTGTAAATGTTTAGTTTTCATTCCTTTATACCTTTTTTGTCTCACTATGGGATAAAACCATCACTGATATAATATGTTACGGTACACTGCCTGGCCTTATAGAGGTACGAAGATGGCTCGGCCAAGGTCTCGAGCGGAAGACCCCAGCCAATCAACCACTGATGACCTATCCTGAGAGTACATCATCTGTAGTATTTCCATGTAAAACTCCTTTAAGGGGTTCAGTGGCCAGGATCAGAGTTATCTCCGATCCTGGCTGTTGCAGAAATGACTCACTTGCTGCTCCATAGATGTACAGTGCACAGTAGAAAGGAATTAAGGAGGTTGAGTCACTATTATTATCTTTTTTAAGAGCTGGACATGGGATAAAACAAAAAGAGAGAACACTGACACTCTGTGATACAGCTGAGTAGCACTGATGGCTCCAGCATGTACGTCTTCCGGATGTCAGGTGACCACTGCAGCCAATCAGAGTTCACAGCAGCACCATCTGAACTACTGGCATAAGTGCTCATATCCTGCTGGCGCCATGATACCAGGAGTTTGGGACGGTGGCACTGTGGCCTCTGATTGGCTGCAATGGTCACCTGACGTCTGGTGGACTTACATGCCCGCTAAGTTGTTTCCTGGGAGTCTGAAGACAGGTTTTCTTTTATCCCATGCCCAGCTGTTATTTTTAGTATAGTAAAACAACCTGTTTATGGAACCTTAGCTGCAATACCAGGCATGACCCATGGACTAAAGTGGTGCTATTTCTGGAAAAAAAAGTAGACCCTTTTTCTAATCTCATGCAACTTTTAAAAGTAGAAAGTAATGTTATATTTAAGTAAACATTTATTTCCTTACTAAAAAGAGACGTAGAATCACAAAAAAACCAAGCTTCTAATAAGACGCTTCCATTAACCCTACGCATATTGTTGAATCAGATTGCGACCTACCCTACACGATAAAGCGTGATATAAGTCATAGTGAGGATAATTGCCTGGTGCCCTCACTTCAAAGCAGCAACATCCTGGAAGATACATATCTCACTGCTTATTCGTACAAGACATTCTGTGGAAGAAACATTTTGGTAAGTCACAGAAAAGACCTTCCTCGCTGTCAGCCATGATGGATTGCAGCATTTCCAGTGAGCAAACAGCTACGCTTCACAGCACTATTAAGAGTTTGGGGAAATAAACACAAAAAGAATAAATACAATGAAAAAAGACAAAGATGCATAAAACATCCGTAGCATGAAGTGAAATACTTTAACATGAATATGTATGTGCGCTCATTTACAGGTGGTGCCCAGTCTGTGCTATACCCTGGTTTAAAGGGTTGCTCAGGATTAGAAAAAACATGGTTGCTTTCTACCAAGTACAGCGCCACCCTTATCTGTGCTGTGGCAGCTCAGCTCCCATTCATTTCAATGGAGCAGTATTATGATTCTTTCCAGCCATAGGTGTACTGCTAGTGCTGAGGGGGCCCAGAGGCAAGCGATTGATTACCAGCTGTGGTGCCGCAGCTCCCCAGCCAGTAATCACGCACTGGTGCTGTTAGTGGCGCTGATCCCGATGCACACTCTGATGTCAGTTTGTGCTTCCCGGATCCTCCTCCCCTGACCTCTTCTCCTTAGTTCCGTAGGAGAGGAGAAAGGAGGAAACGTTCCGGTTGCACACACTGCTGTCAGTGTGCACCCAGGATCAGCACCAATAAGAAGAGGAACAGCCCTGACTATATGGGGGAGGGATGTATATGGATTGGGGAGGGGCTATTACTACTGAACCTACTGTAGGGTTAACATTGTTACTAAGGGGGTTAATATTACTACTAGGGCTGCTGTTGTACTGCCTCTAGCTTGGATACAAGATGTGATACGGGGGGCATGAAGGCTCTGCTACTCTGTTGTACCACCTCTAGCTTGGATACAAATCCAGGACCTCTTGTGCTCCCGTCAGCAGCTCTCACCCCTGGGATTTGGACAGTTCCTTGCTGAAACCCAGCCTTTTTCTATGTTTCTATGTTTCTATGTTCTATGTTTCCTTGTTCCTGCTAAATCAACTTCCTGTCACCTTGTTCTGGCTCTCCCCTGCCACTAATTAACTATGTTTCAGATTCAGTGTGTGATTGTTGTGCTCCACCACTGCATACTGATACCTCCTGCTGCTGACCTCTGGCTTCCATTTGACTACGCTTCCATCTCATCCCATTGTACTACATACTGTGACTTCCTGATAATGACTCCCAGCTATCCTGACTATTCTCCAGTGATCGGCATGACTACCACACCTGTGGCTCCAATCCAGCACCGGTAAGGCATAACAAAACAATTATGCCCAAACATGGAGCCCCTAGTGACCACTCTGCAGAAACTACAGAAATTTTGTGCCTCCTATCTAGAAACGTTTGCTGGATTATAAACACTGGTGCTAAATAAAAATACGGAAATCAGCAGTTTATAGAAGCAACTTCTGGACTTGCCTGACTTAGGCTCTGCTGTTCGCATGGCAATGCCCACAAAGATTGGTGGGGATTGCCGTCAGTATAGAGGCTTCCTGAAACAATGCTGGATTTATTTTTAAATGCAGCCCACACTGTTTACCAGTGATCGGAAAGTGACTGGACTGATGAGGCGTTTGCTTGGGCCTTGCCATAGTAGAGACCAACAGTAATCTTCTTGACAGCCTTTATGCCTTCACAGCCGCTATGGGGAAAATCTTTGATGATTCAAACTGCTGTGCCACGGCTGAAGGGAGGTTACATAGCCTACAACAAGGGCGACATTCCGTTGCAGAATATATGGCAGAGTTTTGTCACTTGGCGAATTATACCATGTAGAATCCTGCAGCACAACAGAGCCAATTTCACCAAACATTATCTGAGTGAGTAAAAGACAAACTTGGAGACTCCCGATAATCTGGAAGACTTCATCCAGTTATACATCCAGATTGACCAGAGACTTTCCAAGTGGCTAAAGGAGAGACCTCTGGGGTTCAGGCAGCAGCACCCCATATTCTTTCAGTTAATGAACATTGAGTCCCCACCTAAGGTATGAAGCTGCTCCCGAACCCATGCAGGTCAATGTCATCCGCAAACCTCTCTCTATCCCAGGAGCCTCTGGGGGCCTATAAGGCCTCTTGTCTACATATAGGGAGCCCAGTACTATGAATAAAGCATTATAGTTGGGGGCCCTGTTACAGGTTTTGCATTGGGGCCCAGGAGCTTCAAGTTACACCTCTGTGTTAAGGGGTTAAGAGAAGTTGGGGGGCCCCAAGATAAAGTTTTGCACCCGGGCCCATGAGCAGTCCTGATCAACAGGATTTAGAGAAATTACCAGTTCACTACCGGATGTTCAAGGATGTTTACAGTAAGAAGAATGCTGACCAGCTGCCACCTCACAGGCCATATGACTGTCCTATTGAGCTGCTCCTGGGATTTTCTATTCCATTTGGGCATATCTTCAACCTCACTGAACCTGAGTTAAGGGCCCTTCGGGAACATCTGGATGAAAATCTAAAGAAGGGCTTCATCCGGCCTTCTTTCTCTCTGGCAGGAGCACCCATTTTCCTTGTTAAAAAGAAGGATTCTACTCTTCATCCGTGCATTGATTACTGGGAACGAAACAAGATTACCATCAAGAATCGCTATCCTCTCCCATTAATCCCAGAACTGCTGGAAAGGCTTCGGGCAGCCTAGGCCTTTACCAAACTGAACCTCAGAGGAGTATAAAACCTGGTATGGATTCGTCCTGGAGACATGTAGAAGACTGCCTTCAGAACAAGATATGGATACTTCAAATCCCCAGTGATGCCGTTCGGTCTCTGCACTGCTCCTGCTACCTTCCAGCACTTTATCAATGATGTGTTTTGAGACCTGTTGGATCAATTCATAGTGGCATATCTAGACAACATCATCATATTCTCTGACAATTTGGAGGAACATCATGGACACATGCGGGTGGTCTTGAAAGGACTCCAAAAGAATAACCTCTACATCAAGTTAGAGAAATGTGAGTTAGAACAAACCCAAATACAGTTCCTGGGATACATCATCTCCCTTGAAGGCTTAAGCATGGATCACAGCAAGTTTAAAGCCATACTTGATTAGCCAATTCCAAGAAATTTAAAGGAAGTACAGTGTCTGATTGGTTTTGCAAATTTCTACAGATTTATCAAGAACTTCTCAAAGGTCATCCCTCCCATCACCTCCCTCACAAAGAATAATATACAAAAAATCAGGGTAGCGCTCCTAGAGGATATCGGTGACTTATATCATGGTATTATATATAATTTAAAGCCTCACTCACCCGGTGCACAGTGAAGATCCTACATAATGGAATAGGATCCTCACTCACACCCCTTATCCAGATCGTCTTATAAATACTGTGCCTTTAATCCCCTGGTGTCCTGCTGGGCCAGTCAGCTGGGGAGCTGCGTCCGTCTTCCGTCTCTCTAGCAGAGAGCCGCTCAGGAAGAATCCGTGTTAGAAAAGAAAAAATGACGGGTCCGCGCTCCGAGGATTGGCACTTGTCCAAGTTTATTCACACACTACGCGTTTCAGTCCCCACGGAGGGATGAAACGCGTAGTGTGTGAATAAATAGTCCTCAAACCTGCCAGTCACCTTGGGGTCACAAAGACCTTGGGACTTTTACTTCCCTTTTTCTAGTGGTTCAAGTGCAGGAAGGATGTAAAGATGTATGTTACCTCTTGTGAAATATGTGCTCAGAACAAGACACCACGAGCTCACCCTCTTGCTTTGCTACAGCCCCTTCCAATCCCATCAAGGCCATGGGGGTTTATATCTATGGACTTTATCGTGGACCTGCCCTCCTCAAAGGGAATGAGTACCATCCTTGTGGTTGTAGACCAACTCACGAAGATGGCTCACTTCATCTCCATAGAGAAGATTTCCACCGCTGAGCACACTGCAGAGTTGATGATCCTGGAAGTGTTCCGACCACATGGAATTCCTGAGGATGGGGTCTCTGATAGAGGGGTTCAGTTCACCTCAAGATTCTGGAAACACTTCTACAAGGCCCTTGGAACCTCCATAAATCTTTCCTCTGCCTTTCATTCACAGTCCAATGGCCAAACTGAGAAAACAAATCAGACTCTGGAGCAGTATCTTTGTTGCTTCCTCTCCCATCTCCAGGATGATTGGATGGATTACTTATTGACTGCGGAGTTCACCTATAATAATGTTAAACACAGTTCTACCTTTCAGATTCAATTTTACGCCAATTATGGTATGCATCCTGCCTTTATTCCTGGCCTCCCTATCAATACTCCAGTGCCGACTGTCACGCACACACTGACAGCATTGCCTAGAACTCAGGAAGAGTTAAAGGAAGCCTTACAAGAAGCCCAAGGGGCCTGCAGAGAGGCGGCAGATAAACAGGGCCAAGCTGCCCTTCCAGGTGGGAGAAAAAGTATGGTTATCAATCAAGCACCTGAAGGCCCATGTGCCAGAGGTAAACATTTATTAGGCCCTTTCAAATCCATACAGTGTTCCATGATTTCATGTATCATCTTTCCCTGGAAGAAGCCCATCACCTCCTCCAGGAGGTTCAGGTTGAAGAGGAATTCCTAGTAGATCAGATCCTGGACTCCAGAAAACATAGATGGAGGCTGCAGTACCTGGTGCGGAGGAAGGGATATGGCCAGAGTAGAACAACCTACAACATTCAGGCTCCTCAGTTGACAAGGGAAGTTCATCTAAGGGTACCCATGTAAGCCGGCTTCTGGGATGTCAGTGGCCATCTTGGAAGGTTGGGATTGGTGTCAGGATGCGAACCTGGGACTTTTTGCACTACAATCAGCAGCTCTCTCCCCTGGGCTATCCAGGATTTGGACAGTTCCTTGCTGATACCAAGCCTTGTTCAATGTTTTCTTGCTCCTGTTAAATTTACTTCCCGTCTACCTGTTCTGGCTCCACCCTGCTATTAAATAGGACTTACTGTAAAAGACCTGACCATGTCTCAGATTCAGTGCGTGATTATTGTGCTCCACCACCTTGATCAAGCTCCTCTTCTTCCTGCTCCCCTGTGATTGTACCAATACCTCCTGCTGCTGACCCCTGGCTTCCATTTGACTACGCTTCTGTCTCCTCCCATTGTACTGCATACAGATACGTTCCTCTTGCTGACCTCTGGCTTCCATTTGACCACTCTTCCATCTCATCCCACTTACATCTCATTATGTCATGTCCAGTGGTCAGTCATGCTGGGGGTTGTAGTGCTCTATGTATACAATATAATAGTGTATTATGTTATGTCCAGCGGTAGGTCATGCTGGGGGTTGTAGTGCTCCATGTATACAGTATAATAGTGTATTATGTCATGTCCGGCGGTCGGTCATGCTGGGGGTTGTAGTGCTCTATGTATACAGTATAATAGTGTATTATGTCATGTCCGGCGGTCGGTCATGCTGGGGGTTGTAGTGCTCTATGTATACAGTATAATAGTGTATTATGTCATGTCCAGCGGGCGGTCATGCTGGGGGTTGTAGTGCTCTATGTATACAGTATAATAGTGTATTATGTCATGTCCGGCGGTCGGTCATGCTGGGGGTTGTAGTGCTCTATGTATACAGTATAATAGTGTATTATGTTATGTCCAGCGGTAGGTCATGCTGTTGGTTGTAGTGCTCCATGTATACAGTATAATAGTGTATTATGTCATGTCCGGCGGTCGGTCATGCTGGGGGTTGTAGTGCTCTATGTATACAGTATAATAGTATATTATGTCATGTCCAGCGGTCGGTCATGCTAGGGGTTGTAGTGCTCTATGTATACAGTATAATAGTGTATTATGTCATGTCCAGCGGTCGGTCATGCTGGGGGTTGTAGTGCTCTATGTATACAGTATAATAGAAGTGTATGATGTCATGTCCAGCGGTCGGTCATGCTGGGGGTTGTAGTGCTCTATGTATACAGTATAATAGAAGTGTATTAAGTCATGTTCAGCGGTTGGTCATGCTGGGGGTTGTAGTGCTCTATGCATACAGTATAATAGAAGTGTATGATGTCATGTCCAGCGGTTGGTCATGCTGGGGGTTGTAGTGCTCTATGTATACAGTATAATAGAAGTGTATGATGTCATGTCCGGCGGCCGGTCATGCTGGGGGTTGTAGTGCTCTATGTATACAATATAATAGAAGTGTATTACGTCATGTTCAGCGGTTGGTCATGCTGGGGGTTGTAGTGTTATCTTCATACAGTATGATTAATTTGTATTATGATGCATTGGGAGACTTTAGAACTCTCTAATTGCGGCAAAATGGGAAAAACACGTTTACACCATTGCGTATGTTTTCTTCTGATGGTGTTTACCATTATGGGTTAATATTGGGACAGTTTAATAAACTTTACTGACCTAGCTTTAGTAATTTGCACACTTTGTTTGCCGTGACTGCTGGGAATGGGGTAGGTGAGTGGGGGTGGGTTTACACTTTTAAATTAAAAAATTCTATTTTTTGCAATAATTGAAAAGTCTTTATTTTACTTACTTTAACCTTTTTTTTCTTCACCCCCATAGGAGACTTGAACTTGCAATTGATCACTCATATATTGTATTTTACTGTATTTTAACAGGCTTCCTATTAAAGACAAGCCACAGGCCACAGTTGTGTCTTAATAGGCAAACAACCATTGTCCTTCAGAAGCCCCCACACTTCCATGACACCTGGACAGCACCCCCGCAGTCTCATCGCGGCAGGGCCGTTAGGACCTTTTAAATCCTAATCTATTGGGACCTTTACATTTTTTTTATCAGGATTGTCAGCAGCATTTAAAGAGTTAACAGCTGCGATCTGAGTTATCTGTTGTCCATACACAGCATATACTATTGATGCCTATATATGTCCTTAGTGCATTGGGCATATGCAGTTAGGACGTATACAGCCTTACAGCTGCCGGGAAGGGATTAGTTTTATGCTTGCTATACATTCCAAGAGGTTCTGCAGCAGTCGATGGCTCAGAAGTTTGGGGAGGGGTTTCTAAAAGAACGTTCAAATTAAATGATTTTCCGATTATTGTCTCTGCTTGAGAGGAAAAATAAACACATTCTTTCAAAAAGAGGAAATCTCTTCAAACTGGCAATATCATCTCAGTCCCAGGGGCAGTCTTTGCCTTGCCGACCATGACAGCTTCATCACTTGATCTCAAATTGCATTTTTCTCTGCTGCAGTTACCGCTTGGCTCTAATTGGAATGCAGCTACCTTTAGCAGAGAGCTTGAGAACCACCATGAAAAGAAAAAAAAAAAAAGTTTACATAACTGACCCTCTGGAGAAAGTTTTTTCTTCTGCCTGTCTTTGTTTTCAAAAGCGGAAAATGATTATAAGCTGAGAAAGCAAAATGTTACAGGCAGCAGCTGTGCCCTACAGATCCGCTAGACTCAACAGGCCCAGGAGCTGCTTGTAGAACTGCATGGGCTGCAGGTTGAAAGGATTGACAAATCTGCTCAGGGTCTGAATACGTGAGCACTTTTATTCCAGAGTTCAGCCTAAACCGCATTCGTCTTTAGACAGATGAAGAATGCTGTGAGAACTTTACACTAAGAAAATCGGGTTCATTAAGGGCCGGTTGTACCAAAGTTTGACAAGAGTTTATAGAAGATCGAGAGCGGACTAGATGTCTTCTTAGAGCACTATGACATTACAGGATATAGACATTAAATAGTCCTGATTGTTGCTGATCGGGGGATCTTTCAACTGCCAGACTTTGGTCTAGAAGAAACCTTCTATGAAGAGTGTTGATCCAGGGATTATTCTGACTGCCATTATGGAGTCGGGATTATTCTGACTGCCATTAGGGAGTCAGGAAGGAATATTTCCCCCCAGGATGGGTTACATTGGCTTCAGCCTCATTGTGTTTTTTTTGCCTTCCTCTGGAACAACATGGAGGGGTGGAAACAGGCTGAACTGGATGGACATTTGTGTTTTTTCAGCCTAACATACTATGTTACTATGTAGAAGAATGTTGCAACAACATGGTTTAGTCCGTGATCCGGGTTTAATTTTGTCACGGCTTGTCGGCCGTAACAGCTTCATGGCATGGTGGCCTCAACACAGGCCAAGACCTGTTGCCTTGTTATGCAGGACAAGGCTTAATGCACCATGTGCAGAGACTGCTGGTGCTGTCTGTCTTTGCTGCATGATGCATGCTTGATTAGTTATGCCTGGGAGAAGATTGGAGGTGTGCTTCCCTAATTGCCATGCTACTCTTCAGGTTTGCAGTGGCTTTATATTCTCACCCCTCCCTTGGATCAATGCTGCTTATTCAGTTCTGTAGAGCAAAGGTTGGAGTCTGGTGTTCCTCTTGAGTGGTTGAATTGCTACATGTTCAGATAAGTGCTGTTGCTTGCTATCAGTTGTATTTTGCTTTCCCTATTGCTGTTGCCTGGTGGTGTCAGTTCATCTCTCCAGGGGTTCCTATATGGACAATCGGGGTCCAGAAAGAACACTGTGGGGACGCCTTTTATCGAAATGATGACTCCGCCTTAGGCAGGGGCCTGTCACTTCCCTGCTAGGTTTGGGCCAGGCTTCCTTCCTCCTGGATTGGTGCTACTGATCTGCATAGCGTGGTGTTTTCTTATTTTCCTGCAGTGTGTATGTTGCCCTGCACCGTTCTCTTGTGCCGCATGGGCTTTACACACTGGCTTTCAGATTTCTGGTGTGGTGCACACTGTTCTACAGTGCATACTGTTACAACTGCAGTAGTGTGAACGTCACCCTGCGTCCGTGATGACCGTGGTGCTCGTGTGCCACACAGACATGGCAAATTTCATCCCCCAATTTTGGCAGATCGAATTAGTTGAACCTAGTTTAGCGGCTGAAATCCAAGATGGTGGACTTGGCTGATAGGTTTTCTCTTGGTTGATAAAATTACATCTACATTTGCTCCTTGTAGTGGCCATGTTTTTAATATCGCTATGAATGCTAGGAGGATCATCTGACTACAGTCACTAATCACCATGTACGATACATTGCTTCTATGTTCAACCTTTAATGGCAGATTAAATCAAATTTGTTTTGTGAATCTCAAATCAAAAGGTTTTGGTTGAACACTTTTTCCTTAAAGGGGTTGTCCAAGATAAGGAAACTCCTGTCACTGAGTCCCCCATGCGTTCAAATAACAAATCGGTGGTTACTCCTCTCCTCGCTCAACCACTCGTCCCCTACCAGCTGCATCGGTCTCCCTATCACATCACTTTACAGGCTACAATCAAGCTACAGCAGCCAATGACAGTGCTCAGCTATCACGGCCGAGCGTTATCACGGGCTGCTACAGCAAGGTTACGGGACTTCACAGAAGTCTGTAAACAATGACAGTGGATACCGCTGTGGAGGACGACTGGGGAACGTATAGAGATGCCTAACTGTTGCTTTGTTATTTTAATGCATGGTTACCCTAGTGACAAAGATTTCCTTAAAGGGGTTTTCCAGCAAAAATACTATTGATGACCTATCCTCACAATAGGTCATCAATAGTTGATCCCCTGGGGTCTGCTGCTTTGGTCCCTGAATGATCAGCTAATTGTGTGCCCATGAACAGCGTTGCAAATGCACAGGGATTCAAAGCAGAAGTAGATGCCACGATCCCTGTGTAGTGGCCAGCGCTTGTAACTGCAGGCATGGCTCCCATTGATTTTGGAACTCGGCCAATCAACTATTGATGACTATCCTGAGGATAGGTCACTAATAATATTTTCCCCAGAAAACCCCTTTAACACGAACAACCCCTTTAAACCAAGTTTAACAACTGATCACACTTTAACCAAACCTGGATCAACTGCATGGTTGTTGCAACTAGCCCTAAGAGAATTTCCTATTATTTGACATCTACAACATGATAGAGCAATGCTTTTTCTTGATCTCATGGATGGTGGATTCAGGATACGATGCAGCAAAAGGAGTTACAGAAATATGCAATATTTATTTACAAACAAAGTAATGAAAGTGAGGAACGTTACAATGACAAGTAAGCAATTAAACTTTACTGTGGAATCACTTATTGCTATCTGCGGCCAACTAAGACCTAAGATTAATGCTTTGGATGCAATATAGATAAGTAGCAACAAGTAGGTGATGATGGGCATAGAGTTGGGGGTGTTGTTACATTGTGTCCACACAACCATTCAGCCTATGTTCATTGACTCATAGACAGGTAGATATGGAAGGGACCTCTAGGGTCATCGGGTCTAACCCCCTACTCAGTTTTAGGGTTTATCTGAATCTTTAAAGCAGAAATCAGATAAAACCATGGGCTTCCATTGCTCCAACAGAAACCTCATTCATACGAGCGTTTTTGTGCGGATATTTTGTCGCAAAAAAACGTCATCCGAAAACCGTGACCATGTGAAGCATTGAATTCTAATGCCTTCACTCACATGGCTGATTTTTGGGCACGTGAAAAAAAAAATAACACCATCAGAACGTGAAATCAGTGACCTATCTTTTGACGAAAATGCTAGAAACTCCCATAGACTCCTATGGGAGCTAAAAAAAGGGGAGGGGAGAGAGTTTACCTGCGTCCGGCACTCGGAAAAGAAGACAGTTGGCTCTATTTAAGCATTAGAGGTCATTCTGAGAATTTCTGCTGACGGACGGAATTCCACGCTGCAACTTATTTTTCACGCTATACACCTGTGTGAATGGACGAAATAAAGCAAATTAATCTCAGGACTCGATCACGGCTATACTTCACCGACGCAATTTTAGCCCATCATAAAAACGTGTTACCGGTGAGCATGAGGCCAGAGACCAATAAGGCTCCGTTTCAGCATGTTTCTGGCATTTGTACTGACTATGCTATTCTGTCTGGCACAAAAACTAGCAATGAATGAAAAACATGTTCAAATGGAGACCTTATTGGGTTTTGTTTCCGTAATGGAAGCTTATGATTCCATCCTGAGGTTCCAGTTGAATCCTGTTTTTTGGGGGGAATTAATACAACCCCCAAGACATACTGTAGGCTGAAAAGAAGGAAGAGACGGACAAGGAGCGCTTGAGGAATTATAGGAAGATCACTCATTGTTTTTGCTATTGGGTGCCATCTTTATGGCCAAAAATTCACTGTCAGCATACAAAAAGTACAGAAAACTCATACAAACTAATATTTGAAGATACATATTAATCAACTTCAAGCCAGACTGCAAGCTGAAATGTAGAGAAAGTTAATTACACCTTCTTATTTCTCTTAGTTGAACCCGATGAGGCTGATATAAGTCCTTTCTGCTCAACAATCAAATGGAGGCCAACGGGTCTTTATTGGAAAACGTAACATTTGGTTGATTCCTAAAAGCTTTTTCAACCTATGCTCATCAAAGCTGAAAAAACTGACCACAAAATCAATAGAAGAGGTGATTACAGGGTGTTGTGTGGCTCTACAATCACAATGCAATCAATTTATATCGCGTTTATATATATATATGTTGTTCTGTTCTTTCTTCTTATTCCTTTAACTTGTTTGGACATTGACAGATGTGATCTACTATACTTTGGAATAAAGAATAATTGCCTCTTCTTTGTTGCCAATCTTGAAATATTAATAGGGAGAGCATGTCTCTGCTGTTACATCGAGCAAGAAATCTCGGTTACATCAGTGCTTGGTAAGACCATAGTAATAGAGGTGTGCCGCAATAACAACCAGATTATTATGCATCCAATAAGTTAGATACAACTCGAAACACTTATATCTCTTACTTTATTCCGACTGCTTGCATACCACCATTTTAATCTATAGATGACTTTACTTGTAATACCATGAATAACCACATGGAGTGCTGTGGGATATATTGCTGACCAATATTGAACAAGAAGAACTCTCTTTTTACTAAAATGGACTCTGGTCATAAAAAGAACATTATATATCTGAAGCTTGGACCCTCTGGGTGCATTTACATGGTTGAGTTCAATATATGTGCAAGAAACGTGGAACAATATTGCACTCCTAAGGCAAGATTCATAAATACGGTCGTGTGAATCCAGCCTGAGGGCCCTTTCACACGGCCATATGCATTTTTTTTGTTTTCTCGTCCACGCCATATATTAGCATGAATGGATGTTTTTCCGCAATCATGGCCAGTGTTTTCTTGCCCATTCACATGACTGTGTGTGTTGTTTTCAGCAAAAAAAAATATGTTGCACCCCAGAAAACCCTCGCTCTGCCAAAATCCTTGGGATGCCTTCCAATGCCTACATAGAGGCACCTGTAAGCTTTTTGCAGTGTTGGATGCTGCTAAAATGCCTCCCCCTCCCTTTCTCTGTCCAGCTTCTATAGGAGTCTATGGGAAACGCCGCCATATATCGAGCAAAAGATAGCTCCACAACTATATTTTTGCCCATCGTATATGCATCGTGGCATATTTCGGTCGCAAGCGTTCCATTTTGCATGGTTCACCGTTTCTACATGCAGTATATTTGCCCATGTGAACAAATGCATTGGAAACCAATGCCTCAGATGGTCGCATATAGCGGTCGGGCATAAAAACATTGCCGTTCATGCGCTCGCGTGAATGAAGTCTAAGGCTGTATTTACACGGGCGAGCTCAACATCAGGGCGGCTTTAGACAGACCTATATTTCTCCCCTTATGCGGCTGTAATAATCAGAATAATAGGACAAAACAAAACTACTGATTTCAATAGGATTTCAGTGGTTTTATTTTCACTATTGGGATTCTTGCACGTTAATTGTACGGTTGAGAAAAGATCGGACCTGCCCTATACTACTATGTGCGGGGAAAATGGGGCAGCACCTGTCTTCTGCTTCTCTTTCCAAACTCCTGCGCTCTGGAACCGAGTTTGAAAAGTCGGTGGGGGGGAACAAGTTTTGTGAGTACATGCCAGTGCGATGTGAGTTTTTTTCCCCCCTGCCATAGGAAATAATAGGCAATTCTGAAGGCCTTGATCAGAGAAGTGTGTTTTGCGCACACCTATAGGCGCGCAAAAAAGTGCACCGCTCACATTTGCTGAAAACGCATGAAGGGCAATGTTTCATATGTGCATCGCATGAAACATTGCCCGTTCATTGGAGCTACTGTGCTTGGAGAAGAAGCCCCACACGGCTTCTGTATTTCCCCAGAGCAGGGAGAGACGGAGCGGGGTGAAGGGTTAATCCCCCATTGCTCCGCTCTCTGTCCCTGACTAAGGTCCAGACATATGAGTGTATTAGCCAATGAGAGTACAGTTGTGTTATTGAACATATCATCACCCAGTACCGTGACTTGTGCTTGGTTAGTGCGTTGATTCACTGGTCATCCTTCATCGCCTACTTTAGACTTGATGAATTGTGAAACTTCAACATCATCAATTAGTAAATCATCATCAGTAAAAGTTGACTTTGATCATTTTTCCCTATTTCTGATGATGTTCGGTATTCATCTCCTGATGCCACTCCATACAAACCCCATCCTCCGTGACGTAACTGTACGTCATGGAGCATTAAGAGGTTAAGGGGTAAAGGATAATGCATTTACCTAATATGCAGGTGAGGACTTACCAGACGTAGACCCTGCATTAGCTTGATGATATTTCTGTAGTCTACTGTTTGCTTTCAATTAAGATGGATAAACAAGCCAACAATTATTATTTATGTTCTGTTGACAATGGCGCTAACTCAACCTAATTAGCATAATAAAAATCACCAGTTATATTCCTGAACACCCGTAAAGGTTAATGTAGGGTGGAGAAGCCATAAACAGCAGATGCTCAAAGATAATATCCCATGTAATCACCTCATTATATGAAGACAAACACAACACTGATTCGGCCACAAAAATGTCAGTCGGGGCGGCGATACTAGAAGGTATTGATGCCAGTCAATGATCAATGACCATAGAGGAATACTATAGATTGATTGGATCTTTTTTGGGGGGTGGTGGAAAGGGTGTGCTTGGGTTTTAATTCAGAATTCTACATATGTGGATACAATTAATACAGTTCTTTGAAGTCATAAGGTGGTTGGCTACTCATATTTTGCATTCCTCCTGCCCAAAACTGATGATGATGGGAGATCTTAGCTGTTAGCTATGGGAAAAGCCAATGAAAGCAGGAGTATTCCCAGCACTATTTTACATCAATGGACATCTTATATTCCTGCAATGGCAAGAGCATCACTCAACTTTGCTATAAGAGTAGGATCTTGAAATAAGAGGGCCCCCTCCTAGTTAAACATGTGCTAAAATGCTTGATTGGATGCTGTGGCCTATTCTCAGACCAGTAATGTCACATTATTTCATCACGGAGCTTAAAAGGGTTATCCAGATGTAAACTATTGATAGCCTATCTGCAGAATAGACCATCAATAGTAGATTGGTGGGGGTTTGCCCCAACGACTCAAATTGATCATTTGGCCACCAGGCCAAAGCACTTATGCACTGAACGGATTTCTGCAGAAAGCAAATAGCTCCATTCTGACTGTAGTGGCCAGGCTTGGTACTGCAGGCAAATTTCCTATTCACTTCAATGGGAACTTTACCTGCAATACCAAGCCTAGTCACTGCAGTGAGGACAGAGTTATCTGCTTCCTGCAGAAATCAGCTCAGTACATAAAGTGCATCATCCTAGCTGATCAGTGGGGATCCCAGTGGCAGACCCTGCCAATCTACTACAGATGGCCTAGCCGAAGCATAGGCTTTCAATAGTTTACAACTGGACAACTCCTTTAACGGCAGCTTAGCCCTATTCAAGTGAAATGCATTGAGGTGTTATAGTACGCACCTCCACTACAAAACTAAAACACTTCCCAGATATGCAAGGAAGAAACCTCGACTGGTTGGCATGGCTTTGAAGTGGAGGACCCCCACCAATCTGATATTGAATACCTTGCCTGAGGATAGGTTATGAATATCCAAGTTCCAAAAAAAACCCTTTGACTTTATTTCATGAACATATAATTGCCTATGCTGCAGCGATTCCCTGGCTCAAAATGTCATGAGAGCTACAAACCTTATAATTTATTAGGAGCCAATGATTAAATGTAGGTTTGTAGAGGAGACATAAAGTGATTGTTATTGTTATTAGCTGTGATGGTTATTTTTATTTGGGAAACCTTCCCTTGAGGCGGCCATATTGGAGATACGGGTTCCTTTCCTGTTTTATATGTAGCCTGGTGTGTTGGTGTGTGCTTTATGGCAGCTGCTGTGAATTCTGTTAATGAAGGGAAGAGGTTTCATAGACCAATATAATCTACAGGAAGAGATGGCGTACAACCTATTCCGTCAGAGTCCAGGGAGTGGCACGGGAGCTTCCATCAGAGTCATCATTGTTTGCATAGTATGGATATCCTGCACTATCTAAGCTTCCAGTAGAGCAATAGACCTGCTATATGTCATTAAACCCCCATACCTCTAATGTTAATGAGATGAAAAGCCTGCCCTGTTCTATAATGATAGGACATTATAGGATCCTGACTCTGTTCTATAATGAGATGACTCTGCTGACTACTTCCTCTAATGATAATAAGTAAGCATGATAATCTTACGTTACGGTGATAATATGATTGTGCTGATGGTGTTGATAAATTACTCTGTTGACCCTGTGCCTAAAAGATATTGGGATGACTCTGCGGATCCTGACCTCTAATGATAATGATATGATTCCTACCCCAAGGTCTAATGATAATGGGATGACTCTGCTAAACCTGAACTTAATGATAAATGACATGACTCTGCTGACCCAACATCTAATGATTAAGGGATGATTCTTCTGATTCTTCTGATCTTGTTCTCAAATAGCTGTCCAATGATTCCACCGACTCAATCCTTCAATGATAGTTGACTCTGATGGCACTGACTCTTGATGATAATGAGATGACACTGACCCTGCACAACAATGCAAGATGACTCTAATGCCCTTGTGCTCAAGCGATCATAGGATGACTCTGCTGACCCTACAGTGATTATAAGAACTCTACTGACCCTTTACTTTAATAATGAGATGACCTTGCCCTCTAATAATTATCATATGACTCTGGCAACTCCATTGTTCAGTGACAGTTGACTGAGATGGCAATAACCTCTAATAACAATGAGATATCTCTGTTGACTTCAACATCTAATAATATTGAGATGACTCTGCTAACCTTACCCTCTAGTAACTATCAGATGACTATCTGCTCCATCCTTCATTGACGGATGACTCTGATGGCACTGGCCCCTGATGACATGACTCTACTAACTGTACTCTACAATGATAGATGACTCTGTTAACCTTGTCCTCTAAAAATTATAAGATGACTCTACCAACTACACCCATCAATGGCAGATGACTAAGGACTCTTTCACACGAACGTATATCAGCCGCCGTTTTCACGTATGGCCAATATATACTATGATCCCATGGCTGTTTTCCCGTGGCATAAAAGCTCTGGCCAGGCCAATATAGTGCCAGGCGCTTTTACGCCAGGGTGGAAAGATAGTCCTGGAACTATCTTTCCGTCCGGAATGCATTGGCAATTGCATTGGCTCCTATGGGGGCCAATGACAGCGGCCAGAGAAGGGAGGTGGGAGGGAGTTTAACAGCAGGACTGCTACACTCCCTCCTTCTTCTCTCCTCCTCTTTTCTCCTATCCGGCTGTTTGCAATGGGAGGGGGCAGAAGGGGGCTGGAGCTAAGCTCCACCCTGTCCCACTGCTGGCTGTGGATAAGAGACGATGAGGGGGTGGGAGCTTAGCTTCACCCCCATCCCACCCCTGCCCTTTGTAAACAGACGGAGGAGAGGAGACAGAATGTGAGTCGGCGAGGGGGGAGGGAAGGGGAAGCAGGTAAGCTGTCTCCCTACGCCCAATGATATTATAGCCTCGGCGCATATGCGCCAGGGCTGTGCTGTCTGAATGGGCGCACAAACGTTAGATTTGTGCTCCCATTCATACTTTTAAAGGGCCAAAGGGCACATGAAGGACGCCTATGGTCGTGTGGAGGTGCCCTAATGTGAATGAACTTTAATAGTAATGGGATGATTATGCTGAACATGACTTTTAATATTCATGAGATAACTGTACTGATCCTACCTTAAAGTGATAGATGGCTTATGACCCTGTGCTCAAATGATAATATAATTTGGCTGACCCTTTACTCTAACCATAATGAGATGTTAATGAGATGACCCTGTTCTTTTATAATTACCACATGACTCTGCTGACTCCACCATTCAATGATAGATGACATTAATGGTATTCACATTTAATGATAAGGAGATGACTTTCCTGTCCCCACCCTCAAAGGATATCATGAGATAACTCTGCTAATCACACCCTCTAATGATAATGAGATGAATCTGCCGACCCTACCCTGTAATAATAATGAGATGACTTTATTGATCCTGTTCTCTAATTATAAGGAGATGACTCTGTTAAATATGTCCCAGACTACTCAGCAAAGCTAAAAAGTGACCTGCAGAAAGCAGGAAATGTCAGCATCATGTTACATTCAAATAGATTCATAATAAAAAAACTTACTTCGGTAATAGATACACATTTGGTGGAGCTCTGAATGGGTTAATATTTTTTTTCTTAGGCCGTGCAGACAACATTTCCACCGTCTAACATTTTTGCTGGTACATTTTTCTAAATCTTAAGAGCCATACTGATGTATAATTGGGAGGTAGACTCTAGTTAAAATGTAACATCATCCCTGCTCTCAAACTGAGCTGACTGGCTTTCATGTCTTAAAGTGTTGGATACTTTATATCACACAAGGAATTCGTGAAGTCCGGCCAGAACTCCTCCATGTCTGGGTGCTCGAGCACTTTCAGATTAATATTTAGGCTTTGAAAGTACTGCCATATTCTGAAGCACTTTACTGACATGCTGTCAAAGTGTGTGCGTCCTATTTGTGAACAATTACTGAGACATTTCTCAAGCTGTTGATTTTTCCATTACACAATGAGTATGTGAAGTGTGCTGTCTGCACGGAGGGGGATGCCTTTAAAGTGTCAAGCGAATTTCTATGCGACAGAATACATTTGTTTACTCTCAGCGTTTTCAGCTTTATCTTATAGATAGACAGATAGATAGATATGAGACAGATAGATAGTTAGATAGTTAGATAGATAGATAGATAGATAGATAGATAGATAGATAGATAGATAGATATGAGACAGATAGATAGATAGATAGATAGATAGATAGATAGATAGATAGATAGATAGATAGATAGATAGATAGATCTACATACACATAGGCAATAATAACAGAGACAGGAGCAGCCAAGATGGGGACCCAAGAGGTGAGTATAGTATTTTTTAAATTTTACTACACTGGGGAGTAAATGGGGGACACTAAAATACAGAGCGGCTACATGATGGATGCCTAATTACTGTGGGGAGCCTCATGAGGGATGTCAAATTACTGTGGGGACCACATGGGGGATGCCTAATTACTGGCACAGCATGTAGTATAATTTAATATAGGAGGCACAGCTTGTAGTATAATTAATTCCTGGGGGTCGGGCATGTAATATAATTAATTTTTGAGGATACAGCATGCAATTTATAATTCCTTTGGGTATCATGTATAGTTGAATCAGTTTCTGGGGGCATGACATGTAGTATTATTAATTTCTGTGGGCATGACAGGTAGTATTATTAATTTCTGGGGGCATGGTGTGTAGTATTTTAATATTTGGGGGCACGGCCAGAAGTATAATGTATTAAAGGGGCACAGTATGTGGTATAATTTATTACAGGGGACACTGCAGATGGTATCATTTATTGCACGGGTACGGAGTAGATTCATATTTATTTCTGTGGTCACAGCATGTATTGTAATTTATTTCTTGAGCATGGTGAGTAGCACTATTTTCAGGTATAACTCTGTGTGATGTTATTATTTTCATAAGAGCTAAAGACATCTGGTCTACAAATAGGCAGATATACGATTTCACTGGAGAGATCATGTGTTGCAGCCGTTCGGAGGTTCCCACCTTGCTTTCAGGCCAGACCAGGGTTTAGCAGTATTCCTACCTCTCCTGGAGCTGAGGGGTGTGGTGGTTGTAAGAGTAATGTCAGTCCTCACCTGGTGCTGAATAGCTCTGCTCCTATTTAAGCAGTGCTAGTATTGACTCCTGTGCTGGTCAATGCTTCAGTTGCCGCTGGATAGCTACTGAGGAACACATCCTGGCTGAAACTCCTCCGTGCAAGCTAAGTCCCTATTTCTGCTTTGTTTGGTTTTCTGTTTCCCTTTCTTTTGCTCTAGGGCTCCCTAAAAGGGACGTGTCAGTGGCCCAGGCACGCGTGCGGGTCCGCACCTATCGGAGCGATCGGCCCGCCGAGTAGGCAGGGCCCCTCCTGGGTTAGGGGTTTATAGGGAGAGGATTTCTTGTAGTTTTATGTTTCCTTTGCACAGTTGTGCCTTTTTTGTTTGTTTTGGATATTGCATGTCCTGTTAGACGCAACATCATGAAAGTTTCAGATGCAGAAGAAAATGATGAGGATGCCATCTATGAGTCATTCAGTGCCATTATGTATTCTGTATCACATCAGTATTGGTTCACATGTAAGGTCCACTGCTGTCCGGTTTGCTGTAATGCATCGCTCCCATGTCCTTTCCTTTGTTCAGGTTCCACTGCCAGTTGTAGTTGCACGTGGTAAAATCTTCTATGGAAGACAATGGTTTTGTGTACTCATACCAAAGCATTATTGGCAACCCAGGTATGCAGCATGACTTGACCGTGCCGTCTTTCGTTCTCTCTCAAGCTCTCTCTTCCTCTTTTGCATTCTCTCCCTGCCTCTCTCTCACTTTCTTCATTTCTCTCTTGTTTTCTCATTCTCTCATTCCATTTCCTACTTTAGACTATCTATGCTCTCTAGGTTAGCCACTTCCTCAAAAGGTCACTCCCATTGCCACTTGAAAGTCTCTCCCAGGTGATGTCTCTGAATCTTATCGTGAGTCCAAGCATCCATGAATGAGCACCTGAGGCAGGTGTCATTACAGATAATTTTGTGTATCTGGATCAGAAATTCTAGGAGTTCTTTCTCACCCCTTAACACCACGGGACGTTTAGTTATGTTCTTAGTGTGCAGGATTTGAAGTAGGATCACAAGTTGATACTGCTCTATACAGGGGCGTTACTAAAGGCTTAGAGGCTCTGATGCTGCTTGAAGCTTCTGGGCCCCAATGCAAAACCTGTAACAGGGCCCCCAACTATAATGCTTTATTCATAGTACTGGGCTCCCTATATGGAGAAGAGAGGCCTTATGGGCCCCCTAAGGCTCCTGGGCCCGGGTCCAACCACATCCCCTGCACCCTCTATAGTTACGCCCCTGGCTCTATACAAGGGGACTGTCAGCAGTATGTGATAGCAGACAACCGCCTGAAAGAGCCCCGATTCGTGAGGTGCTCTCTGGGCTGCCAAGAATAGATGCCTATGAAGGCGTGCCTGTGACCTGTGACACGCCTTCATAGACTGCCTATCCAAATGCAGTATAATGTAATATTGTATTACATTATACTGTATGAGTTATCAAATGATTGCAAGTTGAAGTCCTCCATGGGGACTAAAAAAAATTGTAAAATTAAGTTTAAACAGTTTAAATAATTATTGGAAAAAATAAAAGTCAGTAAAAAAAACTATTTTCCCATAATAATAATAATAAAAAATAAAAGCATATTTAGTATAGCTGTGTCTGTAAAAGTCTGAACTATCAAAGTAACACATTATTTATCCCACATGGTGAACATGTTTTCTTTTGGTCACCCTGTTTCCTAGAAAAAAAATTGTAAAAAAACAAATGAAAATGTCACTCCAGAATGGTACCGCCCTCACACAACTGCATTGACAGAAAAATAAAAACATTATAGGGTCAGAAGATGGCGGCAGAAAATAATTTTTTTTAAAGATATTTTATTTTTTTAAAGTTGAGCAGTAAAAGTAAAACTATATTAAATTGGTATCATCATAAACATATTGACGCATTGAAAAAAGTTATCATGTCATTTTTGCCGCAATGTGTACGTCATGAAAACAAGTCCCCCAGCACCATCACCACCACCAAAGATGACAAAATTGAGCTTTTTGCTCCATTTCCCCTTAAACTAGAATTTTTTTAAAAGTTTCTTAGTATATAATATTATAGTGGCCCAATCCTGGCCCCCTCCATAATGTCATACATGTATGTCTTATGTAGAGGCTCTGTGCAAAACTGTCTTGTCATTCTGTTATGTGTATTGCACAGCTGCAGCAAATGAAAGGCTAATGTCTGCAAAGTGTGAGCTGACTGTCTGTAAATGTATCCATTTATGTCCTTTCACGTGCTAGTAGAGAGGCTATAAATGTAAGTGCTTGAGAGTGGGAAAAGCTCTTCCATCTAGAGCTCCATCATTAGTACCACCAAGGAGAAAGCACAGAGGCACATGAGAGCACCTTTAGCCCTCATGTGTTGAAGATGGAAGAATAGGAGAGATTTAACTGAGTGTGTGTGTTCCTGAAATTAAGAGACAGTAAGCCCCCAAAGAGAGAGAGAGTAAGCAGCAAGTGAGTGCATCATTCCAGAGCCTAGTGCAGAGGTACTCATCTATAATTGTTTTCACACCTGAGCGTCCTGTAGTTTGGGATTGCGGGGTGGAGGTACTCTATTCTATTTGTTCACACTCCAGTGCCCTGAAGTCTGGGTCCTGCAGAGTGGAAGTGCACATCTTTAATTCATCACACACCAGTGCCCTGCAGTCTGGGTCACCGTGTGGAGGTACTCTAGCCTGTCTATTGCCTGCACTTTCCAAATCTGTCATTTGTGCCTTGTGTATTGCTAAAGGTACCGTTAAGTAAAGTTATTTTAGGCCCTGACCATTCCCAGAGACCAATCGTACTATATCACTGTCTGTGGCTCATTTATTTGCCTCACCAATGTTCATGCCGGGGGGTACCAGAACGGTGGCATCACATGTGACAACCCTTTCACCTGTCCTAATGTTTATTGGGCACCCCCATTCCGGCAGTGTCCAGAAGAGGCCCAGCGCTGCCCTGGCCTTGGCTGTGTGCATCCATCCGGGAGGGGTGGTAAGTGCCGCTATAACAAAGCAGCATCTTGCCCCCCCCCCCCCGCTCCTCAGCGTATGTCATGTGTCCAGGGTTACCCTACAGCACGTTGCAATATAGCACCATAGAAATATATAACTCATCCAGCAAAAAAACAAGCTCTCAAAAAGCTACGTCAATAGAAAAATAAAAGAGTTATGATTTTTTGAAAGTCACGGGAAGCCAAGCATGGAAAAAAGGAGTAAGGCCGCTTGCACACAACCGGGTTTCAATTGCGGAATCTGTAATTGGCTCTCTCGCGGATGATCTGTGGCTTTTCGCACCAATTCAAACCAATAGAGCATGCACATATCCGCTCACACAAGCGGACCGCGACTGCAAGTTTCCTCTTACAGAGGAAAAATCTCAGCATGTTCCACTTTCGTGTGGTCACCGCATGGACAGCTTTCAGTGAAGTCAATCAAAGCCATCCAACCTGCGGTCCTTCCGCAATTGACATTGCAGAAAAGTTGCGGGACCAACATCATCGCCTAGCACCTAGACAAGTACTGCCCTGGATTGCTTGTTCCTCAAGCCTCTCTGTGTCGCTCTTGTCACTACCTAATGCCCACTGTGCATCTGTAGTAAGGCACTACATACTACCGTACTTTCGGATTGGTCAGTGCTGCTCATGTGACAAATCAAAGCAGCGTTTAATGTCTTGGACTGCCTTTATACTACCAGTGCTATAAGTGTGCATCGAGTAGTCTAAGAATGGGTGTGGTAATCTTGTAAGGGTGCCTACCCACTACAGTTCTTTTTAATGTTGAAATTGTATCGCACAAAATCGCGATTTCGCGGTAAATTGCGATTTTGCCGTGATGCGTTTTTAACATTGGAAAGTCCCATAGACTCCTGGAAAAAAAATGCAACAAATTCGCAAACGCTAGTGGGTAGTCACCCTAAGAATGACGAGGATCCCCAGAAACAGGTGGATCTGCGGCAGTATGACCATAGAGGATGGCACCAAGTGGTATAACTTTCTCCTCCGGTCCCCGGACAAATTTTGTCCTAAAAGTGGCGGGCCACTTTAAGATTTATGCATTCAGTATATTGGTTGCCAATGCATGTATGGCAGTAATACAAATTGTATATACAGTATATACTGTATTGTTCAGGGTCTCATGTCAAATCTCACAGTTGAGCCATGTAGATTATAAATGGATAGTTCAGCCTACAATCTATGGCATGATCATCCATTATCCTACAAAACGTAATCCTTAGTAACTATCAGCTGTCACCCCCCTGTTCCAAGATGAATGTATGCTCCTTGTAAATTGTTGTCCAGATTGATCGCTGAGGCTGGTGGAGCGAGGTGGGATACATGAGGGATGGATATACATTTCCACTGGATAGTTATTGCTTTTTAAAATGATAGCTAAACAAACATTTCTTGGAGGGATGGAAGCGATGAGCAGCGCACAGCCGGACGCCTGTGCTTCCACGACCCTTCATCAGGAACAACATCTATCCGGCCACAGTCAGGAGACCGATTCACATTTCTGGAAGGTGGGCTGTCATCAGCGGCAAATGGAAAAATGATAGAATATAAAAACAATGGTAGAAAGCATGAAACGTAATACATAGATAGATACAGACATGCAACTAGATAAATTGACCTACACATTTGGTTCTCCATAGTAAGTAACTAAAAGACTTTGATGGGAACCAGTGTAGTCATCTACAAGTGATCTAATAATAAGTGCTATTAATTTTTCTAAGGTAGTAATGGGCACCTATAATATCTATCTCATGTCTGTCTATCAACATATCTATTTATCTCATATCTATCCATATCTATCTATCTATCTATATATCTATCTATCTATCTAACTATCTATCTCCTATCTATCTATCTCATATCTATCTATCTCATATCTATCTATCTATCTATCTATCTATCTATCTATCTATCTATCTATCTATCTATCCATATCTATCTATCTATCCATCTATCTATCTGTCTATCTATATCTATATATCTATCCATATCTATCTGTCTGTCTATATCTATCCATATCTATCTGTCTATCTATCTATATTTATATATCTATCCACATCTATCTATCTATATCTATCTATATCTATCTATCTCATATCTATCTCTCTATCTATCTATCTATCTATCTATCTATCTATCTATCTATCTCATATCTATCTCATATCTATCTCTCTATCTATCTATCTATCTATCTATCTATCTATTATCTATCTATCTATATCTATATATCTATCTGTCTATCTATATCTATATATCTATCCACATCTATTTATCTATCCATCTATCTATATCTATCTATCTATCTATCTATCTATCTATCTATCTATCTATCTATATATCTATCTCCTATCTATCTATCTATCTATCTATCTATCTATCTATCTCTCTATCTATCTCATATCTATCTATCTATCTCCTATCTATCTATCTATCTATCTATCTATCTATCTATCTATCCATATCTATCTATCTATCTATCTATCTATCTATCTATCTCATATCTATCTATCTATCTATCTATCTATCTATCTATCTATCTATCTATCTATCTATCTATCTGTCTCATATCTATCTATCTATCTATCTATCTATCTATCTATCTATCTATCTCCTATCTATCTCATATCTATCTGTCTATCTATCTATCTCATATCTATCTATCTATCTATCTATCTATCTATCTATCTATCTGTCTATCTATGACAATATGATGGCCTTTCGTCTTTGCAACATAAATGTGTTGTTATTAAAATATCTTATTTTTGTTCTATCACAAGAGATTCCGACAGATCTCTTATCCAGTCATCTGGACATCTCCTCTCTGAGCTCCTTTCTTATCTGCACAGCTACCCATTAATCATGGTGACAGTGACACTGTTGTGTGTAAGGCAGCCAAAACAACCCAGTAATCATCTTGTGTTCTGCATCTGGGGACATCTAGAATGACTTCACCACCACTAAGACTTTATGCAAGAGATGTCAAGGTGTGTTCAGGTTTTACGATCCAGGAATCTTGCTTCTATGATTTATTCGGAAAGCTACCAAGGAGTTGGCTTCTTCATTTATGAATTGCATAATTAAGTGATATACAATATAAGAGGAATAATTAGATTGGGTTTGAGGCTTTGCTAAATATAAGTATTGCAGATTATTTTTGTCTATTGTGAAAAGTAAGACTGGCTAACTCTATGGCCAAACTAGACAATTATTTGAATATATAAAGGAAGGATCATGAACACTCATCATCACTTGAACACATGAACACTTGTGCAGGCCTGAGAAGAGGAAGTGCTGGATGGACTTAAGGACATTATAGAACACATCGCTGAGTAAGAGGGGAACACAGGATCTGGAAGCTCAATGGCATTGGGAGCTCCTTGAACCCACCAGGACCCCGAGGAGACAATGGAGCCATGATCTGCAGAGAGAGAGAGATCAATTGCTTTTGCTGCTTTTACAAGACACTTGTGCTATGGCTTGTGCAATCGGAAATCATCTAAGAGAATACTGGAACAGAGATGCCTTCACTCTTCAGCAACAAACTGTAAGTGAGATCTGCTCCAACCCAGATCATAAGTGTGCACCTTAGTACAGACTCTCAACAAGCCTTTGTATAGGGAAATGCTGCAGCAATTTCTAGTTAAAGAGACATTGCTCCTGTTACGTCTAGGTTTTTACATGAACTTGAGAACTTGAATGGTACTCGGAAGCAGCCATAAGCTCCCCTACTGACACACACCCAAAACACTTACCTAGCATACCTGTAAGCATAAACAGATAAAAATTGCTATGATACGAGGTATTGGTAAATATTTTGGCCAATATACTTAAGCACATGAGCCCACAACAAGGGTCCTTGTTGTCTCGTGTGTCCATACTCTCACAAGATAACTTACCCCATGAATTCTGCCGGTAAACAGGGTGACTGTCCCAATTAGGGATGGTCTCACGCTGGAACCTAAGGACCTGGCTCACCCTAGATGGAAAATGATCCAAGCATAACAGGACACACTTCACACCAACACACGAGAGAATGCATACCACACGGAACAGGACAGTTCACCTCAAGTCCAGCCACCTGCACAGACACACAGAACAAGTCACTGTTCACACCTACCCAAACCTGCATGGATGCAAACACAAGGGTACTGTGATGGAATTGAGCCAGAGGGGCTGGTATTTATATGCAGCAGACCAGTGGTAATCGGCTGGCTGGAGAACTCCGGACTCAGCCAGCTGAATTATTCCATACCTATAGCAGTGTGCTCTTGGAACTCCATAGAACTGCAGGTCCCAGGAGCACAACCTAACAGTTCCCTGGTTCTGAATAGAAACTTAATGCACCACACCAGTGTATGTCTTGGGAGTACAGAGGCTGCCTTCATAGTCATGCAGTTAGAACCTGGTTCAAAAGGACTGTGTACCGTACCAGGTTCTGACCTAAATGATAACAAATGTGATGGGCCATGTGCAGCTTCACCCACTAATGCTAAACAAAAAAAATGAAATTTTGGCAAATTGCCACTTCTGTTTGCCAGAATACCAGCATATGGGAAGTGTATCTCCAATAGAACATGTATGGGACCATCTGAATCACCAAATTTGATAGCCTATGGGTTTACATGGTCTAAAGGCTCAGTTACAGCAAATGTAATATGGATAACATATGCCTCTATGCCTGTCCATATCACATCTTGTATCCTAGCTAACAGCAGCCAAACAGTGTACTAGAGCCTCCATGTCCACCTGTATCACATCTTGTATCCAAGCTAGAGGTGGTACAATAGGGTAGTATAGCCTCCATGCCCGCCGCTATCTCATCTCTTATCCAAGCTAGAGGTGGTACAACAGGGTAGTAGAGCCTTCATACCTGCTGCTATCACATCTTGTATACAAGCTAGAGGCGGTACAACAGGGTAGTAGATCCTCCATGCCCGCCCGTTTCACATCTTGTATCCAAGCTAGAGGTGGTACAATAGGGTAGTATAGCCTCCATGCCTGCTGCTATCACATCTTGTATACAAGCTAGAGGCGGTACAACAGGGTAGTAGATCCTCCATGCCCGCCCGTTTCACATCTTGTATCCAAGCTAAAGGTGGTCCAACAGGTTACTAGAGCCTTTATCCCCACCTGCATCACATCTTATATCCAAGCTAGAGACGGTATGACAGGGTACTAGAGTCTCCGTTCAAGTGTCCAATTTGCCACAATAAATTATCCTTTTGCTCTGATATTGTAATTACTTACTTATATTAATGTTACAATGACACGTAGAAAGTTTCATTCAAACCTGACAACTCCTTCCAGGTGCTTGGTTTTTTTTTTACAATGAGTGTATATTGGATGGATCATAAACGCTCTACACAGATTGAAGTACTCATCAAAAACTTCCTGTTATGGGGGTTAATGAGCAAAACCCACTGGGGCAAGACTTGATCATTTTCATCATGTGTAATGGAATGACTAGATAATGGCAGCAGCTGTACAATATCTCAGAAAATATAGTGTTACAAAACCGTGACAAATATTAATTTTTCCGATTGCATCTCAATCTGTGCGCTTTAGAAAGTAATTCAGATGAAAAAATATGTACTCCTGTTGGAAACTATATCCTAGAAATGTTTCCACAATGGGAATAATCAGGCCTCATTTAGATGGTAAATGTAGGCACTCCATGTGCCACCATACAGTGCCAAAGGTTGTTCAAAGCCTGGTCTAGAAAACTAAGAACTATTCAAGAACTGGTGGGAGGCAACCAACTGTTATAAGGATTCTTCATCTTGTCATCTTCACAAACCTTCTGTTGCAGCTAAACCTTTTGGTTCGGTCCAAATTAGTGTGAACTAAACTGGAAGTTCACCAAAACCTCTAAAACTGGTGGATACCACTCTCAAAGAACCATAAGTGCTCTGTATAACACACTGAGAGTATTGTACAGGGTTTGTATGGCTCTTACATACTGTTAGGGCTTAGTCAGACGGGCGTTTTTTGCCGCGATTTGCGCATGCGCATGCGTCCGGCGATTTTTTAAAACCATTGCTTCGCAATGGTATCGGACACATGAGCGCTTTTTATGCGCTCGTCCGAAAAATTATAGAACAAAAAATCGCAGATCGCACCTATCTGCGATCTGCGATTCCTGTTCGCTTCTGTATATGCGCTCAATGGGGCCGGCGGCAGCAGCGCCGACCCCATTGAGAACATATAGAAGACAAATCATTCTTCTCTGCCACAGCTGTAACAGCTGTGACAGAGAAGAACGATGTTTGCCCATTGAATTCAATGGAGCGGCAATACAGCCGCTCCATTGAAAGCAATGGGCTGCCGGCGTGCGCGGGGTTAATTGTCGGGAAGGGGTTAAATATATAAACCCTTCCCTGCAATTCATGCTAAAATGTGTTAAAATAAAAAAAATTGTATACTTACCTTTCCGCTGCAGCCGGAGTCCAGCCGCGGCCGCTGTCAGTTCTCCTGAACTGCTTCTCGGCACTATTCAGCCGGCGGGGCTTTAAAATCCCCGCCTGCTGAATGATCTGCTCTGATTGGTCACAGCCTGACCAATCAGAGGCCGGTTTCAATCACACATCCATTCATGAATTCATGAATGGGTGAGTGACTGCTGCCTCTCAGTGCTGAGCCAATCAGGGGCAGGTCTGACTCACATCCATTCATGAATTCATGAATGGGTGTGAGTGAGGCATGCCTCTGATTGGCTCAGCGCTGAGCCAATCAGGGGGCAGGTCTGACTCACACCCCCTTCACACCCACTGCAGGACGGCTGCCCGGAGCTGCAGGCAGAAGGTGAGAATGCAATTTTTTTTTATTTTAACACATTTTAGGATGCATTGCAGGGAAGGGCTTATATATTTAAGCCCTTACCGACAATTCATCCCGGGCTCGCCCGCAGCGCATTGCTTTCAATGGAGACGGCTGTATTGCCGTCTCCATTGAATGCAATGCGCTGGACAGCTCCGGCCCGTTTCTAATGAAACGCGGCTAGGAGCAGATTTTCGGGCGATTTGCGGGCGACTTGCGCGCACCGGTCACGCGATTTGCGGATGCGCATCCGTCATGCGATCCGCAAATCGCGGCAAAAAACGCCCGTCTGACTAAGGCCTCACACTTCAATGTTTAGGACTAGTGTTGAGCGAATTGAACCAGTAGAACCCTGCTTCAAATAGAAATTTGTTAAAAGCTTGGTTGGGTTTGTGTTGAACCAAGCTTTTGCCAAGGTTTGACCCAAAACAGGGTTCGGTTCACTCAAACCCTAGTTGCGGGTAATGAAAAAATAGTTCAATCCAAGATGGCTGTAACCAAAATAATCAACAGGCACCACCATAGTGCCACAAAGTCTTCACCCACCGATATAACTGTTTTACAAAGTTTCCTACTTATATCTCTTTTAATTCAGGAGATATTCTGGATGGCCTTGATGTTTGAAACACCCTATACATTGGCACAATTATTTTTCTGTCAGATTCAGTATTAGTTGAAGGGGTTGTCTCACAACCGTTGTTACCTGTTATGCAGACATCCCATAGTGGCCACAGTAGTAAGTGCCTCTCTTAGTGGCCCCAATAGTAATATTGACCCCCATAATGGCCACAATAGTAATATTCTCTTGTATAGTGGCCCTGGTAGTAATAGTGACTCCAGTAAAAATAGTGTTCTCCAGAGTAGTCCCAATAGTAATAATGCCCCAGTAGCCCCAGTATAATAATGTCCCCCTGTAATGTACTTTCTACTCTCTGGGAATGTAAATGCTAGGTGATAGGTCAGAGGTCACAGAGTAATTACAGCAGTGGTCTGACTGGAGCTGCATGCTAAGTGAGTTAACTGCTTATAGGGTTGCTGCCCGGCCAGCTCGCAGCTGTCAATTATTTTTACCAGTCATCAGTATAGCTGATAAAAATAATTATGAGATGGATGGCAACCCACTGTATGAGGTCCTGAAGACTGCCACCTTAAGGCTCAGTCAGACAAGAGTTGCTTTTTGTGCACCTATGTGCGCAAAAAATCCCCCACTCCACTCATGTTAAAAATGCCCATGACCAAAGCTCTGTGCCCATTGTTTTTAATGAATTGAATTCAATGAATGGCTGAGTGCGGCCTACGATTGGCTGAGCGCTCAGCCAATCAGACCCAGCACTTTCTGGAGGCAGGAATTTTTAAATCCCCGGCTAGCAGAAAGTGCTTCAGAGCAGTGCCGGGGACCAAGCGAGAAGACATGCAGGAGCCCCGACAGCGGCGGAAGGTGATGTGTGTGTGTATATATATATATATATATATATATATATATATTTTTTTTTTTTTTTTTTTTTTTTTTTTACAGCAGCTTGGGATAATTTTCAGGGAAGGGCTTATATTTCAAGCCCTTCTCCAAAAATAACTGCGGGGGTTGCCTGCATCCCATTGCTTTCAATAGGGCATCTGCAGCACCGGCACCATAGAAAGCAATGGGAGAACATCACCATCCTCTGCAATGACAGCTGTGGCAGGAAATTCTTTGGTCCCCGTGGGGATTCCTCTCATCATTGAACACTGTGACACTGCTGTCATAGTGTTCAGTGATGAGGGGACTCCCTGCGGGGATATTTTACACGCACCACGGACCTTCCCAGCAGGTCAGTATTTTGCGCCTGTATGAGATAGACATCTGAACACTACATAGGAAACCAATGGTTCTATCAGACACGTGTTTTTGCATACATAGGCGCATGCAAAAAAAAAAAAATTCTTGTCTGACTTCGCATGAGGCAGCAGATTCAGTTTGCCTTATTGTAAGTGTGCCCCTACATATAATGCACATATAATTATAAACATTGTATATATAACATACCATAACATTATTATAAATGACATATACACAGTCACCCAGGTTTCATAGAAGTAAGAGAGCATGAGCTAGGCATTTCTGTCTGTGCAAGGTAAGCAAAAGGCAATGCCAGTAATGCATATTAATTGTCTGAAATACTGCATTCTAGATATCATTACTATTATATACACATTTTAACTTCACTAGAACATCAGCTCGGCTTTCCAAAATCCTATACCCCGAGGCCTGTGACAAGTTTGCTTTATTTCAGACATTTCGACTTCCTCCTAAGAGTATCCAGTCCAGTGGCTCATAAAAATTTCAGTAATTAATTGAATGGGTTATTCCCAACTTTGATGTTTGCTGACTCTTTAACCCACTGCGAGCTCCAGAAAATGACAGCAATTTTTATATGTTTACAGCAGGATAGAGCTGAAGTGTAAAGATCTATTAGAGCAGTGACTTCAATGCCCACAGCCCGCTGCCTTTTTTCCACGCAGTCTGCACTTGCTGCTACAATTCATCTTCCAGGCGATTGGCCTTTTGTGGCCCTATGAAAGCCATAAAGCCCCTGACAACAAGACTGAGTGCATCACAAAACCCAGTGTCATTCATTTATTTATTTATGTGTTGCTCTCTGTGCATTTCTCCGTAGAGAATATTCCAGAGCCAGCGACGAGCATCTAAAAATGTCGCCCTTCCCTTATGACTGTATGGAGCTTAACTCAATGTTGGCCCATGTGGATTCCTGAAGATGGAGTAACCTTTATAGAGGTTTCTGTTTTTCTCAACTTCTTCATGTCTATGTTGGATGGTTAGATCCATAGGGGTTTGGCTATCAGTATATGAGACAATCCCACTGTGGAGCTTTCAAAAATAGAGGACTTCATCATCTACTTGACATAGCCAGTAGACATGGTACAAACGATTTGACTCGTTTAAGATTCTCAGGGTGATTTGCATCTTGGAAAATTAGAGTAGATGTACCAAAATCGACTTTTACGACCTGTCCTTTTATCACATATCCAAAAGTCTGAGTGGTGGGGTTTTAACCCATGAGACCCCCAAGAATAGGAGTTCCGTGTTCACTCTCTCACTGTAGACTCACTGCACCCTCTGCCGTGAAGAAGAGAACAGAATACAATTACATCTGACTCTCTTCCCTCCCTGATGATGACTTGATAATGATGCGCCAATTCTAGGTTGGAACAGAAGCTTTTTACTCTCAATGGAACGGCACATCACTAGAAGACAACATTACAATGGGTGGCTACATCACATGACTGGGCTCTTGAATGGGGGAAATAGTCAATTCCAAAAGTGTAAGTGTATTGCAGGTGTAGCAATATGGGTGAATGGGATAAAATGGAATTCTGAAGTTTACAATTGAATACCGACTTTAAAGGAGTTGTAAACAATACAGCCCAAGACCGTATAAAGCCAGTTTTTATTGGAGGGCAACATTACGAAATAGAGACTCTAGCATTTTGGCCACATAATGCAAGCTAAGTCATTAGAATCATTGATAATGCTTGGAGTGGTCAGTGGCAAAAGAAGACCTGGCCGCCAAAGAACGCGTTGGCTTCATACTATCAAAGCCGACACCAACATGCGAATGATAAAACTGAAATAAGTAATACAAAACAGAACCCACATGGAGAGGGCTGATCCATAAAGGGTCCAAGAGTCATCCCTGACTAAACGTATTAAGCTAGATAGATAAATTATTTATGGCCTATCCGCAAGATAGGTCATCAATAGTAGATTGGCAGAGTCAGTCGGTCAAGATCCTCTTGGACAAAGTTGATTTCTGCAGAAAGCAGACAGTTTTGTTGTTCTTCTAGTGGCCAGGCTTGGTATTACAAGACATTCAATTCAATGGGAACTTGGCCTACAATTAGAGATGAGTGAGTATACTCGCTAAGGCACATTACTCGAGCGAGTAGTGCCTTAGCCGAGTATCTCAGGGGCCGGCGGGGGGTGGGGAGTAGCGGGGGAGAGCCGGGAGGAACAGAGGGGAGCTCTCTCTCTCCCTGTCTCCCCCCTGCCGCAACTCACCTGTCACCGGCGCCGACCCCCGAATCTTTAGAGACGAGCGGGGAGATACTCGGCTAAGGCACTACCCACTCATCTCTACCTACAATACCAAACCTCGGCAACTTCCTCCAAAAATCAGCTCTGTGCATGAGTGCCAATAGATGACCCCACCAATCTACTATTGATGACCTCTCCTGAGGATAGGCCATAAATAGTTTACAACTGGACAACCCCTTTAATTTTCCAATGCTTTTTATGTCATGGAATGTTTAGTTTTCTTCAATAGCTTTGTTCAATAATGCTTAAAACTAACATCTGAAGACTGTCTAGAAGAGAAGGATATTTTTTTTTACTTTTTTCTAACTTCTGTTAATAGTAATGCTCTGTGTACTAATCGCTGTGCACTGCAATTAGTATTTTATTCAATCTACGTTATTGGTGATACATTTTTTAAAACTGCATGACAGATCCATTTTAATAAACACATCTCATCACCGGAAAGAGTTCTATTGTCACAGAAACAGCATGGCCTTCAGCAAATTGTGTTTCATTCAAGCTTTGGGAAATAGAAAGGAAATAAAATACCTTAATCCTCATTAGTGGGAGATGAATAAATGCGGCTAAATTTAAAAAAAAAAGCCATTTAAAGAATCTAAAATTTCCTTTATTTTAGCAATGCAAATTGAGCCGCGAATTAATTTTGTAAACTAGTAAATTATTAAAAAGTGTTTTTTTTTACTCATTAATTATAGTTAATGAGATTACTTACATAATACAATGGTTACATATTTTAAGACAATGACATAAATCAGGAAAGTTTATTGATTCATTTTTTTAAAATATTTGTTATTATCCCATGGTAAATTTCAGCCGCCGTGTTTTTTATTTGTTTTTGTACTTTTTTTGGTCTTTGTATCGTTTAGTTTAAATAAGACTCATTAAATGTCGCGTGTTATTGGTTAAATAAGCTTTGTTGATTTTAATCTTTTTAAATAATGATCATTCAGTAATTATTTAAAGAAAACTGTGATTTCTAACTTTGCACGAGCCTGGAATTATAAAGGTTTTTACTAGCTAAAGGAATTGGCAGCTCCTTTCCACATGGACTGTAAGAGCATAAGGACATTGTAAAGAGGTGTAGCTCACAGGGCTTCTTGTATGAGCTAGTGATCACATTATAATACACTCATTGTCCAAAAAACAATAATCAAGCCCACAGAATAAGTTGTCATTTTGTTGCAAAGCTTGTCATGCAGTTACATCTCAGGCCTCTTTCCCACGAGCAGATATCGACCGCCGTTTTCACGGTCAGCTGATATATGCTGTGATCTGATGCTATGCTCCTATGGGAGCCAATAACAGCGGCCAGAGAAGGGAGGTGGGAGGCAGTTTAGAAGCATGACTGCTAATTTCCCTCCCTCTCCTCTCCTCCTCTTCGGCTGATTGCAATGGAAGGGGGCTGGACAGCCCCCCGCCCCGTCCCCTTATCCGCAGCCAGCAATGGGAGGAGGCTGGGTGGTGTGGCGCTTAGCTCCACCCCCATCCCACCCCCTCCCATTGCAATCAGCCTGAGGGGAGGAGAGAGGAGGTCAGCAAGCGAGGGGGAGGTAAGAGGTAGGGGCAACAGCATGGCGGCCTCGCCTTATATGCCCCGGGGCCCATGCCATCTGAACGGGTGCACAAACGTTAAATTTCTGTGCCCATTCACAAGCTCTTACTGTTTAGACCATAGCCTATGCAAATGGTGGACGATATACGCTCCTGGGAACAAAGCCTTAGGTAGATATGCAAATGATTAAAGTTGTGGCTCTACTGGATGAACAGTCTTGAGGCCCTACGGTCTCCTTGAGGCTCTCAGAGGCTCCTTGTGTGTAGTTACCTTTTTCCTCTTGTGTAGAGCTTGTTGACCACTAGATGCCTCTACAATGCAATCGAAGAGATTTTGCCCAGTTAACAGAGTTTGAGAGGGGAGCATCATTGGAATGCGAGAAGCTGGATGGTCACAGACTTATCCTTAACTGAGAGACAGGTCAGGACCAGGAACCATCAACCACACCAGAAATATCTTCAGACTAAAAACCCTTTTACACGCAATGATTATCTCTAAAACGGTTGCAAGACTGAACAAATTGACAAAATTTTTGCATAAAATTACATATACAGATGATGGCTTGAATCATCTCCTTTTCTTTCCTTAACTAAAAGTAAACTCAGTATTACTTATTTGCTCAGGTGGGCTTGTGTTTATGTGAGGGATTATCTGGCCAGCAGGATTCCATTGTCTTCTCCTAGCATGAGTAAACAATGTATTAATTGTATATGCAAGGCAAACAAACACTTCCCCCTTACGTCAGCAAGTCGCTCAAAAGACCGGACCAGTTCCATTCAAATGGCACAAATGTTTAGCGGCTTGGTAATGGTTTTTATGCAGGCTAAAAAATAGCGGCAAATGACAGTAAAGGCCCTTTTACACTTTCAGCCATTTGAATGACATTTGAGAGATAATCGTTGCGTGTAAAAGGGCCTTTACTGTAAGAGTTTACAGCCAGGTCAGACAAGAAATGGCAGATCAAACAGATTTTCAATAGTGTTAAAAGGGAATCAGACCAGACTAAGAGAATAACCAGCATCCTCTGTGAGAAGGAACTGGAATAAATGTACACAAACTAATGGCCATTGGTTAGCTGGGCTGTCCCATCCTCAAGCCAACCAATCTGCCCATATGCATACAGAGAAGTAATCCTGATGATCAGGTCATGTGGGCTGGGCCTGGTACCGTGACTTAACCTCAGTCCCATTCCTAAATTGTGGCCAGGTTGGTCTGACAGGTGAATACGAATAGAAGACAGCAATAGGATCAGCCTGGCTGTTACTGCGTAGCTACGGTATACAGCTGGCCCCAGAATGTGACAGATCCTCTTTATGAACCCCCACTATTTGCTGGCTGTCTTCACTTCATAGACTCCTGATAGGTTTTAATATTTGTTTGTGTTTTTCCTATGCAAATCTGATACCAAATTGGATTATTATCATATTGTTCACCAAAGTAAATCTCTGTAAAAGAATAAGAGTTGGAAAGTAAATGAACAGGATATTAATATCTCCATGGGTTCTGCTTTTGAGGCTTTGGTTCCTATTAAGCTTATCATTAAAAAAGAATACATTCCTTGGGTACAGCAGAGATGATTGTAAAGCATAGGCGTCCAAAGAGGGATTTAAGACCTTTTATATTATTCTCAGCTTTTATATAGTATTTATTTCTATTTTTTTATCCTTCTTGTTAATAAATCGCAGAAAATGATTAAATTCTCAATTTACAGGGTGATCCAAGAGTCGGGGCCACTTGGAATATTTTCTGAATGAAAATGGATACAAGCAAGAAACTTTGTAGTACACTTAGGCTGCCTGCCCACGGGCATTGTGGTATCCCACGGGGGATCTCCGCCCTGGGAGCCGCCGCCCGGGAGCCGCCGCCCGGGAGCAGGAGCTGGTAGACGGTTCTCCGCTGTCAGCCTTATCTAATAGATAGGCTGACAGCGGAGGACCACCGAGAATCGCAGCCAATCGCAGCATGCAGGGAGCGCAATTCAAACTCGCCCGTAGTGCCTACCCACTACCGTTATGTTTTCACTGCGAAATTTGCAGCATTTTTTTTCTCCAGGTTTCTATGGGACATGTTAATGTTAAAATCGCAACACGGCAAAATCTCAATTTACAGTGAAATTGCAATGTTGCCGCATCGTGATTTTAACATTACAAGTCCCATAGAAACCTGGAGAAAAAAAAATGCTGCAAATTTCGCAGTGAAAACATAACTGCAGTGGGTAGGCACCCTTAGATGGATGGGAGAAAACTTTTTGGCACTATGGTGTTGCCTGTTGGCCATCTTGGTAGCAGCCATTTTGTATTCATCCAAAGAAACCTCAATAGAAAGTGGGGTCATGGGATACATGATATAAGGGTAGAATTTCATCGGGAATTGATAGGTGCAGTCATTTTCTTAATACCAATAAATACTTTTGAGTAATGTTAAATATTAACCCTTTCCAATCCACTGTCTGACGTCTGAAGACATTCTGATTGAAGGCTGTACAGCTTCGATGTCGGAAGACATCCGGCAGGGTATTCTTACTGTAGATTACTGGCAGCTCTGTTGTCGGGGGCCTCTCCAGCATGTCACATACCACAGTACTGGCTTTAGCCAGCAGGTGGCGCCATTGTATAATGCCAGAAAGAGAAAGCCCCCTAGAAAACCCTGAATCCAAAATTGGATTGCAAAGGGTTAATAAAGTTGTGTGGATTTATGTGAGATAGAAAACATTAATCACACATATTTTCAGGTTCCAGAAGATGCAGTTATCAATTCAGGACACAATTGAAATCATCCTGTTTCTGAGTATCAGTTTGAGTATCAATATCAGTTGGACGAGTCTTTCAATCAAGAGCACCCAGGAAGGCAGCCAATGACCACACAAACTGTCAGGAAACTGATGCAGAAGTTCCAAAAAACTGTCTAAATCCAAGATGAGTGCTACCAAGATGGACGACAGACACCATTATAGTGCTAAAATGTTTTCCCCACCCATCTAAGTGTTCTTCAAAATTTCCAACTTTTATCTCTTATTATTCATAAGATATTCCGGGTGTCAAAAATGTTTGAATAGCACTATAACAAAAAAAAATGAGAGTCTAACTTTGGCTTGAAGGAACGTTGCCTTCCAATAGGTGGCACTGTGGAGGTATTGTTCAATTTCCCTTCTTTGCATATTACCCAGAGGAGCAATAATGGCCTTTTGAGTCTCCTCACTCACCGTCTGGGTGCTTTCCCTAAAGAGAAAAGATAGTGTTTCTGACCGCCATCCCAGGCCTCTCATTAGCAAAGCCAGACTCCTACTGTACACTGATGAAGGGCAAACACCCTGAAATAGCTGTTTGTACATGGAGGCTGGCTTTGCTTTTAATTCTCAGTCATTGTTACAAGGCTTGTATAAATAGTCTAACTTTGGCTTGAAGGACTGTGCCTTCCAATAGGTGGCACTGTGGAGGTATTATTCCATTTCCCTTATTTGCAAAAGAAAAATTAAAATCAAATCAAAATGAGGGATTGCTTACAGTATGTCTGGCTGGCAGTAGTGGCTGGTGGTGCCTCTCCTCATTTCACCTCCCCACCAATTCTGGCATCAGTATCCTTCGAGTTTTTTCTGTGGCAGAAGCTGCACTATTCCATTGGCTGTCTCCCCTGGCCATAAAGTGCACATACTTGTCTCAACTCTTAAGTGGCCAATGTGCAACCAGCTTTCACCTACTCAGCCTATCCAGATTCTTCCTGGGTTAGTAGGAGTACTCTAATGGTGTTTCTGTATCCTGTTTGACTTTCCGTTGTGAATCTGGCCTGTGGACCCAGCTTTCCCATCTCAGCCTGTCCTGACCTTGGCCTGTTCTTTAAATACAATTACCTGACTGGACCCTCTGCCTGTCTTACCATATGGCATCAAATCTGCCTGTTCTGTCCTCACCCTGTTATACTGACTAGGTTCTTGCAGAGTCAGCTACTGCTGTACTGAGACTACGCTTGGGGAAGTGACCCTGCAATGAAGACCATATCCCTCAAAAAGGACTTAAAGGGTGAAGACCAGTGACCTCTTACAACAGCCCTATGGACTAGCCCAAAGCCAAATTAGTCATTGACATAGTAGGTCCACACATTCTGCATGCCAATACCAATCATGTGATTCCCAATTTTCATTCTTCCTTTTTTCGCACAGCAAATCACAATATTTCAATTATTTCAACACCTGCTCGATACAGACTCTAAAATTTGTTATTTTAATGTATGTGTGTATTTCATTTTCAGAATTACATTTCCACACGTGAGTAATGAACAGACTAGCCCGGGGAGCCTGCGCTCCGCCAACTACATCTGTTAATCTGTAATGTTCTATACGCGGGCGGTGTTACACTGGACAAGTCATGCATCAGCTCCATGTGATGCAAACTATATACTTATTGTAGCAAAAACAAATGATGGGAAAACATGCATTTATTTGGAAGAAACAGATGTGCTCATTGTCTAACAAGATGTGCAAGTGTTTGGGCAACACATTAATCCAATGAACGTCCTAATTAAAAAGAAGGACAGGAATGTATGAACAGTGATGGAAGAGGAATGGGAAAATCCTGTCAACAGCATACAGGGAGTAGTTAAAAGGACGGATCCGGCGTTATATCTCAATTCTGGTGTCCTATATTGAAATAACAATAGTGTACTTGAATAGGAAGGCATGGATGTGCTACATAATGGTATGGCCTACATGCTGTATTCCAATATAGGGCGCCAGTATTGAGGTATAGCGCTGAGTCAGACTTTTTGACTACTCCCTGTATGCACTGCCCCCCCAAAAATAAGGAACACCTAAATTACACATTGGATCTCAATGGACAAATACCATGTTTGCCCAAAAATAACACCCTGTGTTATATTAATTTTTGCCCCAGAAGTGGCACAGGGTCTTATTTTCGGGGGATGTCTTATACTTACAAGGCAGGTGCCGTCCGGGTCCCTCCCGCTGGTCTCCGAAACTCCAGTGCTAGGGCTTATTTTTGGAGTAGGGCTTATATTTCAATACCCCTTCCCCCACCTAAAATCAGGTACTTCCCTGCATGGAAATTTTCCAGTGACCCCGGAGTGCAGCATAAAATCACATGACAAGTTTTCTGGGGATCAGTTTCAGTGTGAATCCACATTAAATAGGAACTCCAACTATCTGAGTGGCTTCCATCGGTGCTAGACTAGCCAGGGCCAAGATATCACTGCCAACTGGTGGGGTTTTCTCATGTCATGGTGTAGAGAGTATAGCAAGAATGGTACGATTGAGGAAAATCAACAAAAAAGGGGATTTTGTGGATGTAAACAACTTTTTAATTAAGGGGGTCAGAGGAGAACCTCAACTGTTGTTCTGATGAAGAGGCTCTATGCAGTCAAGAGTACAACACTGGTGTCTAAACACACAACTCAATGTCCCTTAGCACAGATGGGCTACAACAGCAGACAATTAGTTCCAGCACCATTGTATCTAAGAGAAACAGAAGGGTGACTCCAGCGGGCAAAAGAGCGCACAAACTTGTATCACTCAGCAGCGGAAAAACATCTCCTGGTCAGATGGATCCAGATTTCTGCTGCCCAGTGCTGATGGGAGGTCTAAATTCATTGCATGCAGCATGAATTGATGACCCCTTTCTGTTAGCTGGTCAGAACATGTCAGCACCTCCATCTGCAGCAACTACAAGAAGCTTCCTGTCCACAGGGGCCGATAATTTCCCAGAATGATTTAATCACATAGTAGAAACTACCCCATGATTAACTGCTGCAGTTCTGAATGTGAGGTCCAATGCGCTACTAGATTGGCGATTGTAATAAAGTGGCCACTCAGTGTATTTATGTATATTGAGGACCTGGCCACCAAAGAACACAACGGCTTGATACTGTCAAAGCTGAAATTGGCATGGGTATGAAACAACTGAAGGAGCAGAGCAAAACTAAAAAACACGGAGGGAGCTCGCCTTTAGGGTCACCGAGGGTCGTGAACGACTAAACGGCTAACAACAACATACATCTCTATGGGAAAAAGAACATTCACTATCAGGTTCTTCCATAGATTACATCTGCTTTCTGGCAGTCCCAGCAGGAGGTCACATTGCGATCAGCTTACTGTTAAGGGACCCATCTAACAAGAAAGAACTGCCAAAGTCTACAACCCTTTTAACCTTGTAAAAGTGTTCCCTAGCAGCCAGCTTTAATTCAACCTCAAATATTGCATCTTTGGACATATTGTAGAACAGGAGTCAATTATTGGCATGTACATTATTAACTAATTCCATCTAGTGGTAAACTCGGAAGAGTAAGCTTGCCCTAGTGTAACGCACATTAGCCATATCTACAACAGTTACTGCGCTTTGCATCGTGAAAAGCTCAATACTTGCCACTTGTGTTATGTCATTAGGATTCAGTCTTTTGCTACATTGTTTGCTTGTAGTTATTAGGACTGACTCTCTTTATACATAAATGTCATTGCCCGCATACACGTGCATCATTTTTTCTCAATTATTTTGGATCTGGACACTTTCAATTGTTGGATGTCCAGTAAATTGTGCGAGGACTGAGAGCTGTGTGAGTACAGGGAAGCTGACCACAGCCAAACAAGCATCCTAATGTCTCAGTTATTAGGGAAGCTAAGTGCCTGACAACCAGCAGTGGATTGCAGAGGGGCCGCACTTTAGTCTTGTTTTACAATTGTGAAGCAAAACAAAAAGATTAATGAAAGTATGATGCAAGACTGATGAGACAGACAGGCTATTAAATGAGTGAACCTTGTCTGAAAAGCTAGGTACATTGTAACCCTTCCTTACATGTTCTATATATGTACAGTGCACATTGGTTGTCTGTGTTTGAAGCGGGCTCAGTATCTGTGACAGCTGACATCCACCGACAACAGCCGCAATCAATGTTTACACTGCCTCTGTCAATTCTGACAGCAGCATTTAAATTTCTTGTTTAAAGTTTGGAGCTCCCGAGTCCTGAAGCCTCCCTGCAATATGATTAAGGGGTGCCTTTCCATTGTAATGGAAGCCTGGGATCTTCTGAAGACCTTCTGGGCTGCCATTAATGATTACCTATTAAGGCATACCTGTGGCACGCCTTGATAGACTGCCTGTCAAAATGCAGTATAATGCAGCACTTTTTTATTTCATTATACTCTAAGGGCTCACACCCACTAGAGATTTTTTTTTCTTTTGCTGCGCGAGTGAGTGAAAACACTCGCCTTGCAGCGCAAAAAAAATGCTTCAATATCGCAAAATGCTTTTAATGGGGCAGGCAGCAGCGCCAGCTCCATTGAAAGCATAGGGAGTATATCGCGGACTTCTGCCACAGCTATGACAGCTGTGGCAGACGTCCAGGATACAATCCCATTGCTTTCAATGGGGTTGGCGCTGCTGTTGGCCCCATTGAAAGCAGTGGGTTTTAGGCAACCCCCGCAGCATGATTTTTGGGGAAGGGCTTGAAATATAAGCCCTTCCCTGAAAATCATCCTTAGCTGGTGAAAAAAAAAAATAAATAAATAAATAATAAAAAAAAAAAAATATATATATATATATATATATATATATATATATATATATATATATACTCACCTCTCCGCCACTCAGGTGCATCCTCAGGCTGGCTCCCTTGCACTGCTCCCAAGCTATTTCAGCAGGTGGGGAGTTAAAAATCCCCGCCTCCTGAAAGGGCTGTGCTGATTGGCTGAGTGCACAGCCAATTACAGGCACCGCTTAGCCATTTATTGATGAATAGCTGAAAGAGCTTCAGTGTAGTGCAAGGGAGACAGCTGGAGGATGCGCCTGAGCGGCGGAGAGGTCAGTATATAAATTTTTTTTTTCACAAGCTAGGGATAATTTTCAGGGAAGGGCTTATATTTCAAGCCCTTCCCCAAAAATCATGCTGCTGGGGTTGCCTAAAACCCACTGCTTTCAATAGGGCAGCAGCAGCGCCGACCCTCTTGAAAGCAATAGGATTGCATTCTGGACTTCTGCCACAGCTGTCATAGCTGTGGCAGAAGTCCACGATATACTCCCTATGTTTTCAATGGGGCTAGCGCTGCTGCCAGGAGCCCCATTGAAAACAATAAGCGATATCGCACATTTCTTCTCTGCGATGCAAAGCTCTACTGAAACATCGCAAATGAGTATGAAACCATTGAAAATCATTGGCTTCATAATCATCTCGGTCGCGTGGCAGGGAAAAATATCGCTAGTGGGTGTCCACCCTAAGGGTTGCTCCACACGGGTGAGAAAATGGTATGATTTTCGCCTGCGGCGATAGTCAGTATGAGAGCAGAGTATGACACCAATGATTTACAATAGTTTCATTCACATCTACGATGTTTTCACTGATGTGATGTTGAGGAGATAAAAAATCGTATTATGCTCTATCTTTCTGAGATGTGCTATTTTTTTATCTTCATGTATTCCTATGGAGGCTTCTTTTTATCGCATCACAATGCTATAAACGTGCGTTGCAATGAAAAGTGATTTTAACATTACAAAGTCCCATTGACTTATGCGATTTAAAATCATGCAAGTTTGTTGCGCAATTTTATCGCCGGCGGCAGCGAAGCCATGCGAGATCATTCCCCCCCAAAAAGCATCACTGACGCTCACAAATCACAGTGAATCAAGATGCCATTTTCCATGATTTTCTTGCGGCAAAATCGCGATTGCCTGTGTGGAGCGAGCCTAAGGCCGATCAAACTATCACAAGTCCATGTCTCCTATGGAGAGACATAAAAGTAAAAAAAAAAACTTTTTTCAATCATCTCATAAATTAAAAGAACATTGGTGTCCCTCGTCCACAAAAGTCTAGATTGTTAAAAATTTCGTAATATTAATCCTGCATAGTGAACATTGTCGAAAAAATAAATGCAATGCCAGAAATCCATGTTTTTGATCTCCCCAAGAAAAAATGTAATAAAAAGCCATCCAAACGCTATATGTAATCCAACATGGAATTCATAAAAACTACACGTTGCCGCACAAAAAATGAGCTCACGCACAACCACATTGCCAAAAAAAATTAAAAAAGGTAATAGGGGTCAAAATGGGGGTCAAAAGATGGCCACATAAAGCAATTTTTTTTAGATTGTACTACATTGAAAAAAAACATGTAAATTTAGTATTACTGCAAACGTACTAACCCACAGAATAATGAAAAAACAGCATTTTTACTACAACTTGAATGTCGTAAAAGCAAACATCCAGCAAAAATTATGCAGTTGCATTTTTCTTTCCATTTTTCCCCAACTTAGACATTTTTTAAAGTTTTCCTGTACATTGTATGGTAAGTAGAGATGAGCGAACCTACTCGGCCACGCCCCTTTTTTGCCCGAGCGCCGCGATTTTCGAGTACTTCCGTACTCGGGCGAAAAGATTCGGGGGACGCCCTGGGTGAGTGGGGGGTTGCAGCGGGGAGTGGGGGGAAGAGGGAGAGAGAGAGGGCTCCCCCCTGTTCCCCGCTGCTACCCCCCCCCCTCCGCCACGCCTCCCCCCGCCCTCCGGCGCCTCCCGAATCTTTTCACCCGAGTACGGAGTAGGTTCGCTCATCTCTAATGGTAAGTTAAACGTTCCAACTAGAGATGAGCGAGCGTACTCGCTAAGGCAAATTACTTGAGCGAGGAGTGCCTTTAGCGAGTACCTGCCCGCTCGCCTCAAAAGATGCGGTCGCCGGCGGGGGGCGGGAAGTGGCGGGGGAGAGCGGAGTGAAACGGGGGGGGGGGGATCTCTCCCCCCCCCCCCCCCGCTCCTCCCTGCTCACTCCCGCAACTCACCGCTCACCCCCACCGGCACCCGAATCTTTTGAGACGAGCGGGCAGGTACTCGCTAAAGGCACTCCTCGCTCAAGTAATTTGCCTTAGCGAGTATGCTCGCTCATCTCTAGTTCAAACTTATCTCACAAGAAAACAAGCCCTTATGTAGATATGTAGTCAGAAAAATAAAAAAAAGTTATAATTTTTGAAAGTGGGAGGTGCAAAAAAAAAAAAGAAGAAGGGGCAGCAGCGGAAAGGGGTTAATGCCGTCTTCTACTGTCTTCTGCCATTGGCACTCTTTGAATCCCTGTGTCATGCTCCACCTACTGCTCTCTGCACCAGACCTTGCACAGTAAATCATTTTCTGGAATGTTCCTTTAAGAATTCTTTATTCTCCAGCTTTGCCGCCCGCATCTGCATGAGCATAAGGACGTTTTGCAGCAAGCTTCTATTCCAAGTGTATTTCAGCTCTCTTTAACATCATTCTTCCTTCTATGCTCTGTCACCCTGCTGGCAGAGTTGACGGCAAAGTGAGCTGACACAGTTGGAGGTATTCCTGAGACTGCTGCCTGCCAAGGCTGTGTATTAATCAGCAGTGAGCCCAGTACCCCTGGGTGAGGGACTGTAGGCACCACATTAACATCAATCCCTTTCAATTCTCTCATCCTAACACTAAGCAATGCTCATCAGAGCAAGACCGAGCGATTTAGCTGACGGAATTATGGACAACAATATTTGTCTCCCTCCCCGACCACCTTTTCCTTTCCTTTTTAATTACTGGATCTCATTTGTGTGGGATTTAATGGTGCAAGGAGCAAACATTTATTGCTGATGACATCAGTGCCCTTCTGTGAACCAAGAAAACCTTTGTATGTGTTACATGTTGATGCTCACTGTAGTTGCTTCATGACTTACAGGGTAAAAGGTACAAATCGAACAACCCTAACACAAGGATAGCTGGACAGTCTCATTATGCATCATTGTTCAAAACCAATCCCTCCCCTAGAAGTTGTTGGAATAGAATGACACTTTCTCTGTGTGATTGCAACATTGATATAAGTAAGTGATTACAATATCAGAGAAAAAGGCGCATTTATTGAGGAGAACCGACCCCTTGTAGGGAGGCTCTAGTACCCTGTTGTACCACCTCTAGCTTGGATACAAGATGTGATACGGGAGCATGGAGGCTCTAGTACCCTGTTGTAGCACCTCTAGCTTGGATACAAGATGTGATACAGGCGGGCATTGAGGCTCTAGTACCCTGTTGTACCGCCTATAGCTTGGATACAAGATGTGATACGGGCAAGCATGGAGACTCTAGTACCCTGTTGTACTACCTCTAGCTTGGATACAAGATGTGATACTGGAGGCATGGAGGCTCTAGTACCCTGTTGGGCCACCTCCAGCTTGGATACAAGATGTGATACGGGGACGTGGAAGCTCTAGTACTCTGTTACACCACCTCTAGCTTGGATACATGATGTGATACGGGGACGTGGAGGCTCTAGTACTCTGTTCTACCACCTCTAGCTTGGATACAAGATGTGATACAGGCGGGCATGGAGGCATACAGGTTTCATATGGTATCCTGCAGCATTTGCTGTGAATTGATAGACTGTCAAAGTTGGCATCCCAGATGGTCCCATAGATGTTCTATTAGAGATAAATCTGGTGACCGGGCAGTTATGGAAGGGTGACAATGTTGTGAGGGCATTCCTGTGAACCCCTTTTGTGTGTGGCCGAGCATTATCCTTCTGGAAGATGCCTCCTGGAAGCAGCCATGAAAGTAACACAACTGGCTGCAGGATGTCCTGAACATATCGTTGAGCTGTCATTATCCCTCGTACCACTGCTAGGGGTGACTGACTGTTATATGTGATGGCCCCTGGACCATCACACCACCAGTGGGGGCAGCGTGTCGCTCCACAGCAAGGGCAGGATTGAGGTGCACACCCTGAGGTCTCAGACACGAACACAGCTTTCGCCATTGCCGAAACTAACCAGCATTCATCGCTGAAGACACCCTAGTTCTACTCCGTAGTAGTTCAGTTTTGCCATTCACAACACCACTGCAAACAGAGGCAATGGTGGGTGTCAAAAGCCATACATATAATGGGTGCCATGATATAAAATGTCCTTCAGCCAAGTGCGTGGAAATGGTTCCGACTGACACAGGGGTGTAAAGATGGAAACCCCTGGCTGTTAATGCCAGACTACATCTGTCTGCAGTTGGAGCTGCTCGTGCTTGTCGGAACATCAAATGATCCTCACTACTAGTGGTCTGCCTAGGGCGTCCTGAGCCTGGTCACCTTGTGTGCCCTCAGGCAACCACTGGTTTCAACACCTCCTAACAGTCTGGTCAGAACAGCCCAGGTGGGGGACAATTCATCGATGCGACCATCCAGTTTCTCACATCCCAATAATGCGCCCCCTCTCAGACTCTGGTAACGGGGTGACATCTCTTCTCTGCATCGTAGAGGCGTCTAGTGGTCAACAAGCTCTACAAGCAGAAGAAGAGGTCACTACACCCAAGGAGCCTCCGAGAGCCTCTTAAAGGCCAAGGGGGGACCACTTTTAGGGCCTCAGGTGACAAGACCATTCATCTAATCACTCCACAACTTTAACCATTTGCATGTTTGCCTAAGATGTAACTACATGCCGAGTTTTCCAGCAAAACAACTCCTTCTAAGTGCTTGACTTTATTTTGACAAAGAGTGTAATATTGACCATTCCCTTATATCAACTATTATTTGCCAATACAATCTTTGCTATTAGTACCCAAGCATTAGCCCTTTTTCTTGCAGTGATAGTTATCAACAGTGAAAATCACTTAACTAAAATTACATTTTTGTGCTAACAAATGTTGGCCAGTAGGGATCTATCTTCTAATTTGCTATCCACTACCTGCTGTTAAGTAAAAAACATGTAACAAGACTGAACGCAGAAAGCTAAGGAGAGTGACGACTTATGCTGCCTCTAGAGGTCGATGGAGATCAGAAGGGAGGGAAGGAAGAGGAGGAGGAAGAGAGACACAGACATGGCTGTTGGAGCTAATAGTGAGTGATTTACTATCCCACAACTACTGAAATCATATATTCACTGCTCAGTACGTCTTAAGTGTACATCATAAGTGTCTTCCCTGATGATGTTTTTTCTGTGTGTGTTACAGAGAGGTAACAAGCAGAACCCGTTGTTTTCTCTGTGCACAGTGTATAGAAGACAGAATAAAAGTAGACTGCTGCCACCAGCTCAGACGGAACTGAGAATGAAAGATACCACTTAGGTCTCATGTCCACTTGCATGCACAGATTCCACTGCTGAATCCCACTGTGGTATCCGTGTGCACCTGCGGACATGGAAAGGAAAAGACAGTTTCTTACCTCTCCGGATCCAGGTGGGTCTCCTCTGAGCCAGCTGGATCTTCTTTCTTTAGCACGATGGATGTGTCTGGGAGCGTCAGGTGACACGCCCGGCGCATGCACACTGCTTTCTTTTTTGTTTGTGAATCTCCTGCTTTCCCGCGGATCTGCAGCACATCCGCGATGACAGCTGCGGGTGTGCCGCGGCGGGGATGGCTTCAATTGACATCAATGGAAGCCGTCCCTGTGGGAACCGGAGGAAAATGGGGCATGCTGCAATTTCTTTCCACGTGTGTGATTCGCACACCGGGAAAAGACCACATCCGCATGCTTTTGCTTACCGTGCGGATGCTAATGCATCTCTATGGGCGGCAACAGGTGTGGATCTCCCGTACAGGAGACATGCGCAGACATTAAGCCTTACAGAAGGTAAAACTGGTGATAAATATAGGATGTAAATCATATGATGGCCAGATATAGTGTTAATCTTGCCATGATAACACACAAAATACTAATAATGTACTGTACAGTCTTGCCAGCTTATTCTGAAAAGTCATCTGAAAGTGCTGTAAATCAATGTTGACTATTGCAATTATAGGGGAAGATCAGAAAGTCTCTTAGTTCATACCTTCAAGTATTAATGACTTTATCAATGAGTTGCAATAAAACCTCAGCACATGTAATCTATAGCCGCCATTACCAGGAGGCAGTTTTTAGTTAATTAACATCATTGAACTGATGGGTCATTAATACGGCAATAATTCATACTTCTGACCTGCAATTATTCAGCCTGTTATAGATGGGGCTGTAACAAAAATTAATGCAGCACCATGTAAAATAATCTTACTGAAAGTGTTATATATGCCTTAAAGGAAATGTCCATCTTGAAGTTCCTTTTAAACCTGAATAAGTCTGAAAAAATGTGCTGATTATTATCATAGTATCCTATATGTATGGCTTCTTTCCCTCGAGCGTATATTGGCCGCCATTTTCAATGTCGGCCGATATACGCTACCATCTGTGGCGTTAAAGTGGCTAAGCACTGCACCGTCGCGCCTCTTCCCATTACTGGCTGCGGACAAGGACCAGGAGGAGCGGAGCCTAGCTTGACACCCTGCCTCATATCCCGCCCCGTGTCCACAGCCAGCAATGGAAGGAGGCGTGGCAGGGTGACACTTAGCTCCACCCTATCCCACCCCTTTCTCACCTGTACTATTAATGGGTGAGAACACCACTAATGAAAATGAAACCATTGAACCCAATGGTTTTGCTTCATCTCATTATGCGGCCGTGATTATCATCCTTTTTGCCCACATAACGGAAAAGATCACACCCATGTGAAGAAGCCCTACAAAACTAAAAGTAAAGACAGTACTAGACATAACCACAGGAGCACAATTACACTGACAAAAAAAACAAGGAACAAGATACTAGGCACATACAAGAAATACTGCATGTGAATGTACATAGCTTACGTTACAACCAGCAACACACTGCAGAAGCCAGGGATATTTACACATAGACTAACCAGTCAGAAATTCCTCTCCAAATAAGCCTGAGCTGCAACAATGTGGATGGATCAGTTGTAAGGCAATTAGTTACATAGCAATTACCCTAGCAACCTGGAGATGACGAAACAGGAGGAGCAGCCAACAGTTTCTATGCTGGGGATTTGAAGCTGTATATCACAGCTCTAACACCTATTGTATATGGATATGTTATAAAATTATAAAAGTTACTCTGCATTTAAAGTTGAGTGTTCATTTTAAGCACCGCCCTATGTGTACAGTACGGGGGGCGCAGAACGTATTTGTACTGGGAGAATTCATCATAATTCCTTAATAAATATCCACTATCAATTTAAAGCTGATAGACTTTGCTAAATTCTAGTCCACATTTATATTCTGTCAGTGTGATTTAAAGATCCACAATATTAAGGCGAAGATGGTATCGCTTGACAAGTTATAAACACAATATAAATAATACAATGTCTCTACACGCCGGCATTGTTTGTACTATCATCCCACACTAAAATGATGATTAGATTTTATCAGGAGCGCAATATTAAAAGACATGCCATATATATTTTCTCCAGGCTAGGGTTACAGGTATTATCTGTAATATTTCAGGATGCTCTTTTGTTTTTCCCACGGAGTAGTTTTATTACGTGCTGGAAGACTTGATTTAATATATTTCATCCTATTAGACTTGTAATATAAATTGCTTTTTGCACACCTTGTTCCATTTTAGGCTGACAGAATGCATACAAGTTTTTAATATTATTATTATCATCCCTTCTTTACCCACAGTTACAAATGGATTTGCATAAGCTGGAGGCTTGGGCAGAAAAGTGGCAAAATGAGGTTTAACTCAGATAAATGTAAGGTGATACACACAGGGAGGGAAATACATGTCACCATTACACACTAAACTTAGTGTCAGGAAGCTGCTGCAAAGGCAAATAGGATCATAGGGTGATTCAAAAAGGTCAAGGGGCACATGATGAGGACATTGTTCTTCCTCTTTACAAGTCACTGGTCAGACCACACATGGAATATTGTGGGCATATCAGAGCTTGAGCGGGTACAAAGGTGGACAAATAAACTAGTAAATTGAATGAGTACAAAACCCAGAGAGGTTATCAAAATTGGGGTTATTTAGTTTAGGGGCAATTTAATAACTATGTATGGATATATCAGGGGACAATACAGAGATCTCTTCCATCATCTATTTATACTCGGGACTATAACAAGGGGGCGCTCTAATAACTATGTATAGATATATCATGGGTCAATACAGAGATCTCTGCCATCATCTATATATCCAGGAGTGTTACAAGGGGCGCTCTAATAACTATGTAGCGATATATCATGGGTTAGTACAGAGATCTCTCCCATCATCTATTTATACCCAGGACTGTAACAAGGGGGCGCTCTAATAACTATCTATAGATCTATCATGGGTCATTACAGAGATCTCTCCCATCATCTATTTACACCCAGGACTGTGACTGTAACCAGAAGGGGGCACTAGAGGAAAGAAGGTTTGTACTCCAACATACAAGGGAGTTATTTACTGTAAAAGCAGTGAGACTATGGGACTCTCTGCCTAAGGATGTGGTGATGGTGAACTCACTAAAAGAGCACAAGAGGGGCCTGGACGCCTTTCTTGAGTGTAACAATATAAAATAATATAGTCAGTGATTAATTCAGAAGGGTCGGTGATCCAGAGATTATTCTCATTGCTAGATTCAAAGCAAAAAAATGTTTTTCCTAAAATAAGGAAAAATTGGCTTCTACCTCATGGTTTTTCCGCCTTCCTCTGGATCCACACTGCAGGACAATAAGCTGAACTGGATGAATGTGTTTTTTCATCCTTACAACTATGTTACCATTACCAATGCTAATTCTACTTATTGTATGTGTAATTGTAGGGAGTTACATGAAGGTTTGTTAATAACATGTAGCGCTCTTTGAAGAGCTCTCTGTATCATACAGTTGAACAATTTACCTACTTTATTTGACGTAGTTTTTATCTGCCCTGCAACAGTTTTTACAGTAAGGATGTATACAAAATATCTCATGCCAGCCAAACTACAAACTCCTCCAAAAGGAGGATGAGATCACTTAAAGTAAATGTAGCTCAGGGGGAACCAAAACCACCCTCTAATCCAGGTAAACGTCTAGGAATAAAATGGCAACCATCATTTTTCAGGTCCTAAGTAGAGATGAGCGAACGTACTCGTCCGAGCTTGATATTCGTGCGAATATTAGGGTGTTCGGGATGCTCGTTACTCTTAACGAGCACCACGCGGTGTTCCGGTTACTTTCAGTTTCCTCTCTGAGACGTTAGCGCGCTTTTCTGGCCAATTGAAAGACAGGGAAGGCATTACAACTTCCCCCTGTGACGTTCAAGCCCTATACCACCCCCCTGCAGTGAGTGGCTGGGAAGATCAGGTGTCACCCGAGTATAAAAATCGGCCCCTCCCGCGGCTCGCCACACATGCCTTGTGACTTAGCTGAGGGAAAGTACTATCGTGCTGGAGTTGCTGTAGGGAGAGCGTTAGGAGTCAGTGTAGGCTTCAATAACCCCAACGGTCCTTCTCAGGGCCACATCTAATAGTGTGCAGTACTGTGTTAACACTGTATTTTTTTTTTTCAAAATTGGATCTGCAGAGCATTGCGCCCTGCAATAGGGACAGAAGTGGTGGTTTGGCAGGGAGACTGTTAGCAGTGAGTGTAGGCTTCAAGAACCCCAACGGTCCTTTCTAGGGCCACATCTATCCGTGTGCAGTACTGTCCAGGCTGCTGTTAGCAGTGTTGCATATTTTTTTTTTTTTCTCAAAACCGGCAGTGCAGACCATTGCACCCGGCATTAATACTACAGGGATAGAATTGTGTAGGCAGGGCCAGAAGACATACATTATTCATTGAATAGACGCAGTGTGGCTTTTCCTTTGAAAAACAAGGGAAAAAATTCTATTTCGCCTGCCTCTGACAGTCCTCAGGGCTCTGGGTACGTGTGTGCTGCGTGCAGAACGTTAAAAAAAATCTGACGCAGCCAGCTACGTTTTACTGCAGGCTTGCGCAAATTTTTTTCCTGCATGGGAAATCCCTGATCTGCTGTAGCGAATAACTTTCTGTGACACATTTGCAGGGCCACAACACAGTTATTAAACTTAGTAGTATTCATTGAATACACGCAGTGTGGCTTGTCCTTTGAAAAACAAGGGAAAAAATTATATTTTGGCTGCAGGCTTGCGCCAATTTTTTTCCTGCCTGGGAAATCAAATCACTGGTAATACACCATGCTGAGAGGTAGGGGTAGGCCTATAGGACGTGGACGCGGGCGAGGACGCGGAGGCCCAAGTCAGGGTGTGGGCACAGGCCGAGCCAGTGCGGTGGCCAGGGGTAGAGGCAGGGCCAGACCGAATAATCCACCAACTGTTTCCCAAAGCGCCCCCTCGCGCCATGCCACCCTGCAGAGGTCAAGGTGCTCTACGGTGTGGCAGTTTTTCACAGAGACGCCTGACGACCGACGAACAGTGGTGTGCAACCTTTGTCGCACCAAAATCAGCTGGGGAGGCACCACCAACAGCATGCGCAGGCATATGATGGCCAAGCACCCCACAAGGTGGGACGATGCCCGTTCACCGCCTCCGGTTTGCACCACTGCCTCTCCCCCTGTGCCCCAACCTGCCACTGAGATCCAACCCCCCTCTGAGGACACAGGCACTACCGTCTCCTGGCCTGCACCCACACCCTCACCTCCGCTGTCCTCGGCCCCATCCAGCAATGTCTCTCAGCGTAGCGTCCAGACGTCGCTAGCGCCACAGTTTGAGCGCAAGCGCTAGTACGACGCCACGCACCCGCACGCTCAAGCGTTAAACGTGCACATTGCAAAATTGATCAGCCTAGAGATGCTGCCGTATAGGCTTGTGGAAACGGAGGCTTTCAAAAGCATGATGGTGGCGGCGGCCCCGCGCTACTCGGTTCCCAGTCGCCACTACTTTTCCCGATGTGCCGTCCCAGGCCTGCACGACCACGTCTCCCGCAACATTGTACACGCCCTCACCAACGCGGTTACTGCCAAGGTCCACTTAACAACAGACACGTGGACAAGCACAGGCGGGCAGGGCCACTATATCTCCCTGACGGCACATTGGGTGAATTTAGTGGAGGCTGGGACAGAGTCAGAGCCTGGGACCGCTCACGTCCTACCCACCCCCCGAATTGCGTGCCCCAGCTCGGTGGTGGTATCTGCGGGGGTGTATGCTTCCTCCACTAAACCACCCTCTTCCTCCTCCTACGCAACCTCTGTCTCGCAATCAAGATGTGTCAGCAGCAGCACGTCGCCAGCAGTCGGTGTCACGCGGTGTGGCAGCACAGCGGTGGGCAAGCGTCAGCAGGTCGTGCTGAAACTACTCAGCTTAGGAGAGAAGAGGCACACGGCCCACGAACTGCTGCAGGGTCTGACAGAGCAGACCGACCGCTGGCTTGCGCCGCTGAGCCTCCAACCGCGCATGGTCGTGTGTGACAACGGCCGTAAGCTGGTGGCGGCTCTGCAGCTCGGCAGCCTCACGCACGTGCCATGCCTGGCCCATGTGTTTAATTTGGTGGTTCAGCGCTTTCTGAAAAGCTACCCCCACTTGTCATACCTGCTCGGAAAGGTGCGCCGGATCTGCGCACATTTCCGCAAGTCCCACACGGACGCTGCCACCCTGCGGACCGTGCAACATCGGTTTAATCTGCCAGTGCACCGACTGCTGTGCGACGTGCCCACACGGTGGAACTCTACGCTCCACATGTTGGCCAGACTCTATGAGCAGCGTAGAGCTATAGTGAAATACCAACTCCAACTTGCGCGGCGCAGTGGGAGTCAGCCTCCTCAATTATTTACAGAAGAGTGGGCCTGGTTGGCAGCCATCTGCCAGGTCCTTGGAAAATTTGAGGAGTCTACCCAGGTGGTGAGCGGTGATGCTGCAATCATTAGCGTCACCATTCCTCTGCTATGCATCTTGAGAAGTTCCCTGCAAAGCATAAAGGCAGACGCTTTGCGCTCGGAAACAGAGCCGGGGGAAGACAGTATGTCGCTGGATAGTCAGAGCACCCGCTTGTCTATATCTCAGCGCGTTGAGGAGGAGGAGCATGAGGAGGATGAGGAGGAGGGGGAAGAGACAGCTTGGCCCACTGCTGACGGTACCCATGCTGCTTGCCTGTCATCATTTCAGCGTGTATGGCCTGAGGAGGAGGAGGAGGATCCTGAAAGTGATCTTCCTAGTGAAGACAGCCATGTGTTGCGTACAGGTACCCTGGCACACATGGCTGACTTCATGTTAGGATGCCTTTCTCGTGACCCTCGCGTTACACGCATTCTGGCCACTACGGATTACTGGGTGTACACACTGCTCGATCCACGGTATAAGGAGAGCCTTTGCACTCTCATTCCCGAAGAGGAAAGGGGTTCGAGAATGATGCTATACCACAGGGCGCTGGTGGACAAACTGATGGTAAACTTCCCATCCGACAGCGCTAGTGGCAGAAGGCACAGTTCCGAGGCCAGGTAGCAGGAGAGGCGCAGAGATCAGGCAGCATGTACAGCGCAGGCAGGGGAACATTCTCCAAGGCCTTTGCCAGCTTTATGGCTCCCCAGCAAGACTGTGTCACCGCTCCCCAGTCAAGGCTGAGTCGGTGGGAGCACTGTAAAAGGATGGTGAGGGAGTACGTAGCCGATCGCACGACCGTCCTCCGTGACGCCTCTGCCCCCTACAACTACTGGGTGTCGAAGCTGGACACGTGGCCTGAACTCGCGCTGTATGCCCTGGAGGTGCTTGCTTGTCCTGCGGCTAGCGTCTTGTCAGAGAGTGTGTTTAGTGTGGCTGGGGGAATCATCACGGATAAGCGTACCCGCCTGTCAACCGACAGTGCCGACAGGCTAACACTCATCAAGATGAACAAAGCCTGGATTTCCCCAGACTTCTCTTCTCCACCAGCGGACAGCAGTGATACGTAAGCAATACGTAGGCTGCACCCGCGGATGGAAGCATCGTTCTCTCTCACCATCCAAAACGGGGACATTTCTGCTTCATCAATCTATGTATAATATTCCTCCTCCTCCTGCTCCTCCTCCTGAAACCTCACGTAATCACGCCGAACGGGCAATTTTTCTTAGGGCCACAAGGCTCACTCATATAATTTTTCTAAACAATTTTTATACGTTTTAATGCTCTTAAAAGCGTTGAAACTTTAACTTGAACCAATTTTTCGTTAAACTGGGCTGCCTCCAGGCCTAGTTACCACTTAAGCCACATTAACCAAAGCGATTAATGGGTTTCACCTGCCCTCTTGGTTGGCCATGGCCAATTTTTTGGATGTACATTAGTACTGTTGATACAGCAATTTTTGTGGGCCCTCGCCTACAGTGTAATCAAATGAATTTTTAGCCCACCTGCATTACAGCTGACGTTACATCAGCTGTGTTGGGCAATGCAATGGGACATATTTATGTACCGCCGGTGGCTTCCTGGCACCCACCCATGCTGTGGGTCCACAGAGAATTATAAATGCATCTGTTTCCACATCTAAAGAACCCCAGTCAGACTGGGGCATGCAGTGTGGGCCGAAGCCCACCTGCATTAAGCACGACATTACTACCTCAGCTGTGTTGGGCAATGCAATGGGATATTTTTATGTACCGCCGGTGGGTTCCAGGGAGCCACCCATGCTGTCGGTCCACAGGGACTTCACAATAGGGAGTTGTACCTGCCTGTGTCTATGAATTAAAAACCGCGGTCTGACTGGGGCATGCAGACACCTTGACAGAATGAATAGTGTGTGGCACATAGGTTCCCCATTGCTATGCCCACGTGTGCAGCTCCTGATGGCGGTGGCACAGGATTATATTTCTCATTGCTTCTGTACAGCATTGTGGGCTATCGCCCCGCCCCTTTTAAAGAGGGTCGCTGCCTAGCCGTGCCAACCCTCTGCAGTGTGTGCCTGCTTTTCCTCTGGCAGACGCACTTATAAATAGACATGAGTGTGGCGTGGCATGAGGGCAGCTGAAGGCTGGGCAGGGACAGTTTGGTGTGCGCTGTGGACACTGGGTCGTGGGGGGGGGGTGGTTGGTGAGCATGTAACCCAGGAGAAGTGGCAGCGGAGTGTCATGCAGGCAGTGATTGTGCTTTGTTGGAGGTAGTGTGGTGCTTAGCTAAGGTATGCATTGCTAATGAGGGATTTTCAGAAGTAAAAGTTGTTGGGGGGGGGCACTCTTGCCGGTATTGTGGCTTAATAGTGGGACCTGTGAACTTGAGATGCAGCCCAACATGTAGCCCCTCGCCTGCCCTATCCGTTGCTGTGTCGTTCCCATCACTTTCTTGAATTGCCCCGATTTTCACACATGAAAACCTTAGCGAGCATCGGCAAAATACAAAAATGCTCGGGTCGCCCATTGACTTCAATGGGGTTCGTTACTCGAAACGAACCCTCGAGCATCGCGAAAATTTCATCCCGAGTAACGAGCACCCGAGCATTTTGGTGCTCGCTCATCTCTAGTCCTAAGCATTGCCATAAAGTCCATGCAATGTAATCGCAAGGAAGATTTATGCTGTATTATAACAAGTTTGTTCATGTAAGGTTGTTCAGTTACTGTACCTTTAAGAGGGCGCAGGAACGGAGGAGCTAGATAAAGCGGGGAAAAAAACAGGAAACTAGTGTGAATAAGAGGAGTAAGAGACGGGTGCAGTGATTGGTCCTTCCAACTGTGGAAGCAGAAACCAAAAATGGCAACAGCACGCAAAGTAAATTTACTATCAGAGCTATACATACCTATAATCTATACTCTAGCCACATTAAATAATGCAAGGGTCTTAGTATATAATTCGATCAAATCATATTGGCCCATCTACCAACGTCCAGGTGACCAAGCTCTCAGATGGGTCCTAACTAGAGATGAGCGAGCATACTCGCTAAGGGCAATTGCTCGATTGAGCATTGCCCTTAGCGAGTACCTGCCCGCTCGGGAGCAAAGATTCAGCTGCCGGCGGCGGGCAGGGAGCGGCGTGGAGGAATGGAGGGGAGATCTCTCTCTCCCCCATACTCCCACCTGCTCATGGCCGCGACTCACCTGTCACCCACGCTGGCAGCCAAACCTTCTCTGCCGAGCGGGGAGGTACTCGCTAAGGACAATGCTCGATCGAGCAATTGTCCTTAGCGAGTATGCTCGCTCATCTCTAGTCCTAACGCTAATACCAGGTGGTAAATCTCAACCTGGGAAAGCTACGTTCCTATCTCTCAGAATGCTCCTCTCTTGGGACTAAGCCTACAAATAAAACCAGGAAAGGTAGGGTACTATGCAAATGCTCTAGTAGGAGGGACAGAGGGTAAATGGGCAGCAGGTGTGCACGACCAGGTGAGTGCAGCCAAAACTTCACAATATTTGTACAAAAAAAGATAAAATAGGTCAGCACTACCCAATGGAAATATATCTCAATAGAAACATATAGGTGCACATTAAACCATGCCTGCAACATACAGTAGAAGCAGAAACCAAAAATGGCAACAGCACGCAAAATACATTTACTATCAGAGGTATACATACCTATAATCTATACTCCCTGGCAATGAGATTCTAAGCTGAAACCATACAAATGGTTATTCTTTTCCGGACTGTGGAGCATTTAGTCCAGCCAGCGAGAGTGACACCTCCATTACCTTCCTCTAACAAGTAGTCCTGTACCAAGTTACACCTGATTGGTGCACAACTTTGACTTCTGTTATTAATAAAGGCAGTTAATATTCTGCTGCAATGACTATGGCTCCTGTCTTTATGAGCTATCCTCGAACCCTCCAATCCTACTTCAACACATGGTCCTCTATGGAGCTGGTCTGTCCGAAGTCCAGACATGAGTTTCTTATGACTCCCTTGCTGGTTAAGGAGTAGAAACAAGCTATCACCCATATGAGCAGAGAAGAAGGTGAGCCTTTGGGTCCTTCCTGTCTCTCTTCCCTAGGCCTGTTACAATAAGCTTTTAAAAGGTTTCCTCTAATGAGATATTTGTAAGGGGGTTAAACTCTTGATGTGCATGTCTGCACAAGGATGGACTTGTGTATGTTCAAGGACCTACAGAGAGAGGTCACATGATTATATTTACTGTAATTTTGTGGCAGTGGACTGACTCTGCCAACAGATTGCATCACTGCCAGGGAGCAGGACTGAGAGTGAGGAAGCAAAGCTGCCCGGCCCACCTTCCAGAATCATCAGGAACATTCCCAGGCTTCCTCTATGTAAGGGAAGGGGCTGCATCACAGCTTCTGAGCAGAGCAACAACCCAGACAGGAGGGGAAGCAGCAGCACACTGTTGAGGCTCTTTCACACGAGCGTATATCGGACGCCGTTTTCACAGCCGGCCGATATACGCTATGATCTGATGCATTGGATTCCTTGGGAGCCATCCTTTTCACGCTCGTGTGAAAGAGCCATTAGTAGGACAGGTATTGAGCATGCTAAAGGATGGCCCATGAGACATATGCCTTGGTGCAACCAATGGGGAGAAGATGAGAGGAGATGTGAGCACCTAAAGATTAAGCTGAATGATGGGAAAAAAAAATCATATTGTCGCTGCAAGAAAATACGGATGCATGATGGTATGAAAAGTTATTACATAACATTTAAGTATCTGAACCCTCCTATGGCACCATACGATATAAATACCATTGATGTTCAATAAAGTTGCTTTTGATAGAAAGGTGCCATCTCCACCTAAGTCAGTGATCGCCATGCCAACATGTAACATGCCACTGGGCTCGTACCAACTGCCCGTTACAGGTTTCTGCCCCACTGAAACTTGTGTTCACAAGGCACATTCCAAACTATAAGACCACCTAGAATTCTGATTGTCCAGGGAATGACCGCTTACAGTCACATTTTTATACGAGCTCTCGAAACCCGACACAACAGGCTAACTAAAAAGTATTAGTCTTAATAAAAACCTATAGTATTTGCCATTTTCTATTGGCCATCTTAAGGTTTTTGCCATTTTCTTTGTTCTACAGAACAGTCTTACATCAGCTACAGTAGTTCTTATGAAAGCTGCTGCAAGTCTTTACACATCATAGCCTACCAGAGAAGCTGGTTGATTAGAGATTATAGCGCTAGTCCTCGTGGGGCTATAAACTCCTATCCAGTGTATTTACTGTTCTCAAGATCGCAGAAAACCACATTTGGAGAAAGTTGTGAAATAGTCCTCGGAAAAAGATTTCCTGCCATAGCCCCTGTTGGTGTCCTCCAGCCCGGCAGACTCGTCACATACACTTCTTGTCACACACTAGAGTTTAAATACATTTCATTTTCGCCCAAGGCTAGTCAAGTTTGCTTGTTTTGCTCTGTGTACTCTCCCATACTCTAAGCTCCCAACTGTATTCCTAATCAAAAGCAAGGTGTTGCATTGAAATTCTATAGTGCCAGAGGCAAGGTAAGGCCCCTCAACCCGGGGAAGTGATTTATCTCTCCAGTCTGTTTTAATAAGGACCCTTGTCACATTTATCATGCAGTCCTAATGGACTTTAGCTTTCATATAGTTTCTGCAATCAATATATCACTTTATTGATTAGGCGAGAAGCAAACAATACAGTATAATTAATTTAAACAGGATCTTTACACGGCCAGATGTTTTTAGGTTTGAGGGATTTTCACCATGGGAGAAGAGAAGAGTAATGTGCTTAAAGCAAGTGCATTCTGGGGATCTTTTTTTATCGTTTTGAAAAACTTAAAAGAGCTTTATGATGTTCATTTCCTTCAGTTACGATATGCATTTTTTGCTCAGGCCAGTCAGTATCTGTGTTTATGTAGTGACCCAGAGTTAGGGGTTTCTTCCAGGACCTCAGAATACATGCCTTCAATTACTGTTTTAAATGTTTAATTCATTAGAGTTATGCGTATTGGTGTTTGCAGGCATGAAAGGGTTAATGTCTGGTGTTGTCAGGAAAATGTATCTATCTGTTTTGCTGTTGATTGGTCTGTGTCCACGTGATGTGATTGTTTGAGTGAGAGGTGTCTATAGTTAGTGAGTTAGTTCGTCAGTGAGAGTTGGGGAGTTGAGTTGGAAGAGAGTGGATGTTGGAGAGAGGTGAAGGAAGCGGAGAGATGGTCTGCTGCTCATGCCAGAGTCTAGCCATACCAGAAATCCTCCTTTTAGCAGCTATTCCAAGAGAGTAAAGCCCAGACATTCCAGAACCATGTTGGAGTACACTGCAAGAACCGCATGCAACTGGAGAAAGATGGAAACCACAAGTGTGCAAGGAAAAGTAAGTGTTTGGCAGTAGAGAGAGAGAAAGTTTTAACTGGGAGGAAAAATCCTGCAGATAACTAGGACTGTGGATGCATAATGCCCCGGGAACCCTCACTGCTTCAATACTATGCAAATTGCTGTGTGCAAGAACTGTTTATTGTTACTACCCAAAGAGTTTAGGTAAACAGACAGGACCAGATGTTTCCAGTTCTCGTTCAGTAAATACTCTCTGTGTGTGGCCTAATTTATTCTATCGAAGTGAAGATGGAACGTAGGCGTCACGGCGACAAACAGGACTTAAGGTAACCTCGGTTACTAATTGTTGCTCTCCCCCTGTAGTAACAAGCTTGGGTTCTTAGCCACCCATAGTGAGGAGATGGTAGAGCCCCATGACAAGGTTATTTCTCTACCCAGCTTTCTCCTCGGCCGAGAGCCTGCTCTTACGTTTCTACATTCTTTGGTGAATTTTCTTGGCTGTTCCGGAGCTACGAAGGGTATAATATCTTATTTCTATAGACAGATGCTTTCTTATTATTTATAGCAATTCCCAATAAAGTTAAAGAAGAATGTGAAAAAGATTCAGGCTATATAAATGAAGATAAACGGGCCGCAGGGTGGCGTATGATGCCAGTGATATCTCTATCTGAAAGTTGAGTATCACAATTGTATTTAGTGCACAGAGTTTATCGTACTTCATTAAAGTTGTTTAACATGAGTATTAACTTAAACTCAGACTGCCCAAAATGCTACATGGACGGTGCAGATGTAATGCTTATGGTCTGGGCTTGTGCAAAATTGTGTGAATTTTGGAATGAGGTACTAGAGATAATTAAAAATATATATCTTATTGATATTGGTTCTAGTCCCAGAACTTGTATACTGGGTATTGTTAATGGGCTTGACAGGCATACTCTTCTGGGAATTCAGGGAACATTGCATCATGCGCCGAACCTGATTGCTGTCCTTTGGATGCAACCTGCCTTTCCTCCCGACAGTAGGAGATTTTGTTGCAAAATAAAATGGGTTATATCTTTGTGAAAGGGGAAAATATATAAAAGAGGCTGTTTGCCTTCGTTTGAGGAAATTTAGGGAAGATGGTCATATATATTTATATAATGGATAGTTCACATCGAGTGCTGGTTGCCTTGAGGTATCATAGAAAAGCCGATGGGACTTGGATGGTGAGGTGAAAAGGCGCAGAAGAGTTAGGGCTCCCACCCACTGGCGATATTTTCTCCACTGCAATGCGATTCTAAAGTTAAAGTCTCGCATCGCAGTGCGAGAAAAAATTTGACATGACGCTGGGGATATCGGCATCACGCCAACATTCGCCAGTCTTTTCAATGGGGCCAGCAGCAGCAGCGCTAGCCCCATTGAAAAGAGATGGAGAATGCCGCGGACTTCTGCCACAGCTGTAACAGTTGTGACAGCTCTGGCAGGAGTTACCTTCATCCCTGTGGGGACCGCAGGGATGAAGGAATCCTCTGCCACAGCTGTGGCAGAAGTCCCCGACATTCTATTCCATTGATTTCAATGGGATTGGCACAGCTGCCGATCCCATTGAAAGCACTGATTTGGCAAGCCCCGTGGAATGATTATCGGGGAAGGGCTTGAAATATAATCCCTTCCCCGATAATCTGGCAAAAGTGTAAAAAAAAAAAATCATACTCACCTCTCCTGCTGTCAGCCGCGTCCTCCTGCTGGCTCCCCGACACTGCTACTGAGCTCTTTCAGCAGTCGGGGATTTAAAAATCCCCACCTCCTGAAAGAGCTGTGCAGATTGGCTGAGGGCTCAGCCAATAGCAGCTACTGCTTAGCTATTGGCTGAGTGCTCAGCCAATCACACATAGCTCTTAGCTATTCATTCATGAATAGCTAAGATATAGCTATTCATGAATGAATAGCTTAGAGCTATGTGTGATTGGTTGATAGAAAAAAAAAGCATGAACTTTTAAAGGGACTCTGTCAGCATCTTTTTGCAATCCTCACTGAGAGCATTATATGATAGTGGCAGTTAGATAGATAGATAGATAGATAGATAGATGAGATAGATGGATGGATGAGATAGATAGAGGAGATAGATTAGATAGATAGATAGATAGATAGATAGATAGATAGATAGATAGATATGAGATAGATAGATAGATAAATAGATATGAGATAGATAGATAAATAGATAGCTATGAGATAGATAGATAGTTAGATAGATAGATATGAGATAGATAGATAAATACATAGATAGGAGATAGATAGATAGATAGATAGATAGATAGATAGATAGATAGATAGATAAATAGATATGAGATTGATAGATAGATAGATTAATAGATATTAGATAGATAGATAGATAGATAGATAGATAGATAAATAGATATGAGATAGATAGATAGATTAATAGATATTAGATAGATAGATAGATAGATAGGAGATAGATAGATAAATAGATATGAGATAGATAGATAGGTAGATAGATAGATAGATATGAGATAGATAGATAGATAGATAGATAGATAGATAGATAGATATGAGATAGATAGATAGATAGATAGATAGATAGATATGAGATAGATATGAGATAGATAGATAGATAGATAGATAGATAGATAGATAGATAGATAGAGTGTCCAGAAAAAAAGTACACACACTTTGAATGATTATAGACAGTGTTTATAAATATACAGTTTATTCATTCATACAAAAACAAGTAACGATTTTTGTTTGTTTTATGTTTTTGTCAACGCCTGTGTTCAAACTTATGTCCGTTCTGGTCTAGGGACTGCATATAACACAAAGCAACAAAATCCCAAGCATCAAGAATAATTTGATTGTTTTGTATTTGTGCGCAATTTGTTGACTGTTGCTGTTTTTTGCCATAAACTTTATCTTTTAAATATCCCCATTAAAACGTCTAGTTGTGAGGTTGGTGAATGCAAGGGATATTCTACTGAACCTCTTCATCCAATCCATATGCTTGGCAGATTGTCATACCCTTACATCATGATGGTAGTGTGGGGGTGCTCCATCATGTTCCTCAAAGTCTTCTTGAATGCATGACATGACAGTCACAGTAGTGTCTAAAAAAATGCTCCAATGAATCCCTTCTGTGATGGGCCGCACCACACTGTAACTTTTGGTAAGTCTATATGATGTTCCTCCATAACGTACCTATTCTCAGGTCCCCAGAAGGTGGAATTGTGATGGTTAATGGCACAATTTAATTTAGCGTGGTCTTACCAGAATATCAAGTTATCCGCTATCCACAGCATAGAGCATAATTTGCGGATTAGTGGTGGTCTCACCGCTCAGGACCCCATCAATCTGGAAAACAGGCGTCCCATGTCCCCCACCACAAAATTTCTGTCTCACAACCCGCTTTCTGCACAGAATTTCTTGAGCTCTGGAGATACTTTTTATTGGCCTTTCCTACTTTGTGGGGCTTGGCGATGTCTGTGATCTTCCCAAAACAGTTCTTGTGGACATTATGAGAAGTTCCATCTGCTTCAAGCTTGTCTCTAATTCGAGTGATAGTCAGTCAAGTAGGTAGATTTGTCTATAACTATCTTTGCACTTCGACTGTGTTTTCCAACTTCAAGTAGCACTTTAGGATAAATTTCCTTTGTTCAACGCTTAGTCTGGCTTCACCCATTATTTCTAATCAGTCAAGCTTGAAAAGGAGTGAACAGTAAGTGGGGGAGATAAATCAAAACTGGTGCAAAGGAAAACTTTTGCGTTGGATCTCTCTTGACCTTCAGAACCGCAGCAAATCATCATGGCATAGATTCTCCTAGGTGCTGAAATTGTCAAGCTGGAATATCGGCCCCTGCGGACAGGAAGCTTCTTGTAGTTGCTGCAGATTAGGTGGAGTGGTTACATGTTTTGACAAGCTGACAGGAAGGGATCAACGATTTATGCTGCTTTCGCAGCAAACTCTGAACTCCCATCTCACTGGTGCAACATAAATCTGGATCCATCTCACTAGGCAATCATTTTTCACTGCTCAGTGATCTAATTTTTGCACTCTTTTGCCCGCTGGAGTCTCGCCTTTCTGTTTCTTTTAGAAACAATGGTGCTGAAACTAGTTGTCTACTGTTAATGCATCAGCATTGTAAAGGGCAGACTGTGCAGCGCCTGTTGGTCAGATCGATTCTTGACATCCTCTTCTGACTCCTTTGATTGAAATGTTCTTTCCATCCACAGGATGCCCTTTCATTGAATGTTTTCCCTTCATCACACCATTCTTGGTATACTTTCTACACTGTTACACAAAAATACCCTATGCAGTTGCCAGTGAAATCCTGGCCATGACTAGATTAGCACCAATGACCTGGCCTCGATGGATGTAATACCCCAATGAACTTATTGTTCGTATGGCTGGAGGCCTAATTCTTGTCACGTGACACCAACACTCTAACTGCACACTCAGGATGATATGCCGCAAAAATAACGGAGACAAGTCCAGTGGTAGTTTAGTAATCTGAGAGTGTGAAGATTTACTAACTTTGAAAGTTGCAGAAACAACTTGAGTCCACAGTCCTCTGTAACATGTATTTGAAATTAGTACACTAAGATGAAACAGCAAGCAGGCAATTTGAATACAACAGTGTTGAATTGAAGATACTCTAACCTCAATGCTCTCTCAATTCCTTTCCTGGATATTGCTCAATTAGACAATTTCCCCACTAGTGGATTTAGATGAATGAAAGAGTTGATTTGACTGAAGGATTTAGGAAGCAGAGGGACAAGTGGCTGTAATGCTAATCCTGGCTTTTATCCCACCGTGTAGCTATATAACTCACTGTTTGTGGAAGATGGACCTTAGAAAGGCTACTTTTTTCCCTCTGCTGTAAGATGCCAAGGGAGCGGGCTTTCACCTCACTCTACCTTGGGTGACAAATGTGATGAGACTGACTCCTCCTCTCCAACAACTGAACTGCAACCTCTCCTTACTCACACCTGGCTGAGTCTGACTAACTGTTCTCTGTCACTCCCTTTTATAACCTCACTTTCCTTCCCACACTTCCTGAACTCCTCCTCCTGCATAGGGACTTGTGAAGCTGCTTTCTTGTCTTTGGGCTCTGCACCAGTGAAATTAAACCTGTCTGTCAGCCAATGTCAGACCAGCTGACATCAAGATTGAGCTCTAGGCTTCGAGCAGAAGGGTAGACACATGGTCTCTTCCGCAAATGGCAATTTCTGTATCGATGGATGGCATACAGACAGGTGAGACAGGACAAGAGTGCTGTGAGTGTTCTGTAGGACCCGCTGGGCCACTACAATGGAAGTCGCTCACTGGATCACTGGATTTTCCCATTTAAAGTGGATTCACACACAAACTGATACACAGAAAACTTGTCACCTGATTTTATGCTGCACTCCATGGTCACGGGGAGAATTTCCATACAGGGAAACTCCAATTGTGAAAGGGTCGGAGTCTGTAATTAAGTTCTTTGAGCATCTCTTCATCCAGTCCTTGATCAAGAATTCCTCAGCACGCGCCTTCATTTCAGTTCAGACAAAACTGTGTTTTCCATTTCCTTTTATACCATTCATGAAAGTCATTGCATTAGCGTATAAAGACTCTTCATTAGCACTACCATCTTCCTACACTTGATATATTGCTACTTTGTCTGACAGGTGAAGGACAGCTTGAGAAGCATGAATACCTCAATCCATAGGCACTAGTCCTTCAGGAAATAAGGCACTGATCGCCTAAAGTAGCTGGAGAGAGCCCACATACTCTACAGCTCTAGTTATCAGTTGACTTGATTACATGTTTTTAGCTGCATTAATGGAACCAGCTGACAAGAGTTTTCCGCCAACCTGCTAGTGTCACATTCATGCTCGGTTGGTTGACAAATCTACGGCTTCAGCAATCTTTTCTATGTAAGTGCTTCTTCCATTTCCATTTGGGTTATAAAAAATGTTTTTAGACCAATATAATGGAAAATCCATCACTTCACTGGAATAGTTAACATGGCTGAGAAATAGATTTTATATTTATTGACATATTCTATGAATTTTCAATAAAGTACTGTTCTATCCAGAGAAAATGAGGCCAAACGTTGAGCCAACCTTTTAATTTCATTCCACATAATACCACTAGATTATACAGGTATAGTTAAAAAGTCTGATCCAGTTCTACATCTCAATATTGATGTCCTATATGAAAATAACATTAATATACTTGAATAGGAAGGCATGGATGTGCTACCCAATGGTATGGTGCATGGGCCCCTGAGGACCCCGGAACAGGGATTTCAGTTTTGTGTTTCAAAGAAGCAGAAATTCTCTTTCCGCATCTCTCCGAGTCCCGTAAGACCGCTGATATTACTGAAGAAAGGAAAGCGTACTAGAAGTGGCCTTATGCTACAATACATGAATGGAGCTATTATTGTTCATTGCAGGGAATCTTAACACGGATTGGTTCTTGAATTTCCTGCAGACGACGGTGGATGACTTCCTGGATGGTCTGCCCCTATCGTAGCAGAAGGAGGACACTTTGAGTATGCCTTCCTTACTTCAGTCATAGCAGTGGTCCTTAAAAAAACTAATTCATTGTCTTCTAAAATACACGGGGTACGGAGTGAAAGCTGATGCTGCTACCCCTGTGTAGTGGTGGCCAGCATTTGTAATTGCAGGCATAGCTCCCATTAAAATCAGTGAGAGCTATGCCTGCAATTACCATCTGATGCATTGCATTTAAATGCAGAGTAAAAGTGCCTGGCCTGCCAATATAACACCAGGCACTTTTACTCTGGGCAGCAAAGATAGTCCTGGAACTATCTTTCTGCCTGGAATACGTCGGCCAGTGCATGGGCTCCAATGGGAGCCAATGACAGCGGCCGGAGAAGGGAGGTGTGAGGGAGTTTAGCAGCGTGACTGCTAAACTTTCTCTCTCTTCTCTCCTCCTCTCTCCTCTCCTCCGGCTGTTAGCAATGGGAGGATGTGGAGCTAAGTTCTGCCCCTCCCATTGCTGGCTGAGGTGTGTGTGTGGGGGGGGGGTGCTTAGCTCCACCCTTGTCCCGCCCAATCCCATTGGAAATAGCCGGAGGGAAGAGGAGAGGAGGTGAGCCGGTGAGGGGAAGGGAAGAGGAGGCAATGGCATTGCGGCCTCAGTGTATATGTGCTGGGCCCATGCCATCTGAACGGGTGCACAAACGTTAGATTTGTGCGCCCGTTCATGCGTTTTTACGGCACCGACAGGCACGCTTAAAAATACCTGCGTTTGTAGGAAACAGCCTTTAGTCATTGAATTAGTCATTAATTAATTTTATAATTCATTTGTTCATATTTCAGCCAAACTGTCAGATAGCTAGTAATTCACTCATTTGTTCATTCATTCATTCATGTATTTATTTACCTACTGTTTATGCATTTCATTCAATCATTTCATGTGTTCATTCCTTTATTTTTTCATTCAATAAAGCATTCATTTGTTGGTCCATCTTTAATCTATTCATTCATTTGCTTACTATTTCAAGCTCCTAATCAATCAATCATTTATGATTAACCATGTGTTTAATTGTTTTTCATTCACTCATTCAGTTAATAAATCAACTACTTGTTCATTTTATAATTAATGTATGCACTATTAATTGAGTCAGACAATCAATCATTCATTAATTAAATGTTTTATTCATTAGATGCCCATTCACATGTCCAATCAATAAATGATGTGTTCTACGTATATATTACTAATAAATAATGTGTTCTATTTGTTTGCTCATTCATTTGTTCATTTTGTGGATGTGTCATTTACCATTCACTCATTCAATCATTCAGTTATGAATCATTCACTTGTTAAATCAAATCAATAGATCCATGTTTTTGTTTATTTGTTCATTTTTTCACTTCTTCACTCATTGGTTAGTCATTTATTCACTCATTCATTCAGTCATTCAATTAATCATAAGTTCAATATTGCATTTGCTAATAATTCAGTAATTCATTTATTCATTCACTCACTCATTCAACTGTTATTTATGCACGTTGTCAATCAATCAATCCATTTGTTCATTTTATTGTTTTTCCATCACTAAAATAATTAATTTGCTGCTCAATCTTTTATGCATTCATTCATTTACTCATTCAGGCCTTAGTCAGACGGGCGATTTTTTCGCGCGATTTGCGCATGCGCATGCGGCCGGCGATTTTATAAAACCATTGCTTTGCAATGGTATCGGACACATGAGCGCTTTTTATGCGCTCGTCCGATAAATTATAGAACAAAAAATCGCAGATCGCACCTATCTGCGATCTGCGATTCCTGTTCTCTTCTCTATATGCGCTCAATGGGGTCGGCGGCAGCAGCGCCGACCCCATTGAGAACATATAGTAGACAAATCATTCTTCTCTGCCACAGCTGTAACAGCTGTGGCAGAGAAGAACGATGTTTGCCCATTGAATTCAATGGAGCGGCAATACAGCCGCTCCATTGAAAGCAATGGGCTGCCGGCGTGCGCAGGGTGAATTGTCGGGAAGGGGTTAAATATATAAGCCCTTCCCTGCAATTCATCCTAAAATGTGTTAAAATAAAAAAAAAATTGTATACTCACCTTTCCGCTGCAGCCGGAGTCCAGCCGCGGCCGCTGTCAGTTCTCCTGAACTGCTTCTCGGCACTATTCAGCCGGCGGGGCTTTATAATCCCCGCCTGCTGAATGATCTGCCTCTGATTGGTCACAGCCCTGACCAATCAGAGGCTGAAACACTCACACACCCATTCATGAATTCATGAATGGGTGAGTGACTGCTGCCTCTCAGCGCTGAGCCAATCAGGGGCAGGTCTGACTCACATCCATTCAGGAATTCATGAATGGGTGTGAGTGAGGCATGCCTCTGATTGGCTCAGCGCTGAGCCAATCAGGGGGCAGGTCTGACTCACACCCCCTTCACACCCACTGCAGCACAGCCGCGCGGAGCTCCGGCTGCCGGCAGAAGGTGAGTATACAATTTTTTTTTATTTTTACACATTTTAGGATGAATTGCAGGGAAGGGCTTATATATTTAAGCCCTTACCGACAATTCATCCCGGGCTCGCCCGCAGCGCATTGCTTTCAATGGAGCTGGCTCTATTGCCGTCTCCATTGAATGCAATGCGCTGGACAGCTCCGGCCCGTTTCTAATGAAACGCGGCTAAGAGCAGATTTCCGGGCGATTTGCGGGCGACTTGCGCGCATCGGTCACACGATTTGCGGATGCGCATCAGTCATGCGATCCACAAATCGCGCGAAAAATCGCCCGTCTGACTAAGGCCTCAATCATTTAATCAATCAGTCAGTTTCATTAAATAATTTATTCAATTGTCTTTCATTCACTCATTCACTTAGTCAATCAATGAATTACTTGTTCATTTAATAGTTAATGTAGGCACTATTTATTCAGTCAGATAATCAATCATTCATCAATTAAATCATTCATTCATTAGATGCTCAGTCACTTTTCCAATCAATAATTAATTACTAGAGATGAGCGAGTATACTCGCTAAGGCACATTGCTCGAGCGAGTAGTGCCTTTAGCGAGTATCTCCCCGTTCGTCTCTAAAAATTCGGGGGCCGGCACGGGTGACAGGTGAGTTGCGGCAGGGAGCGGGGGGGAGAAAGGAAGGGAGAGATATCTCCCCTCCGTTCCTCCCCACTCTCCCCCGCCGTTTCCCGCCCCCCGCCGGCCCCCGAATCTTTAGAGACGATCCGGGAGATACTCGGCTAAGGCACTACTCGCTCGAGTAATGTGCCTTAGCGAGTATACTCGCTCATCTCTAGTAATTAGTTCTATTTGTTTGTTCATTTGTTTATGGTTTTACCTATCAATATTGTTTTGCTGGTAATTCATTCACTTATTCACTCATTCATTGAATTATTCATATCATTGTGTCCTTAATTCATTTGTTTGTTCTTTCATTCAGTCATGTGTCTAGGCATTCAGTCATTCATTTGCACTTTCTGTCCATTCGTTCTTATTCCTTTTCCTGTAAGTAATGTGAGCAATGATGGAATGAAGAAAAAAAAGCCGCAAGTCCCTACAACTATTGTTCTGATGTTAAATGCTTTGTATGTGATATTGGTTTGTAACGATGCCAGCATCTAAGCCTTCAGCCAGAATAATACAATTGGATGTTCTCTAAAGAGCTGTTTTGTAGCGTTTATCCAGCGCCTGCCAAAGCTGAGCAAATATTGGTCATTGCCTTGACAAACTAGACAAACACGTGCATTGTGGTGGATATTACAGGGTGCATTCAAGGCTGTCTAAATTGAATACCTGCAATTTTATTGCCAACTTATTCTATTTTTTTCCCAGGTTAAACACATGCACAAGTGAGCCTTAATTTCATATCAAAGCATAAAAATGCAGCTGCACAGCCACAGCGTTCCTGGCAGATCATTCAAGAACTTTCAAGCTCATAAAATGCTATATTATTTCTGGCAGCTATAGGGATTGAAACAACTTTGCATATTGCAAACCCCCTCTGATAGATACAGGATGCTGATCACATGTCTCCACTTTGGTATCTGCAAGGGAACAGTATTCTTTAATTTCGGTTTAGCACCATATTCAATTTAGGTGGGACTCCCTATATAGGTGTTCTAGCTAGCGAACGAACTACGGGGTGGTGGGAAAGGAGAGGGCGAATACTGTCAAATATAAGACATAACTTTTAATAGAATAAAGATAAAATGTATGATAAGTGATCCAGCATGCCAGATATGGATATTGATCACAGTCACATGCAAAATGCCATAACACATGTATATAAAAGATGAATAGCCATATGAAAATTACCTATGACAATCTGGCTTCAGTATCATACTCATCCTGTATACCTATCCAAATGGCTAAATACAATCTTGCATAGAACTTGTTAGCCCTCCATAGGAGTTTCCTCTTGAGGGCGAACTGGGAGAGGAATGAACACCTGTCCCTAAACAGCTCGAGTGACCAAATCACCCTATGCAACACATACAGGACGATCGCCTTGAAAAGCACGGCTCTGTGAAAGTTAATAAACCCTGTATGACCCAGGTACAAAATGTGATTGTTCTCAGTAAGAGAAACCAAGTAATCTTGTAGATATGATACCTTTTAATGGCTAACAAAAATACATTATGTTGTTGCAAGCTTTCAGATGTCACAGGGCCCTTCCTCAGGCATAATGAAACAGATCTGGATGGGGCATACATAAATACAAATATACACACATGAAAAGGTACAGACATAGCGAGACTAATTTGTACTTAAAACAATGCCAGACAAGATGAGCAGAGAAGTAAATACCTAATTAGTCCACTGGTAATGAATGTGACAGTTTTATGATCTCTAAATTGGTGTTGGGGGGTCACAGGCCTGTGTGTTAGCTCTCCTTCAGACCTGCAAATAAGGGAGATGGAACAATACCTCTGTTGCGGCACCTATTGGATGGCAGCATTCCTTTAAATCAATGTGTGACCTTTTACAAAGTCAAAACCTTTTACCATATAAAACACTGATTTGGAAAAGCACCCCTTCTAGGTGCTTTTCTTGAGGAGAAGCAATGCCATCCCTTGACCCACTCACACCTCCCCCCCCCCTCCTCCCTGGGTGCTCTTCCCGAGGACATCCCTCTTGACCACCTTCAGATCTTTCATATTCTCCACTGATACAAGAACCCCGCTCCAAGGTTGTTTAATCACAAGATGTTTCATCCTACCCATGGACTCATCAGGGGGTTAATAGAGGAATAAATGGTACCAGAGCACCAATAGTATTCTAAAAAGGTTTTGTTATCACAAAAATTATTTTAAAAAAGGCAGGTTCATGCATGATCACAAATGAAACAGGATCATTGCCAAGCATTATATGGGTTGAAAAATTCCAAAACTCATGATTATGCAGCATCTGTAAGGAATACACCACGCATCTGATTAATGGTCATGTAGCACTAAGCTGTTTGGAGAACCAAGATGTGTGCATAGGCCCTGTAGGAGGACAGATAGAAGCGCTCACATGCCCTCCGAGCAGCTGCTACAGACAGTGCAAACACCAGTAACCAGCATCTGTCAGGAGGAGGACCTAGGTGCTTACTAGAGATGAGCGAACGCGTTCGTCCGAGCTTGATATTCGTGCGAATATTAGGGTGTTCGGGATGTTCGTTATTCGTAACGAACACCATGCGGTGTTCTGGTTACTTTCACTTCCTTCCCTGAGACGTTAGCGCGCTTTTCTGGCCAATTGAAAGACAGGGAAGGCATTACAACTTCCCCCTGCAACGTTTAAGCCCTATACCACCCCCCTGCTGTGAGTGGCTGGCGAGATCAGGTGTTCGCCTAATATAAAAGTCGGCCCCTCCCGCGGCTCGCCTCAGATGCGGTGTGAGTTAGATGAGGGACAGTGCTGTTTATACCGGAGCTGCTGTAGGGAAAGAATTGGTAGTTAGTGTAGGCTTCAAGACCCCCCAAAGGTCCTTATTAGGGCCACTGATAGCTGTGTGTTGGCTGCTGTTAGCAGTGGCAATTTTTTTTTCTCAAAATCGGCTCTGCAGAGCGTTGCACCTGGCATTAGGGACAGAAGTGCTGCATAGGCAGGGAGAGTGTTAGGAGTGAGTGTAGCCTTCAAGAACCTCAACGGTCCTTTCTAGGGCCATATTTATCCGTGTGCAGTACTGTCCAGGCTGCTGTTAGCTGTGCTGCATTTTTTTTGGGCTTCTCAAAATCGCCTCTGCAGAGCATTCCACCCTCCATTGATACTGCAGGGAAAGAATTGTATAGGCAGGGCGACAACACAGTTATTATTCATAGAATATACGCAGTGCGGCCTTTTGGTGGAAAAACAAGTGGAAACAAATCTATTTGTCCAGCCTCTGTCCGTCCTTACGGGCGGTGGACACGTGTGAGCTGCGTGAAAAACATTGCTAAATCATACGCACCCAGCTACGCTTTACTGCTGGCTTCGCCATTTGCTTTCCTTAATTGGGAAAAAAAATACCTGCTCTGCCAGAGTTATAATAACTCTGCTACCCTCACGTTCTGTGACACATAAGCAGGGACACAGCACAGTTATTAAACTTCTCATGTTCATTGAATATACGCAGTGCTGCCTTTTGGTGGAAAAAAACTGAAAACAAATCTATTTGTCCAGCCTCTGTCCGTCCTTACGGGCGGTGGACACGTGTGAGCTGCGTGAAAAACATTGCTAAATCATACGCACCCAGCTACGCTTTACTGCTGGCTTCGCCATTTGCTTTCCTTAATTGGGAAAAAAAATACCTGCTCTGCCAGAGTTATAATAACTCTGCTACCCTCACGTTCTGTGACACATAAGCAGGGACACAGCACAGTTATTAAACTTAGATTATTCATTCACTAGAGGCAGTGGGGCCTTTCGTTTTCCAAAAAGGGAAAAAATTATATTTGGCCTGCAGTCTTGCGCCAATTTATTTCCTGCCTGTGAAATCAAATCACTGGTAATACAGCATGCTGAGGGGTAGGGGTAGGCCTAGAGGACGTGGACGCGGCCGAGGACGCGGAGGGCCAAGTCAGGGTGTGGGCACAGGCCGAGCTCCTGATCCCGGTGTGTCGCAGCCGACTGCTGCGCGATTAGGAGAGAGGCACGTTTCTGGCGTCCCCACATTCATCGCCCAATTAATGGGTCCACGCGGGAGACGGTTATTAGAAAATGAGCAGTGTGAGCAGGTCCTGTCCTGGATGGCAGAAAGTGCTTCGAGCAACCTATCGTCAACACGCAGTTCTGCGCCGTCCACTGCTGCAAATCCGAATCCTCTGTCTGCTGCTCCTCCTTCCTCCCAGCCTCCTCACTCCACTACAATGACACCTGCTCAGGAGCGGGAACACTCCCAGGAACTGTTCTCGGGCCCCTGCTTAGATTGGGCAGCAGCGGTTCCTCTCCCACCAGAGGAGTTTATCGTCACTGATGCCCAACCATTCGAAAGTTCCCGGGGTCCGAGGGAAGAGGCTGGGGACTTCCGCCAACTGTCTCAACAACTTTCTGTGGGTGAGGAGGACGATGACGATCAGACACAGTTGTCTTGCAGTGAGGTAGTAGTAAGGGCAGTAAGTCCAAGGGAGCAGCGCACAGAGGATTCGGAGGAAGAGCAGCAGGACGATGAGGTGACTGACCCCACCTGGTGTGCAACGCTTACTCAGGAGGACAGGTCTTCAGAGGGGGAGTCAAGGGCATCAGCAGGGCAGGTTGCAAGAGGCAGTGCGGTGGCCAGGGCCAGGGGTAGAGGCAGGGCCAGACCGAATAATCCACCAAGTGTTTCCCAAAGCGCCCCCTCGCGCCATGCCACCCTGCAGAGGCCGAGGTGCTCTAAGGTCTGGCAGTTTTTCACAGAGACGCCTGACGACCGACGAACAGTGGTGTGCAACCTTTGTTGCGCAAAGCTCAGCCGGGGAGCCAACACCAACAGCCTCACCACCACCACCATGCGCAGACATATGATGGCCAAGCACCCCACAAGGTGGGACGAAGGCCGTTCACCGCCTCCGGTTTGCACCCCTGCCTCTCCCCCTGTGCCCCAACCTGCCACTGAGATGCAACCCCCCTCTCAGGACACAGGCACTACCGCCTCATGGCCTGCACCCACACTATTTCTCAGCGCGTACAGGAGGAGGAGCATGAGGAGGATGAGGAGGAGGGGGAAGAGACAGCTTGGGCCGCTGCTGACGGTACACCGGCTGATTGCCTGTCATCCTTTCAGCGTGTATGGCCTGAGGAGGAGGAGGAGGATCCTGAAAGTGATCTTCCTAGTGAGGACAGCCATGTGTTGCGTACTGGTACCCTGGCACACATGGCTGACTTCATGTTAGGATGCCTTTCTCGTGACCCTCGCGTTGCACGCATTCTGGCCACGACGGATTACTGGGTGTACACACTGCTCGATCCACGGTATAAGGAGAACCTGCCCACTCTGATTCCCGAAGAGGAAAGGGGTTCGAGAGTGTTGCTATACCACAGGACCCTTGCGGACAAGCTGATGGTAAAATTCCCAGCCGACAGCGCTAGTGGCAGAAGGCGCAGTACCGAGGGCAAGGTAGCAGGGGATGTGCGTAGATCGAGCAGCATGTACATCCCAGGCAGTGCAACAGTCTTTAAGGGCCTGGCCAGCTTTATGGCTCCCCACCAAGACTGTGTCACCGCTCCCCAGTCACGGCTGAGTCGGCGGGAGCACTGTAAAAGGATGGTGAGGGAGTACGTAGCGGATCGCACGACCATCCTTGGTGACGCCTCTGCCCCCTACAACTACTGGGTGTCGAAGCTGGACACGTGGCCTGAACTAGCCCTGTATGCCCTTGAGGTGCTTGCTTGTCCTGCGGCTAGCGTCTTGTCGGAAAGGGTGTTTAGTGCGGCTGGGGGAATCATCACAGATAAGCGTAGCCGCTTGTCAACCGACAGTGCCGACAGGCTAACACTCATCAAGATGAACAAAGGCGGGATTTCCCCAGACTTCTGTTCTCCACCAGCGGACAGCAGCGATACGTAAGCAATACGTAGGCTGCACCCGCGGATGGAAGCTACGTTCTCTCTCACCATCCAAAACGGGGACATTTCTGCTTCATCAATCTGTGTCTAATATTCCTCCTCCTCCTCCTCCTGCTCCTCCTCCTGAAACCTCACGTAATCACGCAGAACGGGCAATTTTTCTTAGGGCCACAAGGCTCACTCAAATAATTTTTCAGAACAATTTTTATAAGTTTCAATGCGCTTAAAAGCGTTGGAACTTTAACTTGAACCAATTTTTCGTTACACTGGGCTGCCTCCAGGCCTAGTTACCACTTAAGCCACATTAACCATTGCTTACATGGAACGAAGACTGCGCTCCCGCTATACTGCTGCTTCAGAATTGTTACTGGGGCCTGTCTTGAGTGCTACTATTGCTTACATGGAACGAAGACAGCGCTCCCGCTATACTGCTGCTTCAGAATTGTTACTGGGGCCTGTCTTGAGTGCTACTATTGCTGACATGGAACGGACACGTGGAGAGGACACGTAGTGCCTCAAAAACATCCCCCTCCTCCTCCAACAGGGAAAACATTGTTGGCAAATGCCTTTGCATTGGTTCGTCTGGTGGCAGTCCAAGAATTTCACCTTTACCGACACTACAAGAGAGCCCCCCCACCATCCCCCCGCCACGGCCTACTTAATCCTGGCCACATTCCGAAAACCAACAAAATACAACCGTGCTACTAGGTCCGCAGTCACCACCACATTACCACCAACGCGGTTACTGTTAAGGTGCATATTACCAGTCTGACTGGGGCATGCAGACACCTTGACAGAATGAATAGTGTGTGGCACATAGGTTCCCCATTGCTATGCCCACGTGTGCAGCTCCTGATGGCGGTTGCACAGGATTCTATTTCTCATTGCTTCTGTACAGCATTGTGGGCTATCGCTCCGCCACTTTTAAAGAGGGTCGCTGCCTAGCCGTGCCAACCTCTGCAGTGTGTGCCTGCGGTCCCTCGTCATGGCAGACGCAATTCTAAATAGACATGAGCGTGGTGTGGCATGAGGGCAGCTGAAGGCTGCCCAGGGACACTTTGGTGTGCGCTGTGGGGGGGAGGGGGTGCGGTTGGGCAGCATGTAACCCAGGAGAAGTGTCAGTGGAGTGTCATGCAGGCAGTGATTGTGCTTTGTTGGAGGTAGTGTGGTGCTTAGCAAAGGTATGCCATGCTAATGAGGGCTTTTCAGAAGTAAAAGTTGTTGGGAGGGGGGGGGGCCCACTCTTGCCGCTATTGTGGCTTAATAGTGGGACCTGTGAACTTGAGATGCAGCCCAACATGTAGCCCCTCGCCTGCCCTATCCGTCACTGTGTCATTCCCATCACTTTCCTGAATTGCCCAGATTTTCACACATGAAAACCTTAGCGAGCATCGGCGAAATACAAAAATGTTCTGGTCGCCCATTGACTTCAATGGGGTTCGTTGTTCGAAACGAACCCTCGAGCATCACGGGAAGTTCGTTACGAATAACGAACACCCGAACATTTTGGTGTTCGCTCATCTCTAGTGCTTACCATGGCCATAGGGAGAAGTAAGCCGATGGCCACGGTCACACTTTGTAACAATATTTAAACCTCAAAAATCCCACAAACATCAAATTTCATGAACGTCAATTCTCAACCACCCAAATCTTGTAAATTTTGCTTTTAAAAAGCCCAAATCACATGGCCATCATGCCTTAAAATACTAAATGCCACAAATGGTTCAGTTTAACCTATAAATCTCATGACCTGTAACTCACAACCAAAAAGACCCCATGACTTCTATTTCTCATTGTTGCAGCCGTTCTGAGGCCTGCACCAGGCTTGCAGGCCAGACCAGGTTTTGGGTGTGCCCTTGCTTCTCCTGGAGCTGAGGGGCGTGATAGTTGCAGGAGTAACGTCAGTCAGCACCTGGTGCTGAGTAGCTTGGCTCCTACTTAAAAAGTGCCAGCATGATCTCCTGTGCTGGTCAATCCTTCAGTTACCTTTGGACAGCGACGGAGGAACACACCTTGGCTGAAGCTCCTAGCTAAGTTCTGTTCTGTTTTGTTTGAGTTTCTGTTTTGCCTTTCTGTTGTGCTAGGGCTCCCTTACAGGGACTTGTCAGTGGCCTAGGCATGCGTGCGGGCTCGCACTTCTCAGAGCGATCGGTCCGCCGAATAGGCAGGGCCCCCTCCCGGGTTAGGGGACTATAGGGAGAGAATTTCCTTAGTTTTATGTTTCCTTTGCACAGTTGTGCCTTTTGTTTGTGTTATTGAGGTTGCACGTCCTGAGGACGCAACACTCATTCACTAAAATTCTATGAAATTTTTAGTTCAACCTTTACATCTCATGAACTGCCATGATATGTCCATCAAAAAAGCCCCATGAATCTCAAAACCTATACAAATATCCTACGGCACCCTCCAAAATCCCTTGATGGCCATATCCCAATCTCGAAAGTCCAGCAATGTTGTATTCCAAGCTTCAAAATCCCATAAACATCATATATCATCCTAAATAATAACCTAAAGGTTGCATTACAACCTTGATCCAAGAATGCATCACCCAACACTAATGAGTGCTTCCTCACAACATCCAATACAAAATGACTGTTCAAAAGTGCACCATACATGACACAAGGAGATGTAACAAATTTACAATGGGCCGCTTCCGCAAATTAAATTTCTAGTACAAACATTTGTAGATTTGACTTTGTGAATTAAATGTGAAAGCTGGTGTGCGGGAGTCCATGGGAAAAGCCTGAAAGACATTACTGTAAAGCTTTCTAAGAATAAGTTCCAGCACTGGCTCGGCAGATGGTGTTCTCATTCACCTCCTGTCCCTCAGGAACAGCCTGTCTTTATCTCTTAGTGTTTATTGCCATTTACTTCCCATTCTTCTCCTCTGGGCAATCGCTTGTTTTAAAATTGAAATCTATAATATTTTATTTACTGCTTTCTATCAATTTTCCTTTTGTGTTTGTGGTTTGCCTTAGTACAGATGTGTTTGGTTACGTGCGCTAAGTGGCATGATAAAGAGGTCGGGCCAGAGTTAGATGTTGTTTACACATTCGTGATATGATGCCAGAAAGTAAAAAAGTTGCTACAATGAATCATTCCAATTCTCTCTGCTTTGGTCACTGAATGCTTTTCGGAGAATATTTTTATAGAATTCCGACATCTTTATCAGCATTGTCCCTATCTGCTCGGGGGTTAACAATCTGGAAAGTCTTCAGACCCTTTTACTTTTTAACATTTTGGCCTTGTGCAAATATTTAAAAGATCAAGTTTTCCCCCATCATTCGGCATACAATACCCCATAATGATAAAGTGAAAACAAATTGTTAGAAATTTTTGTAATTTTTTTTAAGGAAAAACTAACTTTTTGCATTGACCTAAGTATTTGCACCTTGTATTTAGTGCTTCGTTGAAGCACATTTGACAGCAATTACAGTCTCCAGTTTGCTTGATGTTTCTCCTATCTGCAAACAAGATCTTTGGAGCTCAGCTAGAGTGACCATTGGGTTCTTGGTCACCATGCTAACCAAGACCCTTCTCTCCTGCTTACCTAGTTTGGTGGGTCAGCCAGGTCTAGGAAGATAACTGATTGTTCCAAACTTTTCCATTTAAGACTCATGGAGGCCGCTCTGCTCTTGGGAACTTTCAGTGCAGCAGAGATGTTTTTGTAGCTTCTCCAGATCTGTGCCTCCACACAATCTTTTCTCTGAGTTCTACAGGCAGTTCTTTCCTCCTCATGGCTTGGTTTTGGCTCTGATATGCATTGTGAGATATGTGACTTTATATAGACAGGGGGGGGGGGTTCTTTTAAAATGATGTCCAATCAACTGAATTTACCCCAGGAGATTCCAATCAAGGTATAGAAACATCTTAAAGATGATCAAGACAAATGGGAGGCCCCTGGAGCTAAATTTCAAGTGTCATGCCAAAGAGTCCGAATACATAAGGCAATGAAAACTGTTAGTTTCTAATTTAAAAAAAAATTACAAAGATTTGTAACATTTAATTTTCACTTTGTCATTACGGGGTATTGATAACAGAATGATGGAGAACAAATGTTGAATTCAAATTTGCACGAGGTCACAACATAAGAAAATAGAAAAAAAAGTGAAAGGGTCCAAAGACATTTTAGACCCACTGTACTTTTCTTATTGCAAAGACTGTTAAATGGATTTTCTGTGTACAAATAATAAAGTGCATTCATTGTAGAATAATAGGCACAGCAAATTTAGAATGTGTCATGGCACACCGTTATAGTCTCAATCTTGGCTCATCTGCTTCTACTGCTGCTGCCCTGGTTGGCCACCATTCACATTCCCCTTCTACATGCGGTAGACACTATATTCTTCCCAGCTTCTAGCCTATGCCCATAGGAAGCATGCACATTCCTAACCCCATGCTTAAAAGGCCATTGTGTGTTCTGCTTTTCTTTCTCCAACATATCCCCACTCAGCCCTTCCTTTATGGTGGATGTCTAAGCAATTTGGTTCCAACTGTTGTGTCAGCCTGATCAGTAGTTTGTGTGTTCACCTGGTTTCCTTACTTCTACTTGTTCCTAACTGCATTCTGACTTCTCCATCCCTGACTTCAGCTATGTTTAGTGGACTACTCTTTCTACGAGCTGCCTACCCAGCCTTGGACTGTTTACCATATTGTGAGTAACAAAGATAAAAAGGAGGGTGCAGCAAGACCCAGTGAGAGGGGTGAAATAGTTCTGGAGTAAAAAGTGCTTCAAATGATGGAGGGGCTGCCAACCAGATGATGCTTCACCAAGGTGGGCGTTAGTATAGTGAAAGAGAATGTGGTAAAATACTGGTGGTGAAGGCGGAACACTCTAACTAGTTGAAAGCTGAAGGTCCAAGATGCGATAGTGAAAGCACTTCTTTTTTATTTAATAACATAAAGAACCAGCAAGTGAGTACGCGTTTCAGTGTCGAGCCCTTTTGTCAGTTCGTCTGGATTAAACATAACAGGATAACGGTGGGGATGGGGGGGGGAGGGGGTGATACCTTTAGCTTTCTACTAGATTAGAGGGTTGCGCCTTCACCACCAGTATTTTACCACATTCTCTTCGTTTACCATATTGCACCTGTTCTACCAACCCTAACCTCTTGCCTGACTCCTGTATGGCTGCCTGCCCTGGCTGTGGCTAAGTGTCCTATTCATGTCTCTGTTCACACCCTTCTAAGTCTTGTGAAGAATCAGCTGCCATATAAGTGAGCCTGTTTCTGAGAGTAATGGCTTATGGACCCCGTAGTGAAGACCAGATCCCAATTGGAGAGTTGAAGGGTGAAAACTGAGATACCCCAAGTGCTGCCTCCAGATTTAGCCAAAAGACAAATAAGTGTGTGGCAAAGCAGATGCTCATCTGCTTGCTGACACAATGGACTTCAAAGTATAACGAAACTTTCAAAAAACTTTTGTCATATCATAATGAGTGTCAGAAGTTTTGATCTTTAGGGGCTCAGGTGCTGAGAAACCAATGATCACTAAAATGAAAAGGCAGAAGCATAAAGCTGAGCACTGCGCTCCTTTGTATGTGATCGATAAGTGATGTACGGACTCATACACTTTCTATTGAGCCCAAACACTGCTTCGAGGTGAAACGAAAAGAGCCAATTGAACAAAGCACTCAGATAGATGCTTGTACCCCTTTGTTTTAGCAGCTGGTTAGGATATCAGCACTCGGGCCTTCTATGAATGCCATCACGTGCAGAGGCGAGTGTTCCACCGACTGGAAAAAGGACAGTGCAATAAACTTCAGTGTTGTGGTGTAGGATATATATATATATATATATATATATAAAAGATAATTAGTGTCTGATAAGATTTCTTGCACATTTAAAGCAATTAAACATAGTAAAACCATCAATAAGCTAAAAACAAGGATAAAATATAAAGAGGGGAAAAAGATATATATAAACAACCATAATAATGATAAAAGAACTCAGGTGTGGTTATGGTGAGACTTAGTATAAATAAATGAATAAAATTGCTAAAGTACGGCATATTGATACATACCAAGACTGAGTTTAAATCAGTGGTCTCAAATAGTTACTTAGACTGTTCAAGCTGCCATGCAAAAAAAAAAAAAATGGAGGCCAAACATCCTATATGGTCAATTCAGAAAAAATAAGGAGAAATATTACTTCCGAGCAAGTTTTTAAACATCAATGTGAAGTTCTCAAACACCCCTTTTGGGAAAAAGATTACCCAGAATGGGATCATGCAATCAGCATTTAAACAAGTAGAGGGGGAGGGCAAATCAGTAAGTCTATAAAGGCCTAGAATGTCCGATCATGATAACCACAGAATATTATTAGTAACCCACTACAACTGCCAACACTCTATGATAAAAAATATTTTGAAAAAACATTGGGAAACTCTAAGGGGATCCCCTTCTAACTACTTAGATCCCAGAACACCCATTGATGATCTTTAGAAAAAAATCACACCGTGAAAAATATTTCGGAACCGCCCCATTCCTACAGACAGGGAACACTTCCCCCATTTCAAGGAAATCACAACCGGAAGGAAATCCAGAAGGGACAAAACAATAACCCAATTTCCCTGAGGGGTATATTATCTATTGGAATGTCCTTGTGGATTGAAATATATAGGTTGTACAACGCTCTCACTGAAGATAAGGGTAAACATTCCTCAAATATCCAATGGGGGTTCACAAAACAAAGTGTCTCAATGCACCTTTTAAACCACAACAACAGTGATCCCTCTCGTATTTGCTTGACGCCATTAGAGAAGATCACTCAAAGACAATTTCAGGACTACAAACAAAAGAAATGTTTTGGATCTTATGGTTGAGCAAACTTACACCCCAAGGGGTCAATGAGGTGCTAGAGAAAGTAAAAGCTTGTCACAAGGTACTGTTACGTGTGCTGCTGGGATCTGTAGTTCTAAGCTTCCTAGCAGCACAGCCTTCACTGGGTTAATTGATTGGCTAGCAGGAAGTACCACACCCAGCCAGCTCAATCAATTAACCCTGTGAGGGCTGTGCTGCTAGGAAGCTTAGAACTACAGATCCCAGCAGCACATGTAGCAGGTACTTTGTAGGCTGGTGGGCTGCTCTGCCTAAACATATCATTTGCCCACCCACTGCATTTTACTGCTTGGTAACCATTTGCAGCCCTTCATGGACTTCATGAACCCCTACAATGTTGGGATATTCCAACAGGATAATGCATCATGCCTTCAGGCCAAAGTTGTCCAGAACTGGTTCAAGGAGAATTCTAGAAAGTTTCTACAAAAAGTGTGGCCTGCACTTTTGTCTGACATGAGCCCATTTGAGCATTTATAGTATGGGATGTAGTGGAGAGGTCCATTCACACCCAAGATCCAACCTCTACAAATACCCAGGAGCTGTGGTGGCCATCCAGATGGCATGGCTTAATATCCTTCCAGTTGTCTTCTATTCAATTGTGGAATCAATGCCAGTTACTGCACGTCCTTGGGCCAGAGAACGTCCTACTCAATAGCTGTTCCTTTCCCATGACTTTTGGCATTTCATTGTATTATAAAGACATAATACATCAACCAGTATTATTCTGTATCAGGAACTATTTTTGGTCCAATGGGCTTACACTAGACATGGATGCCTGGTTCTTCAGCATATGGCCCGTATGTTATCCCTCTCGGCACTTTATCAGCTTGATCTCTGGCTTCTAATGTTAGCTCATGTATTTATGTATGATCTCCGCTTTTAAGTGTCTAGAGAATCAAATGCAAAGCAACAAGTTATGAAAATTGAATGCAGGAGGCCAAAGCTTGCTTGACTGAAGCCCTGGGCAATGCATTCTTCACAAGTCATTGTATTTAAAGAACATTAGAGGAAGACATAGAATATATCCATATAAAATCAACCCGTCAGATCTAAATTAATAACATTCAGACTGATAGATAATAAATTCTGTCCAGTTATTATCAGTACAAACAACAGGCCTGGGGCTGCGGGGAGGGTAGGCTTATGTTAAGGGAGCACTGCGGGAAAACTTAATGTCAAAACCAAAATATTACACTTCATCAGCTCAAGTCTTGTTCTAAGAATAAGGTTGCATTGACTTGGCCGATTTTCACGTGCGATTCTGACCAATTGGGAGATGGTTTCCTAGAGCGCTTGAAATGAACGCATTGCTTTCAATGTGTTTATTTGCATGAGATTTTTCTCTCGGTTTGATGGTGTGAGATTGAACAATCGTTACATGCCCTATTATTAGGCGATTATGTTTCAGAATCGCCCATTATTTGCTACGGTAGCAAAAAAATTAGAGATTGTACCGGGCTCGCATGTACCGGGCTCTGCTGATCCCGCACAGACACCTTCAATTGACGTCAATGGAAGCCGTCTGATTCACAACACACCCACAGCTTATACTGCGGACGTGCCGCAAATCCGCAGGAGATTTAAAAAAAAAAAAAAGTACTGCTCATGCACGTGGCACACTAGCCGACGCACTGGCACACACCCACCGTGCGGAAGAAAGAAGATCCAGCCGGGGCAGAGAAGACCTGCACCACATCCGGACAGGTCAGTAAATGTCCATGGCTGCAGGCAGGGTTGGAACCCGCTAAGGGCTCCCGCAAGTGGAATCCTACCTGCCCATGGACATGAGGCTTAACTTTCTCTAACTGATACCCCACTTGGCCATGTGAATGTACCCTAAAGAGGTTGTTTGCTCACCTAAAAAGGTGTTTCAAAGTCTTTGCCAGTAGGATTGCCACCCATCATTCATAGAAACCAGGTTTACATTTTAGCCGCAACACTGCTATTACCCATGTCATGTGACCAGCAACATCCAGCACTGCTACAACGGCTTGACATTACATCTACTGGTCACATGGTCTACTCTTTGATTAGTCTCGTTCCCTTAGAAGGAATGAGCTCGACAACTGTTTCTTTAATCAGAGGGTCAATATATTCCATACTCATGAGAGCTTATTTCGGCTAAGGGGGTTGGCCTACCTGGACGGTAGTCCATATCATCGCCACATGGAATGTAATGTCATTGCAGTAGCATTGCATGTTACTGGTCATGTGACTGGGATCCAAGCAGCGTTACTATCCAAATAGCGCCATTATCCAAATTTTAACATGCTTCCTGTGGATGGTGGGCTGTGATAGAGTCAGAAAGGCTGCAAGTGCAAAAGCTAGGCAGCTGATCAGGTCTTCTGATCAGGCCCACTGATCAGAGGACATAGGGGATAACTTGCTGATCGGTGGAGATCTCAATGTTGAGACTCCCAGTCAATCTCGAGAATGTGTTCTCCTCTGCCTGTACTTAAGGGTTGCTTCTTCCCCCGCAGTGATGTCAGAATGATTGGATTGCTGACCGGCCATGCACTGTCGACATTCCATTTATTTCAATGGGGCTAATGGAAATACCTGAACGCTAACGCTCAGCTAACCTCAGAAGTTGCATTAAAAATCAATGTACTTGCAAGACCAGCGCTCCATTCAGTCTCCTCCTTAATGTGGGGCAAGCAGTAAGCCTGCAGTGAGGAGGAGGAGAGCAAGGGACCTCCATTCTCCTTCCCAAGCAGTGAGATCCCCGGCGATCAGCAAGTTAACCCCGTTCTAGGGGATAATATTTGATTCTGGTACAACCCCTTTAAAGGGAACCTGTCACCTACCTAAAGCACCATAAACTAACTAATGATGCTGATAGGCAAGGTGAGAGGGAGCCGGGTGTTGTATATATTATACTCACCCGCCTCCTGGTTCAGGAAATGGGTGAGTATAAAAAAAATTGCAACTGGCACCCTGTCACCTCGCCTAACAACACCATAAGTTAGTTTATGGTGTTTTAGATAGGTGATAGATTTCCATCCACGTTTGCTGCATCTACATCCATTTCAGTAGGGAATTTACCAAAAAAGATGACTTGAATTTTCGGGCAATTCTCTCATTTTGGTAGAGCAGGGTGGTACTTAGTAAATTCTCATTGGATGTTCCACTTTAGTGCAAAAATTAATTTAGAGTTCATGATTGACCTTGTTCCAGTGTGAACTCTGCACCTCAGTTATTAGTTTATTCTCGTGCCCCATTAGATGAAATAAAAATGAACGAGCGATCATTATTTTCTTCATCTTTCTCTTCCCAGTGCGGATTTATCATCACCTCTACTAGAAAGAGCTCTCCGATTATTGAGTTAAATTAGTGTGACTGATCATCAACAACAAACTCATCATCTTCTCTATAGGAAATCCACGTAATTGTTGATACTGGCAATCATCTTTATGATCAGCGGAGTCTCTTCTTAGCCATCCATCATCTTTAATGCAGTTTTGAATCATAAGAGGTCCCTATTCTGCTGCATCGCTGGGGCCGTTTGCACTATAATCAGTCATTAGAACTGGGATCATCTAGAGCATGGCTGGGCACCAGAATTCTGCATGGGAAAGAATAACATTAAATATTCCCTGCCAGCAATGCTTTATTATGTACATAAAGTACAGGCAGACACATTCACTACAAGCAAGTGCCTGCGGTCAGCATGGGCATTGAAGTTCTCAAAAATATGTAAACTAACGGGTCCCTTTATTAGAGCCTTGACCCTTCCAGAATTGGGGCCTCCCTATATAGAAATTAGAGCAGTGGCCCGGAGAGCAGCATTAAAACACATGACAAGTTTTTTGTGGATCAGTTTCAGTGTGAAACCACATTAGATGGGAAAATCCAGCGATCTGAGCGACTTCCAACGAGGCCGGTTATCGGTGCCAGACTAGCCGGGGCTGAGATCTCACTGCCAACCGCGTGGGGTTTTCTCGAGTAATGGTGTGGAGAGAATTACAGAGGATGGCGTGATCAAGGAAAAACATCCAACGAAAGGGATCCTGTGAATGGAAAAGAGTTGTCAACAAAAGGTGTCTGAGGACGATGTTAAGAATTGTTATGATAAACATGCACGGGGATGAAGAATTCCCCTGCCACAGCTGTCACAGCCGTGGCAGATGATCACGATGTTCTCCCATTGCCACCCCATTGAAAGCAGTAGAATGAAGGCAACCCCTGCAGTGATTTTCAGGGGTAGGGCTTGAAATATAAGCTCTTCCCTGAAAATCATCCCTAGCTGCTGGAAAAAATAAAAAAATAAATATACATCACCTCTCCGGTGCTGTCCAGCTCTGGCACGTCATCTCTCTGGCTACCCGGCACTCTTCTGAAGCACTTTCTACTAGCCAGGGATTTAAAAATTTCCGTCTCCTGAAAGCGCTGTGTCTTATTGTCTGAGAGCTGTATTCAATCACAGACAATACTCAGCTGTCATTCAATGAAGGGCTGAGTGCTGCCTGTGATTGGTCACACTGCTCAGCCAATAAGACACAGCGCTTTCAGGAGGTGGGAATTTTTATTTCCTGGCCAGGAGAAAGTGCTTCAGAAGAGTGTCGGGGTGCAAGAGAGAAGACATGCTGGAGCCCCAACAGCGGCGGAGAGGTGATGTATATTTCTTTTTTTCCCAGCAGCTAGGGATAATTTTTAGGGAAGGGCTTATATTTCAAGCCCTTCCCCCAAAATTACTGTGGGGGTTGCCTGCATCCCATTGCTTTCAGTGGGGCGGCAGCAGCACCGACCCCATTGAAAGCAATGGGAGAACATTGTGATCCTCTGCCACAGCTGTGACAGCAGTGGCAGGGGATTCCTTGGTCCCTGCGGGGAGTCCCCTCATCACTAAACACTGTGACAGTGCTGTCACAGTGTTCAGTGATGAGGGGACATTCATAGAGCAGCTGTGCTTCTACAAGCACAGATGCTCCAGGAGCACGGAGCTTTGGTCACGCACATTTTGCACATCCAGGCAGTGCATTTTTTTGCGCACATCAGTGCACACAAAAAAGCCTGTCTGACTGAGCCCTGAAAGAAACAAAAGGGCAAGACTCCAGTGGGCAAACATTGTCTAGTCAGATGAAGATGATTACTTTGCCACAACTACACAGAAGCTTCCTGTCCACATGGGCCAATATTTCTGCAGAGAGATTTTAACACTTAGCGGTCTATATGCCATGATGAATTGCTGCAGTTCTGAAGATCAAAAGAGTTCCAACGCCCTACTAGATTGCAGTTTCTAATAAAGTGCCCATTCATTGTATAGCAGTGCAGCTTTATTCCATTGTATTGTTGGACTGGGGTCCTTTGGCCTTACTGGAGAAGATTTTTCTGAGGGTTCACCCCCTACCTATATGTAACGAGTGATTGACTCCAAATGGTATTGTCCAAAGTCCTAACTTGAAACTGTTGGGTCTTTCTATATCTTGGAGTAACCAGTGTCAGGGAGCTGCTACGAATGCAAATACATTTATGGGGTGCATCAAATGAGGTCTAGGGGCACATAGTGAGAACATTGTTGTTCCTCTTTACAAGTCAGACCACACATGGATTATTGGGGACAGTTTTGGGCATCGGTACTCAAGGACGCCATACCAGAGCTTGAGCGGGTACAAATGCGGGCAAAAAAAGTAATAAATGGAATGAGCAGACTGCAATTCCCAAAGAGGTAATGAAAATTGGGGTTATTTACTTTAGAAAAAAGATGGCTGAGGGGCGACCTAATAACTATGTATAAATGTATCAGGGGACAATACAGAGATCTCTTCCATCATTTTTTTATACTCCCGACAGTAACAAGAGGCGCTCTAATAACTATGTTTAAATATATTGGGGGCAATACAGAGATCTCTCCCATCATCTATTTATACTTCGGACTGTAACAAGGGGGCGCTCTAATAATTATGTATAGTTTATATCAGGGGTCAGTACAGTGATCTCTCCCATCATCTATTTATACCCAGGCCTGTAACAAGGGGGTGCTCTAATGGCTAATATTAGGGGTAATAGGCTGAACTGGATAGACAGGTGTAATTTTTTCGGTCTTACATGTTATGTTATTATGTATATGTTCGAAGACTCCCCACTTCTTCTACAGTAACTCCCTTGGGCTTGTCTTTTGCTATGTCTGTCATCATATTAGATGTTACTAGAGGACCAAAGGATATTCTGGGATTTTGATGGGCCGACCCAAACCTGATTATGGGTGGTCAAAACTAATTATTCTCTCTCTTTGCTACAAATCAATTAAAACATAAAAAAAAACATCAAACAAAACTGTTGGGAATTTTCTAATATGGAAAAAAAAATTCCTTTTGTTAGCCATGATAGAAAAATACTGCGGAAATAAAACTTGTGGCCATCAGATCTCCATCCGCCTAATGATCCAATTCCCACATTTCAGCTTCAAGGACCTTAACAGTCAGACTCAGGGATTAGTGGACATGAAGGTTATTTTTTGGTTTTGTTTTCCATGAATTAAGGTTTTATTCTTGCACTGCATATGTTGTTTTCTAGTCTTCTGTAATTGATGCTCCACATCTATGGAGGCAATTAAGTATCATGCATACCATGAGGTTATAAATTTCTGACCTTTCTTTAAATATACCATGCGGCGGAGGCAGACAGAAATCTTGCACTGATATATCGATTGTTACTGATTCAATTTGTAACATGAAATGCTGAACGCTCAATTAAATATTCATCTTGTGTTTGATTAATTGAAAAACAAATCTTTGGTACACAGTGGAAAAAAAAAATCCATATTAATTAACATCTTAATAAAGAGGCGCATTAGAAAAATTCTAGGATTCCAAATCAAAAACAGCAAATCCCCAGTCAGAAGAGATAATTAGAAAAATTACCGTCTTTCCATCTGAGGAGAATAAATAGTCGGAGACGTTTACTGGGGACATTAGTGGTTTTGTGGTGATGAGGAGTAAACTGCCAGATACATCATTAGAGGATAAATAAAACAACGCATTTCTCAGCTCTTCGTCAACCTCATGATTTGTCCCTGCAGAGAACAACTTTAGAAAATTTTTACACAAAACTAAGAATTGAAGCTATTTAGGCAATAATTGGGGAATGAAGTATGCTCAAGTAAAGAAAATGTATATCGGGGCACAGAAATGTCAAACAAAGTCTGTAAAATAACTTCATAGAGAGTTGTATTTAAACTAAAAAGTTATAATTCTGTATATCCATGGCCACAGGGAATTAAATATATCATATCTGTCTATCTAGCTATCTCATATCTATCTGCCCATGAAAATCCCAAATAAAGCATGAACAGAAAACTTGCTACTATCTCTTTGTTTTGATCTGAGCCTTATAGAGAAGATGTAGACAACTAGGGATAATGAAGAAACAGCCACTCTGCACTCTTTGGGACTCCAGTGCACTTCCAAGGTAGATTATTCAATCAGCAAGCCGTATGCTGAAGAAACTTCATGATTGAATGCCACGCACAACACAATGTGCCCTTTTCAAGCATATCCTCTTAAACAACATACAGATATATACATGAAGAATCACTCACATTGTAGCGTCCGTCACATGCGTCTCACTGGAACCCGGTGACGTCATCAACATGGGAGGGAATTTCCCTCTCCTACATGGAGTTATCACGTGACCTGTATCTGGAACGCATGTGACGGACGCTACAATGTGAGCGATATACTGTGCGTGTCATATTCGATATACTGTGGGCATCATATTAGATATGATTAATGTATGAGTTCAGAGAAGCCAATGAAAGACATGTCATTATAGTGTGTTTGTGTGCCACAGGACATCTGCCTTTAGTTTGTCAAGAAAAGGTTTATATAGTAATTCAAACAAAGGAAGGTGGGACACTCAGATACATTACAACATTTGCTGTGCTGATAGGTCATTCTTATGGGGATTGTTTATGATGTAATCAGAAAAGGCAAGGAGATTACCTGACATGCTCAGTAGAGATTTTGCCACATGGCACAATTAACAACAGACTTGAATCTTCTGTTTTGGTGTTTTTCCTGCTTGTCCTATTTACTCTGATTGGGGTCTGCTAATTCAATTATTCTAATGTGTGTCTTTGTGTATTCTGCTCCTTTGAAGCTTCTCTGCTGGTTTCATGTGAATATAAGAGACCAATTTAACCTCTTTATGTCAACAATACATTGCTCTCTCATTTCATATGGGAGATGGTCTCTTTCCTAAGAAGGTTTAAAGACTGAAACATAAGTAGTGTCCTTCATCTCAAATCTACACAGCCGAGTAACAGATAATACACATACAAAAGGGTGAACATCTCCATCATCTCCCACAATTCCTTCCTTTTTGTATTTTCATTCTCCTGGATAGTCTTTTACTTCTAGAGGCCTTCCCTAACTTCTACAGAGACCCTAACTATAACTTTAGCCATGAGGCCTACTTCTGCAAGGACGTATCCTGTCTCCTACATAATCTCTTCCTACTGCTAGGTGATATCCAGGACAAGGAAAATACATCACAGCACATTACAATTTTCAATGGTAGTCTGAGTAGACAGTTCTTAAAAGATTTATCTCAGTCGCAACATTTGAGCTACCCAACTCATTCAAAGTTTAGATAAAATAGGCACACACTGAATACAACAACACAAAGAAACAAAGATAATTATTATGTTATTATATATATAATTCCCATGAGATGCTGGAGCCAGGACATGCTAAACCATGAGCCAAAAAGCCAGTCAAACCAACCCTGATCCTTATCTTGTCTAAAGGTTTGCAGACTTTCTTAATATCATGGATATTTTTATGTATAGCTTTAGAATTATCTGTCAAATTAAAGCAGCACCCGGGAGGTGGCATTTAAAGTTTTTCCAATATCACACACTATTCTGTTTAATACCCCACTATTGTATATTACCAGACCCCAAACTCCCATGTTGACGCTTCTAAGGCTATAACATCTGTGTTACTCAGTAGTGTAGGAGGGCCAATACAGTCTTCATTTAACTCCAAAGTATCCCTTTTCTGTCTGAAAATAAAGTCAGGTTTCTGATACATAAAAACACTGAGGCGAGACAAAGTGCAGAGGCCCCCTGTCACATTGGTGGAGATATATGTATACGTAATATTCCCGCAAGAGAAAACCCAACCCATTGGTAACTTAAATAAAATAAGTAACATGTGTAATGTGACTGGAGCTTACCATGGTACCGCTGCAGGTCATATTATTTGTTACATGTTGACATTTTGTCTGATTACACAATATCATTGAATCATTGGAAGACTTACTACTACCTTGTTGTATCTGGTGCCATTTTCTGATCTCTGAACTATTACATGTGAACCAGTAACAAACCTCTGCCGAGGCCACCTACCTTGCTTGGAATTTAGTCATCTTTGTCCATCATGTGTGTTCCACCTGGAGGCACCCAGAACAATATGCATATATATTAATGTAGCTCTGAACATCTCTCTCTCCCACATTGGTGTCATTGAGACACAGAGAATATTGCTTCAATATAGAGTAGAAGTGTGTAAAGGTAATAGACAGGTTCACAATATATCCTCACCACACTTAAAGGGGTTGTCTCACGCCGAAACTGTTTTTTTTTTTTTCAATAGGCCCCCCGTTCGGCGCGAGACAAACCCAATACATGTGTTAAAAAAAAAAAAAAAGTTTAGTACTTACCCGAATCCCCGCGCTGCGGCGACTTCTTCCTTCTTCTTCCTTACCTTACTAAGATGGCCGCCGGGATCTTCACCCACGATGCACCGCGGGTCTTCTCCCATGGTGCACCGTGGGCTCTGTGCGGTCCATTGCCGATTCCAGCCTCCTGATTGGCTGGAATCGGCACACGTGATGGGGCGGAGCTACGAGGACCAGCTCTCCGGCACGAGCGGCCCCATTCACCGCACAGAAGACCGCACAGCACAAGCGCGTCTAAAATCGCCAGAAGACGGTGATTTTAGACGGATCCATGGCGACGGGGACGCTAGCAACGGAACAGGTAAGTGAATAACTTCTGTATGGCTCATATTTAATGCACGATGTATATTACAAAGTGCATTAATATGGCCATACAGAAGTATATAACCCCACATGATTTCATGAGACAACCCCTTTAAGATTCTCCATACACATATTGGTGATATTTAACACTTGTCTGGCCAAATATTCCCACATACTACAGTGATCTTCCACCCACCATAAACACCTCTTTACATGATGCATGTCTTCCCTTTCCCTTATCAGGAAGAAGAAAAACGACAGCCCAATGACCGCAAGGGTCCTACATATTACGAAAGATATGGGCTGCATTTGTCTCCACCGTTGATAATTTTTTGCAATGCCTGGAATGAACCAGGTTTGGTTTTTCCTTCAAATTTCACTGAGGTAGTGGTGGTTAATAGCACTTGAAAGCATCCATTGTATATTGATTCCTAGCTCTTTCTCATGTGCCTTTTGAGGACAACCCAACAGCCCTTAAGCAAACTATGTGACTTCTCTTTTAAGTCTGGATCTGGAATCAAGGAAAATACACATTTATGAGTGACAGCTAACTGCTGATATAAGGCACTCACGTGGGAGATGAGGCCCTCATTCTAGGCCTGGAATAAGTGTAGGCCTGTTACAGGAGCCTTACCAAACAAATCTTCATAGGGACTCAACTTAGTCTTACAATTAGCGTGCTTCTAACCGAATAGAGGACTAATAAAATGTCTACCTCTATTATTTACTATGACTTCTGGTACACCATATGTACAATTTTTTTCCGTTCAATGATTTCTTTAGCCGTATTCTTGGCATTTGCACTTTTATTTATTTTATTTTGCAAGCCACGCCTCTAGAAAACATGAAAAGAGGTCCAACAAACTCCAAACACCTAACTTTGGTAGCTATTTGTGGTCAATCTGCAGTCACTGAAATTGATAATCTGGCTCCCAGCGAGAAGGTAGCTTGACCAATTGGCCTGGATTTTGACGGGCACATACCATATATCCCTGTATAAACCGGTCATAGCAGTGTTGAACCCTGGGGCAAGCCAAGCAGAAGACACTGTACCGCACAGTACCTCTTTGTATGGATGGGTTAACTCATGGGTCAGGTGTAACATCATGGAGTAGAGCATGCAGGGGAGGCATAGGAGTTTACCCTATCTCCAGACCCTGTCAGTGTTCTGTTTAGCGCCTTTCTTTTGACGCTTCTCCGTTTTCTTCCTTTGAGGCCTGCTCCCGCAATTTAAGCAACAGAGAGATATCAACACCCACTCCGGGTGCAACCAGGTTACCAGCTGTTACCTCAATCAAGGGAAGTTGGGCTGCTGCTGCTTTTGTTCTCTGGTTCCTTAAAGTCTCAGCAATTGTCTCTTTGGTATCAGCCTGGACTTGGATTTTAAGTCACCCATGCGGAAAGAGCTAAAACCTTGTAGAACAAAAACACTTCTTCTGTATTCCAGATTGGATTACTCAAGGACCCCATGAAATTTCCACTGAAATTTCACTCCAGAAAATATGCAATTCCAAATGTGTACCTTAAGTCAGTGTAGAAATTAACTGTCTTACCTGCACTCATCTTACATGTTTCAACGAGCGCCTTGAACTTTATTTCCTGTTTTGCTTGTCCATTTCCATGATATCTGGAACCATCTACGAAAGAAACCCCTCAAAATCTACATTAGCAACGAAAGTTTCAACATTATTTTTAAGACCCCTAGTTTCACTTTCCATTAATCTTCCAACAATCCTGCCACTTGAGATTTAATGTCATGGTCTTCCCCTTCTGCCCCTTCCTACCCCCTCTCCAAATTCATTAGATAACTTGAACTGTATGTGGAACTAAACGGCTCTTAAATTTGATATGTGAGGATGCTAGCAGGGCAGTCTCATACTTAGTGAGTCCAGCAGCTGAAATATGTTTAGTTTGTGCTCTATGCAGTATTTTTATGACCACTTGAGGGAGCATGACGTTAAGGGGGCCCACACCAACTCTTGTACCTCACGGGTGTATTGCGGAAAAACATTTCCTGCAACACAGAATTCCGTCGGCTGGCAGAAATCTTCGAAATTATTTCTAATGCTTAAATAGCAACAGCTGTCTTAAGTTCCGATCACCGGACGCAGTAAACTCCCTACCTTTTTTTTTAAACTCCCATAGAAGTCCATGAGAGCCTCCAGTGATTTTATTCAAAAGATAGGTCAAGAAAGACCTATCTTTTGACGCAGAGAGAAAAACCAGTGACCTAAAGCGATTGCTGATTTCTCGTTTTGATGGTGTGATTTTTTTCACATGCCCAACCCAATGCTTCACATGGTTGTGATTTTCGGCCAACATTTTATTGCGGCAAAATAGCCACGATACAATGCTCGTGTGAATGAGGCCTAAGGCTGGAGAACGACAGTACTAATGAAGTCAACAATTGATTGAAATATATTTCACACTGGCAGGTGCACAGCATTGATTGGGTTAAAATCTAGTAATCCATTTTGCACTGGAAAGTGAATCCATTATCTGTAAATGGTATCATAAACCACAGCACAAGAGTCTGTGCAAGCAGCATGCACTTACCCATAGAAGTGCGAGCTCGGTGTAGTGTAATACATGAGGGCTCTCAGCATCTTTCTGGAGAGATGCTAAGAGAATTCCTCCTCTACATATCTACCAAAATGGGATTTGAGAGCGCTCATGATATGTGATGAGAAGGTTTTCCCTATGAGGTGATATTCATGGGAAGCTGTAGGAAAGTATTTGAAATGGGATACCATTAGAGATGAGCGAGCATACTTGTCCGAGCTTGATGCTCGTTCAAGTATTAGGGTGCTCGAGATGCTTTTTACTCGAGACGAGCACCACGCGGTACTCGTCTCGATTAAACGAGCACTGACCATTGAATTCAATGGAGCCGGCAATACAGCCGGCTCCATTGACAGCAAGGGGCTGCCGGCGAGCACAGGATGAATTTTCGGGAAGGGCTTAAAAATATAAGCCCTTCCCTGAAATTCATCCAGAAATGTGTAAAAAGTAAAAAAAAAAATATACTCACCTTCTCCCGGCAGACAGAGTTCAGCCGCGGCCGGCCGGCAGTTCTCCTGAACTGCTGTGAGTAGTATTAAGCAGCAGGGCATTTAAAATCCCCGCCTGCTGAATGAGCTGCCTCTGATTGGTCACAGCCTCACCAATCAGAGGCAGCTCTCACTCACCCATTCATGAATTCATGAATGGGTGTGAGTGAGGGCTGGCCTCTGATTGGTCAGGCTGTGACCAATCAGAGGCATCTTATTCAGCAGGCGGGGATTTTAAATCCCCGGCTGCTGAATACTACTCACAGCTGTTCAGAGCAGTTCAGGAGAACTGCAGCCTGCCGCGCTGAACTCCGTCTGCGGGCACCAGGTGAGTATATATATTTTTTTTATTTTTACACATTTCTGGATGAATTGCAGGGAAGGGCTTATATATTTAACCCCTTTCCGACAATTCATCCCGCGATCGCCGGCAGCCCATTGCATTCAGTGGAGTCGGCTGTATTGACGGCTCCACTGAATTCAATGGGCTAACATCGTCCCTATCCGTTGCTGTGTCGTTCCCATCATTTTCTTGAATTGCCAAGATTTTCACACATGAAAACCTTAGCGAGCATCGGCGAAATACAAAAATGTTCCGGTCGCCTATTGACTTCAATGGGGTTCGTTATTCGAAACGAACCCTCGAGCATTGCGGGAAGTTCGTTTCGAATAACGCGAACCCGAACATTTTGGTGTTCGCTCATCTTTAGTGCTCGCTCATCTCTAGATAGAAGTCACAGAAGCACGTAAGTTCTTTGAACTGTTGAAAATCAATTCACCGAAAAGAACCCTATAGATACTTAAAATCTAACTTTTATTTCTAATTATCTCTAAAAAGGACTAATTGTACATATACGTGTATGTATATGTACAATTAGTCCTTTTTAGAGATAATTAGAAATAAAAGTTAGATTTTAAGTATCTATAGGGTTCTCATCTCTAGATACCATCATTTCAAGTCTTAAAGAAGTATCTTAATGTTCTTGTGTTTGCTTCAGGTATACCGTCTTCAGGGCTCCTATAGTCTTGTGTGAATCTGGATTAGATTGTAGATCTGTACGTAGAATGTATGGAATGTTGGATAAAATAAATTATCTATCTGTCTATCTACTATCTATCTATCTATCTATCTATCTATCTATCTATCTCATATCTATCTATCTATCTATCTCATATCTATCTATCTATCTATCTATCTATCTCATATCTATCTATCTATCTATCTCATATCTATCTATCTTATATCTATCTATCTCCTATCTATCTATCTATCTCCTATCTATCTATCTATCTATCTATCTATCTATCTCATATCTATCTATCTCCTATCTATCTATCTCCTATCTATCTCCTATCTATCTATCTATCTATCTATCTATCTATCTATCTATCTATCTATCTATCTATCTATCTCCTATCTATCTATCTCCTATCTATCTATCTATCTATCTATCTATCTATCTATCTATCTATCTATCTATCTATCTCCTATCTATCTATCTCCTATCTATCTCCTATCTATCTATCTATCTATCTATCTATCTATCTCCTATCTATCTATCTATCTATCTCCTATCTATCTCCTATCTATCTATCTATCTATCTATCTATATCTATCTATCTATCTATCTATCTATCTATCTATCTATCTATCTATCTATCTATCTATCTCATATCTATCTATCTCCTATCTATCTCCTATCTATCTATCTCATATCTATCTATCTATCTATCTATCTATCTATCTATCTCCTATCTATCTATCTATCTATCTATCTATCTCCTATCTATCTATCTATCTATCTATCACATATCTATCTATCTATCTATCTCATATCTATCTATCTATCTATCTATCTATCTATCTATCTCATATCTATCTATCTCCTATCTATCTATCTCCTATCTATCTATCTATCTATCTATCTATCTATCTATCTATCTATCTATCTATCTCATATCTATCTATCTCCTATCTATCTCCTATCTATCTATCTCATATCTATCTATCTATCTATCTATCTATCTATCTATCTATCTATCTATCTATCTCCTATCTATCTATCTATCTATCTCCTATCTATCTATCTATCTATCTATCTATCTCATATCTATCTATCTATCTATCTATCTATCTATCTCCTATCTATCTATCTATCTATCTATCTATCTATCTATATCTATCTATCTATCTATCTATCTCATATCTATCTATCTCCTATCTATCTCCTATCTATCTATCTCATATCTATCTATCTATCTATCTATCTATCTATCTATCTATCTATCTCCTATCTATCTATCTATCTATCTATCTATCTATCTATCTCCTATCTATCTATCTATCTATCTATCTATCTATCTATCTATCTATCACATATCTATCTATCTATCTATCTCATATCTATCTATCTATCTATCTATCTATCTATCTCATATCTATCTATCTCCTATCTATCTATCTCCTATCTATCTATCTATCTATCTATCTATCTATCTATCTATCTATCTATCTATCTATCTATCTCATATCTATCTATCTCCTATCTATCTCCTATCTATCTATCTCATATCTATCTATCTATCTATCTATCTATCTCCTATCTATCTATCTATCCACCATATCTATCTATCTATCTATCTCATATCTATCTATCTATCTATCTATCTATCTATCTATCTCCTATCTATCTATCTATCTATCTATCTATCTATCTATCTATCTGTCTATCTCCTATCTATCTATCTATCTATCTATCACATATTTATTTATCTTAGTATAAAAGTAAAAAATAAAAACTATCCCGCGCCTTGACAGAAAACCAATCTTTTTTTATTCTTTAAAACAAAGCGTTTCAACACAATATGTGTCTTTTTCAAGTTGAACTTGAAAAAGACACATATTGTGTTGAAACGCGTTGTTTTAAAGAATAAAAAAAGATTGGTTTTCTGCCAAGGCGCGGGATAGTTTTTATTTTTTACTTTTATACTAAGTTATCCAGCCCGACCGTGCTTGCAAACACGGTGAAAGGATATCCCTGGACGCCACTCCAAAAAAGAAACATGGAGAAGCAAGAAACCTGCTGAAGGCTAAGGTGGACAACAGGTGCAGAGGGGTTAACTCCTTCACCACCGGATTAACCCTTCTGGCACCGGGTAAATCCACCTTTCATTTAGCTACAAAAGCATTTTTAAACTGCAAGTGAGGCGTATTTTAAAGTACATTTTCTATATATCTATTTATCTATCTCATATCTATCTACCATCTATCTATCTATCTCATATCTATCTATCTATCTATCTATCTATCTATCTCATATCTATCTATCTCATATCTATCTATCTCATATCTATCTATCTATCTATCTATCTATCTCATATCTATCTTTCTACCTCTATCTATCTCCTATTTATCTATCTATCTATCTATCTACTATCAATCTATCTATCTGTCTATCTCATATCTATCTATCTATCTCATATCTACTATCTATCTCATATCTACTATCTATCTATCTATCTATCTATCTATATATCTACTATCTATCTATCTCATATCTATCTATCTATCTATCTATATCTATCTATCTATCTCATATCTATCTATCTATCTCCTATCTATCTATCTATCTCCTATCTATCTATCTCCTATCTATCTATCTCCTATCTATCTATCTATCTATCTATCTATCTATCTATCTATCTATCTCATATCTATCTATCTATCTATCTATCTCATATCTATCTATCTATCTATCTCATATCTATCTATCTCATATCTATCTATCTATCTATATCTATCTATCTATCTATCTATCTATCTATCTATCTATCTATCTATCTATCTATCTATCTCATATCTATCTATCTCCTATCTATCTCCTATCTATCTATCTCATATCTATCTATCTATCTATCTATCTATCTATCTATCTATCTCCTATCTATCTATCTATCTATCTATCTATCTCCTATCTATCTATCTATCTATCTATCACATATCTATCTATCTATCTCATATCTATCTATCTATCTATCTATCTATCTATCTATCTATCTATCTATCTATCTCCTATCTATCTATCTCCTATCTATCTATCTCCTATCTATCTATCTATCTATCTATCTCATATCTATCTATCTCCTATCTATCTCCTATCTATCTATCTCATATCTATCTATCTATCTATCTATCTATCTATCTATCTATCTATCTATCTATCTATCTATCTCCTATCTATCTATCTATCTATCTATCTATCTATCTCCTATCTATCTATCTATCTATCTCATATCTATCTATCTATCTATCTATCTCCTATCTATCTATCTATCTATCTATCTATCTATATCTATCTATCTATCTATCTATCTCATATCTATCTATCTCCTATCTATCTCCTATCTATCTATCTCATATCTATCTATCTATCTATCTATCTATCTATCTATCTATCTATCTCCTATCTATCTATCTATCTATCTATCTATCTATCTATCTCCTATCTATCTATCTATCTATCTATCTATCACATATCTATCTATCTATCTATCTATCTCATATCTATCTATCTATCTATCTATCTATCTATCTCATATCTATCTATCTCCTATCTATCTATCTCCTATCTATCTATCTATCTATCTATCTATCTATCTATCTATCTATCTATCTCATATCTATCTATCTCCTATCTATCTCCTATCTATCTATCTCATATCTATCTATCTATCTATCTCATATCTATCTATATATCTATCTATCTATCTCCTATCTATCTATCTATCCACCATATCTATCTATCTATCTATCTCATATCTATCTATCTCCTATCTATCTCCTATCTATCTATCTCATATCTATCTATCTATCTATCTATCTATCTATCTATCTATCTATCTATCTATCTATCTCCTATCTATCTATCTATCTATCTATCTATCTATCTATCTATCTATCTATCTATCTCCTATCTATCTATCTATCTATCTATCACATATCTATCTATCTATCTCATATCTATCTATCTATCTATCTATCTATCTATCTATCTATCTCATATCTATCTATCTCCTATCTATCTATCTCCTATCTATCTATCTATCTATCTATCTCATATCTATCTATCTCCTATCTATCTCCTATCTATCTATCTCATATCTATCTATCTATCTATCTATCTATCTATCTCCTATCTATCTATCTATCTATCTATCTATCTATCTATCTATCTATCTCCTATCTATCTATCTATCTATCTCATATCTATCTATCTATCTATCTATCTATCTCCTATCTATCTATCTATCTATCTATATCTATCTATCTATCTATCTATCTATCTATCTATCTATCTATCTCATATCTATCTATCTCCTATCTATCTCCTATCTATCTATCTCATATCTATCTATCTATCTATCTATCTATCTATCTATCTATCTATCTCCTATCTATCTATCTATCTATCTATCTCCTATCTATCTATCTATCTATCTATCTATCTATCTATCTATCTATCTATCTATCACATATCTATCTATCTATCTATCTCATATCTATCTATCTATCTATCTATCTATCTATCTATCTATCTATCTATCTCATATCTATCTATCTCCTATCTATCTATCTCCTATCTATCTATCTATCTATCTATCTCATATCTATCTATCTCCTATCTATCTCCTATCTATCTATCTCATATCTATCTATCTATCTATCTATCTATCTATCTATCTATCTCATATCTATCTATATATCTATCTATCTATCTATCTCCTATCTATCTATCTATCCACCATATCTATCTATCTATCTATCTCATATCTATCTATCTATCTATCTATCTATCTATCTATCTATCTATCTATCTATCTATCTATCTATCTATCTCCTATCTATCTATCTATCTATCTATCTATCTATCTATCTATCTATCTATCTATCTGTCTATCTCCTATCTATCTATCTATCTATCTATCTATCTATCTATCTATCTATCTGTCTATCTCCTATCTATCTATCTATCTATCACATATCTATTTATCTTAGTATAAAAGTAAAAAATAAAAACTATCCCGCGCCTTGACAGAAAACCAATCTTTTTTTATTCTTTAAAACAAAGCGTTTCAACACAATATGTGTCTTTTTCAAGTTGAACTTGAAAAAGACACATATTGTGTTGAAACGCGTTGTTTTAAAGAATAAAAAAAGATTGGTTTTCTGCCAAGGCGCGGGATAGTTTTTATTTTTTACTTTTATACTAAGTTATCCAGCCCGACCGTGCTTGCAAACACGGTGAAAGGATATCCCTGGACGCCACTCCAAAAAAGAAACATGGAGAAGCAAGAAACCTGCTGAAGGCTAAGGTGGACAACAGGTGCAGAGGGGTTAACTCCTTCACCACCGGATTAACCCTTCTGGCACCGGGTAAATCCACCTTTCATTTAGCTACAAAAGCATTTTTAAACTGCAAGTGAGGCGTATTTTAAAGTACATTTTCTATATATCTATTTATCTATCTCATATCTATCTACCATCTATCTATCTATCTCATATCTATCTATCTATCTATCTATCTATCTATCTATCTCATATCTATCTATCTCATATCTATCTATCTCATATCTATCTATCTATCTATCTATCTATCTCATATCTATCTTTCTACCTCTATCTATCTCCTATTTATCTATCTATCTATCTATCTATCTACTATCAATCTATCTATCTGTCTATCTCATATCTATCTATCTATCTCATATCTACTATCTATCTCATATCTACTATCTATCTATCTATCTATCTATATATCTACTATCTATCTATCTCATATCTATCTATCTATCTATATCTATCTATCTATCTCATATCTATCTATCTATCTCCTATCTATCTATCTATCTCCTATCTATCTATCTCCTATCTATCTATCTCCTATCTATCTATCTATCTATCTATCTCATATCTATCTATCTATCTATCTATCTATCTATCTATCTATCTATCTATCTATCTATCTCATATCTATCTATCTATCTATCTCATATCTATCTATCTCATATCTATCTATCTATCTATCTATCTATCTATCTATCTATCTATCTATCTATCTATCTATCTATCTATCAATCTATCTATCTATCTATCTATCTATCTATCTATCTATCTATCTATCTATCTATCTATCTATCTATCTATCTATCTATCTATCTCTATTACAGACTCATAAAAAATGCCATTTGGTTGATTGAAGAAAAAAAGAACCAGTCAGTTTATTTTTTTCCGTACTTTTGTGCCATAAAGCCCATCTGACGGGCCCGGCTATTGATTTCACAGTAGACTGATCAAAATCAACATATTTAGCTGAAGCCAGCTTACTCCATTTCAATAAATAAAGAGAAATATCTCATTAGGTGAAGAATTTTTGTGTTTTTAGTTAAACAAATGGCCTCTCAAATGCAAAAGCTGTTCAATAGAATGTTCTGCCAGCAGAAATCAGAGGCCGGTAGAGGTGAAAGCGCCATTCAACATCAGCTTTGCATTATACCTATTTTTATGGTGAATTATTGTCCTAATGGAAAATGAAGTTTTGATTGAATCTTGTTTTATGTGAAATATTCTAGATTGGAGCCAGAATGTTTTTTAAACTGCAAGTTCGTAAGTGCAGCGGTGTCACTACTGGGGTAGCCCGCATAGCAGCTGCTGCAGAGTCCTTTAGCCAAGTGGCCCTTCTCCACTCATAGGGGGTTGGAATCTGGGCCTTCAGTGAACACAGTAGTGACATCCAGTCCAAAGGTGGAAGCGGAACTTGGGTGAGTTAAAGCACTTACAGGCGGTGGAGGTTCATTACTGTTAGTTGGAGACACTAATACTATTGGTTGGAGCTGGGAATACTATTGGGGCCACTGTGGGGGGGAGCACTATTACTATTGTGACCACTATTCCTGTTATGTCCACTTAGGGGGTACTGTTATTATTGAGACCATGGAGAGGGAGCGCTTTTACTATTGTGGTCATGGAATGGGGAAACTATTACTATAGGGGCCACTGAGAGGGGTCATTATTACTAATGGGGCTACTGGGAGAGGACACTACTACTATAGGCGCCACTGAGAGTGGTCACTATTACTACTGGGGCCACTGGAACAATGAAGGTAAATTCGGGATAAGTCACAGCCCTAACCACACCCATAAGCCACGCCCCTTTATTGTGACAAAGGTAGCAACCCTGGTTTGCAGTCTATGGGTCTATACAGACATGCATTTTAACATTGACTGTAAAGAATATGGCAGCATGTCCTATTCTTGTCTAGCTTCTTGGACGACAATCACACATTCCAGTCAAAGGGTGCACAAAAAAAAAAAAAAAAAATGGGAGTAAGCATATTTTTGTCATGTAAGCACGCAGTGTATTCGCACAACCAGAATGTACTTATGTCCGCGTGAACTGGCCCTTAGACTTTCAAAGGTGCGCATTTGCTTTAAGCATCCTGGACTTCTCATTGCGAATTTCTCAACATCCTTTAAAAGCGAGATATTGTCAGCAGGTTGCAGTTCATTGCCTTTGTTAGCACTGGGGAGCGCTGCTGTAATGTTCCCCACTTCTAATCTGCTATTGTTAAAACTTCGGGAATAATATTTTTATTCTGCGCTCTGACATTAAGCCGTCTCCATCACAATTAGCAACTGTGCATTTATTTTACAACATTTATGCGCACAGCAGATGTCGGCTTTTCATATAGAAATCTGGATTAATTTACTTTAATGAAGTCTTTGAACTTTTATTAATGTTCGCAGGCATTGTGAACTTCATTGTTTTGCTCTATCAGCGAATAGGTGTGAATGGAAACACTACAACAATCGCGACAAAACAACAGCAAAGAAAACATACAATAAAGAAAGATCTGTGATTGTTCGAGGGGCTCAAAATGAGAAAACAGATATTATGACATAAAGAAATGTCTAAAAATTCCAATTGAATGTTATGAAATTGGATACATTTATCAGGGTAAAAAAATCAAGTCCAATTATATTTCCTACAAAGGTTTAAAGAAATATTCCAGACAGGAACGGTGGTTTTGTGCTCTTGGCAGATTAGGAAATTGACACTCCCCCACAATCCCTAGAATCGATTAGATGCCAATTTACCTTCTAATGAAAGAGATTTAAACACATCTTAAAGGAAACAGATGTATGGTGAATACATTTTTAATTCGGTGAATTATTTTTCTTTTCTTCTCCATTTGGCCCAGACCATCCTGGCAGTTTCTCCAAAAGACTGCAGCATTCGAGGCTAAAACACCTCCAGTCCTCTGAGTCCTCCTCTGTTGTGGGCGCTGCTCCATATCTTAACAGCAATGCACACTACATCCTAACATGGGCAGTGTTGGAGCTTAGTGCAGTGCTGGCACCTGGAACAGAGGAAGAGAGGATCGGTGGGCAATGCAAAAGATGCTCACTGCTTCCAGGGAAAAAAAGTTGCAACTAAAAAAATAAATTACCAATTAAATGACCTATCCCCCTCACTTGTGGCAATGTGGTGCTCTTATCTACCTCTCATCCCAGTGCTGATTCTATACATTGCATCCTGCTGAGTTCATGGTCCTTGGAGTGGGCAAAAAAGTTCATCTAGCAGGCAAAAAAGAATAGGAAATTCAAAACGTTAGTTGAATAATATATATACACGCACACACAAGCACTAACCACTGATGTGTTTCGGACAGAACTTGTCATATTGCTGTTTGTAAGACCAAATCCCAGATGCATATACTGTATACAGTAAAGCATCCAATGACAAATGAGAAGTAGAAACACACGGTAAAGTAAACTATTACCTCCTGTGCAAGGAAGATGGAGTTTCCCTGATCTCATGATTGCCAGAAGTGTAGAAATAATGTCGTGCTACCAGTAGCGGCAGACGACATGACTGCTATGGGTCCCATAGGACAGGGGAGTCCTTGGCTGAATGCCCTACCCCACCTCCCCACACCATTTGCGGAACCTTTAACTCCTGAATCACCAAACAAAACCCAAAAATGTGATGATATACTCACTGTTGGAGTGCTCAAGGCACCATCCGAATTCTCCCTTTTCTGCTGCCAGTGTACAGTGAGCAGGAGACTGGAGGAGGAGTCAAATGGTGCTCTGAGCGCTCCAGCCGGCATCAGCGCCAGTATGTCATCACACTTTTACTGTTGGACAATGGTTTGGGGGGATAATGGTTCAGTGGGGGACAGGCAATAAGCGGGAGCCACAGGGCCCTGGAGTGAAGGGAAGAGGGGGGGGGGGCATTCTAAGTTTTCCTATGGAACCCTATGAGGTCTATGTATGCCAATGCTTAGAAGCTTCACTATCACAAACCAGGAGCACCAGCATACCACATGGCACATATCAATGCCAAGCCTCATTGAGACAGATAGGACACTAGCATGCACAATACCAACTACTGCCTACATTCCAAATGCATACTAATAGGTTCACTATAAAATTGACCCAATGGTATGTATGTTTTTGAGATAGGGAATTTAGATTGGGAGCCTCACAGTCAAAATATGTGTACAGCGCTGTGGAATATGTTGGTGCTATATAAGCATGAGACATAGATAAATACTACTTGTACTGAGAAAACTTGACATTAGAGATGAGCGAGCGTACTCGTCCGAGCTTGATGCTCGTTCGAGCATTAGGGTGCTCGAGATGCTCGTTACTCGAGACGAACACCACGCGGTACTCGAGTTAATTCCATTTCCTTCCCTGCATGTTTAGCGCCATTTTCTAGCCAATAGACATGCAGGGAAGACATTACCACTTCCTCCTGTGACGGGCCAGCCCTATCCCACCCCCCTGCAGTGAGTGGCTGGCGAGATCAAGTAACCGCCGAGTATTTAAAGTGGTGCTTAGCAAAGGTGTGCCTTGCTAATGAGGGTTTATCCGAAGTAAAAATTGTTGGGGGGGGGGGGGGGGGGGAGACTCTAGTCCCTATTGTGGCTTAATAGTGGGACCTGGGAGCCTGAGATGCCCTTCCCTATCCGTTTCTGTGGTGTTTCCATGACTTTCGGATGTTTTCTGGTTAAGTTAAGACCTATCCGGAGCATTGGTCATATACAAAAATGCTCGAGTCGCCCATTGACTTCAATGGGGTTCGTTACTCGAAACGAGCTCTCAAGCATCGCGAAAAGTTCGACTCGAGCAACGAGCACCCGAGCATTTTGGTGCTTGCTCATCTCTACTTGACATACATTTTGGATATTGAAACATTTTCCTTTGCCTTTTTTTAATCAGTCTTTTCTACTGCATGTATTTAGCATGTTCCTCCACTGCTAATTAGCTCGCTCTCATGTGCTCCCTTCTATTTTTATGGCTTCAAGGTTACCTCTGTTCTCCAGTCCTCACCTTTTCTCTTTGTACATGCATTTGTTCTAGGAGACCTCATTATATAACTTGCCTTCAGCTAAAACTTCTGTGTGTGACAGTACAAGCCATGGCTAAAGTATTGCATTCTTAGAGCGAAAATTGACTTCACCTACATTCTCATCTTAAAATAAGTAGGGCATTTTATCAGTGCCAGGACAGGATGTCAAGCTGTGCATATGCCACCATGTGAAGTCATCTGACATGCTGGAGGTGTCTGGTAATGATGCCCGGTCTTGAGTTTAGCAGTTTATGTTCTCTGCCACTATGTTGCGAATCTATATACTTAGAAAACTAAAAAAGTTGTTGGAGTTTCTTCTTTCTCCGTATGTTGTCTGCTGTCTTTGTTTGGAGCTAAATATCTCATCTATAATACATTTCATATCAGGATACTAAGGTGCGCATTTACTAAGACTGGTATGTAATATTGCAGTCTTCTTAAACCTACAGATCTAGCAAACTTTAACTTAACACTTACGGCTCTTTCCCACGAGCGTATATCATCCGCCATTTTCACGGCTGGCCAATATACGCTGTGATCTGATACATTGGATTCCAATGCAACAGATCACATGGCCGTATTCCCGCAGCGTAAAAGCACCCTGCCGGCCAATATAACGCCAGGCGCTTTTACGCCAGGCCGAAAAGATAGTCCTGATGGTTTACAATTGGACAACCCCTTTAAGTGTTAATTTAGTTTGCTGCAAGATTATGTTTAAAGGGTTTGCACCAAAATAGATTCAAAGATCGGATTAGTGGAGGTCTGGCTGCTGAAACTCTCATAGATCCTGAGAATGCGGGTCCCACATCCCCCTCTGCTCTTCACGCCCCACAGTGAAGAAGAGTTTGAATGGAGCTGCGATTGCACTGGTGCCGAACCACTCTGTTTATTTTCAACAAGACTGCGGGAGATGGCCGAGCGATAGTATGCAGCTATTTCTGTCAGCCTCGTTAAAATGAATGTTGCAGCGCTGCACATTTGCAACTATCGCTTTATTCAATCTGATGTCACTGTGGGTGGGACAGTAAGCCAGCAGTGAAGAGAAAAGGGGGACAGGGCACCCTTGTTCTCTGGATCAGTGGAGGTCTCCTCAGTGAGACTCCCAATGAACAAACTTTCACCTATCCTATGGATAGGTGCTAAAAGTCTAATTTAGCATAACCCCTTTAATGCATAGTAAAGTAAAGGGGTTATCCAGGAGGAAATATTTGATCAAACAGACTCAAAGTGGTGGAATGAACAAAAAGAGTAATACTCACCTCCACTCCCAGCTGTTCCCATTCCATTGGTGCCAAGTATTGACTGGTCTTTACTTCTTGGTGCAGAGCAATGATGTCCCAATAGTGGGACATGTTACCACTGCAGCCAATCACTGAGTGAAGAGAGCTGGTAATTGGCTGCAGTGGCTACTTGGCCCTGGTGTCAGTGATGTCATTGTTGGCTCACTGAATCTGGACGTGAAGACCAGTAAGGACCAGACACCAGTAAATCAGGAGTGGTGGGGAGCAGGGGAGGTGAGTATGATTTTCTTTTAAAATTTAACCTGTTTACAAAAATCTTTACTCCATTTAGCTCCTTCAATATTTGCTGCATTGTACATTGTAGTAAGATGCAGCAAATTTATTAAGAGGGGAGCACACCTCTTAAGGGTTAAGCCACATGGGCGTTTTAATGTGCATTTTTTCATGCGTAAAAAAGATCACACTATATAGAACCAATGCTTTTCCATGGCAGCGGTCACATGTGCAAATTTTACATGTGGAAAAATGTCTGCGGCAAAAATTATAGGACACCGTTTTTTAAATTGCAGGTAACTGTGGCATCTGTGTTTTTTGATTGTGAAACCCCTGGATAGTGTCGCATCAAGGGGTTTCACCTTGTGCTCAATGGGGCCGGCGGCAGCAGTGCCGACCCCATGCAGAACATACAGTGAAGATCGCAAACCTCTGGCACAGCTGTGGCAGAGGAGTGTGATGATCTCCCATTGAATTCAATGGAGCCGGCGCTACAGCCGGCTCCATTGAAAGCAATGGGCTGCTGGCAAGCTCTGCTGTGATTTTTGGGGAAGGGCTTTAAATATAAGACCTTCCCTGAAAATCATCCCTGAAATGTGTAAAAAAAAAAAAAAATAAATAAATTTATATATATATATATATATGTGTGTGTGTATACTCACCTCTCTGCAGTTGCAGGGGCTCAAGCACGTCTAGCTGGGTTTTCCCCCAGAACTGCTATGAAGAGCTTTCAGCAGGCGGTAATTTAAAATCCCCGCCTGCTGAAAGGGCTGCCTCTGATTGGCTGAGCACTGTGACCAATCAGAGGCAGCTCTCAGCTGTCATTCAATAGCTGAGAGCTGCCTCTGATTGGTCATCACAGTGCTCAGCCAATCAGAGGCAACCATTTCAGAAGGCGGGGATTTTAAATCCCCACCTGCTGAAAGCTCTTCATAGCAGGTCAGGACAAGACCCGGCTAGACACGCCTGAACCCCGGCAGCTGCAGAGAGGTGAGTATATATATATATATATATATTTTTTTTTTTACACATGTTGTTGTTTTACCACTGCAAATCACATTTCAAGTGTCTGTCCCCAAGGGTCTACTTTTCAGCTTCTCTGCAACTCACTGTCTGTCGGAAGGTACAGAGCTTCTATTTTCACAAGCATACAGTGACATTTCCTTGCCAATGAGAGGTGGAGTTATTTTCACAGGGGCACTCCCAAGCACTTAGGGGCTGCATGCTGACATATCTGCAGACACAGTCCCTGCCTTTCCTGAGGGTCTGTGTGTGTGCATATACACACACACATTATATTGAGCTCACTATTTGGCCAGAATGCCTGAAGAGTCCGGGAGAGCAGAGGAGTGGGCATTCAGATACTGTCCACTTACTGATTGGATCACAGATTGTGCAATGCAACATGAGAAGTCAGGGCAAGGAAGTGCAGGATAATGAACTTCTGGCTGAATATTAGGCTAACTAGATGACCCCTTGCATGAAAGTGGATTGCAAACAGCATGGCAACAGAAAGATTGGGAAGACCACCTGAAAATCAGAACTTGCAGACATAAAACCGGGTGCAAACAGCAGCACATGAGAGGATAAGGAGAACTTGTGTTTTAGAAAACCTGCTGAAAACTCAGATTTGCTTTAAGCATAACTTCACTCTTCCCCTACAAAAATTAGGCAAAGGAAGACAAGAAGTCCTGGATCTGGAATGTGGTTATGTGTACGGGTGCAACATCCATGACATCCAGTAAGAAGATTGTCTCAGATAAGATCCTATGCAGACTATAAGAAAAGGAAGGAAGTATGTTGACAAATATACAAAATATCCCGCTTGCGTGGAGGGGGCACTATTTCAACAAGGATAGACACATCCATGGTGGTATAAACTGGGTAGAGGCCACCTTGTCCTATTTGTTTGCCTCATTTCTCCAGTTCATGGTTGACTGTTCTTCACAAAGTTAAGCGTAACTATGTGTGTAACCTAGTAGCATTTGGTACTAAGCCCCCCCCCCCCCATTGCCTATTTAGTTTCCGTTAATTTTGACATGGCCACCAGTCACAGTGAAGGCCAAATATTTGACATGCGTGATTATAAAGCTGAGCAAATGTTTGACACTTCCAAATAGTAATTAAACAGCCCTGCCCTTGGTTCGAATGTCATGTAGTGATTTAAAGAGCTTTGGCTCTCAACATTTCAAACTATGGCTTTCTTGTCTTACTCAAACAATAAGCGTAAGAAGCAAATCCTTGGGAAAACAAATATTTCACAATGCTTGGATAACATCCAGACTTTTTTGAAAGGAAATCACTGATAGCTTCCCAGCCATTAAGATGACCCGTCAGGAAAGCTGCCATCTGTGACAATACTTTATGGTAATGGTTTGGCTCTCGGACCAGATACCTTCAGAAGTCATGTTGTCAGCGAGAATAATAAAAAAAATAGAATCAGGTAAATTAAATTTCATGAGCAAATGCGTCAGGTATTTTCTTTATATGCACTTGATACTTTGAACTTGTTTCCATTACTTCTAGTTGTAGCCACCACTATCCGATGCTGGCGTGTCAAGGAGCCATTTAATCTGACACAGTGTTTTGTATTAGGTATTACCTCATTATCAGGCTGGCAGAGCCAAGATGACCAGATGGTATTCATTAAAGTGTCATTTATTTGTCTGATCATTAATAGACTTTCAGGTTAAGAGCCACTAATCATTAACAGCCTGTACATCGTAACAAATAAACATCCTCCATATGCATTGTGCATCTACCGCGGGTGTGATGATGGCTTCATTCCGTAGATTTGTTTAACATCATTACAAAAAGTTACAATTTTCACAAAGCTAGTCAATGGAGTTTTTGTCAATGTAGAAAGTCAAAAACCGCAAGAATATTCCAGGCAGTTGCAATTATTTGCACATTTTGTTTCCGATATTTCAAGATGTTTTGTGCTATTGTATCATCCTATTCTTCGTCGAGGATACAGGTGTAGCAGGTGTTGTGGTTCCAGTCAACATCTGCTCTCTTTTACCCATGATCTGCTGGCATTGTGCTATCAGTTGGCATTGCATTATATGGACCCAGAGCTGGCCAGGTCTGAGAACAGCAAAGGAAATGTGTTTCATTGCATGTTATGGATCATTGCTTTAGTTTGCTCCACAACAGAGCAGTGCAACACAATGTGGGCTAGAGGATGGCATATGCCAAAGAAAATGTTGTGCAAATGGTTGAGAGAATATATTACAGGGGCAAGAGAGATATGTGATAGCCATATAATCCAATTGATAATGAGATATATCAATATTTTGGACATACAAGATACTACTCCTTATCATATGCAAGCCAACACAGCCGTAATAAGAAAACAAAACTCTGGTTTAGACTTGCATTGGTTCTTAAAGGGGTTGTTTGATTTTTGTAATCTTTTTTGTTTAGGCCCATTTAGATAACGATTATTGCTCAAAAGTCTCTCAAAATACATATTTTGAGCAATAATCGTTGAGTGCATTTACACGGCAAGATAATTGCTCAAAAATCTCTCAAATGGCAGTTTGAGAGACAGTTTTGAGCATTCACTTAAATGAAGGCTCACACTGTATGCAGAGGACAAGTGGGACCACAATCTTCTGCATACAGCTGTTGTCTTCTCGGAGCGCTCAGCTGGTATACAGCTAAGCGCTCCGAGCGGGGTATGCAGTACACAGCTGGAGCACTGTCTTCTTCATACTCTGTCTGTGTTCTCCGAGCGGGATACCATCTGGAACAATAGTAATAGAACTCAGCGTGCAGCACTAATAAGGCTCATTGTTGTCTTTCAGCAAACTGAAAAACAACGATAAATGACTCATTAACGAAAACTGCACAATGTCTGTTCAGTTAGACCCAAGGATTCTTGCTCAAAAGACGCATGGTGCTTGGTCTAGTAATCAGTAACTCGACAAGACCAATGCTCAATCGAGCATCAGCCTTAAACGAGCGTGCTTGCTTATCTCTAGTACGCACCCTGAGGGTGACTACCAACTCCAGTTTTTTTTTTAACTGCGAAAGTCTATGGGACTTGTAATGTAAAAAATCGTGATCACGCAAAATCGCAATTTACCGTGAAATCGTGATTTTAACATTACAAGTCCCATAGACCCCTGCAGAAAAAAAAACGCTGTGAATTTCGCAGTGAAAAAAAAACTGTAGTGGGTAGGCACCCTAAAGGAGTTGTCCACTTACTTTTTAGAAATTTAAATGTCAGGTGCAGATGTAGTAAAATAACAAATCCAGCAGGCCTGCAGTTCACCTGGTTTCAGAGGAAGTCGGGTAACTACCGCCTGCCAATCGGAGGCCACAGAGTCACTGCCCATTTTTCTAGCATCAACCCTCACATCCAAGGCACAATGATGCCAGGGGTTCTGAATGGTGATGCTGCAGTCTCTGATTGGTAGGCAGTAGAGATGAGCGAGCACACTCGTCCGAGCTTGATACTCGTTTGAGTATTAGGGTACTCGAGACAAACACCACGAGGTACTTTAGTCAATTTCATTTCCCGTCCTTGGGTGCGGCGAAGTAGCCGCAGTTATTAGCACTATCCACTGGCTGTATAGTTTTCTGCCCCTGTGCAGAACGTCTCACAATATCCTTTCCTTGGGTGCGGTGAAGTAGCCGCAGTTATTAGCACTGTCCACTGGCTGTATAGTTTTCTGTCCCTGTGCAGAGCATTTCACAATACCCTTTTCTTGGGTCCAGTGAAGTAGCCGCAGTATAGTTTTCTGCTCCTGTGCAAAGCGTCTCACAATACCCTTTCCTTGGGTGCGGTGAAGTAGCCGCAGTTATTTGCACTGTCCACTGGCTGTATAGTTTTCTGCCCCTGTGCAGAGCATCTCACAATACTCTTTCCTTGGGGGCGGGGGGGGGTTGAGGTAGCCACAGTTATTAGCATTGTCCACTGGCTGTATAGTTTTCTGCCGCTGTGCAGAGCATTTCACAGTACCCTTTTCTTGGGTGTGGTAAAGTAGCCGCAGTATAGTTTTCTGCTCCTGTGCAGAGTATCTCACATTACCCTATCCTTGGGTATGGTGGAGTAGCTGCAGTTATTCACACTGTCCACTGGCTGTATAGTTTTCTGCCCCTGTGCAGAGCATCTCACAATACTCTTTCCTTGGGGGGGGTTGAGGTAGCCACAGTTATTAGCACTGTCCACTGGCTGTATAGCCTCCGTCCAGAGGGCTAGGTGTTCAAAGGTGTGGATGTTTTTAAGTGAGAGCGCGGATGACCAACGAACAGTGGTGTGCAAGCTGTGCCACACCAAGATCAGACAAGGAGCCACCACTACCAGCATCACCACCACCAGCATGCACAGGCATATGATGGCCAAGCACCCCACAAGGTCGGACGAAGGCCATTCACCGCCTCAGGTTCCAATCCCCCTGGCCTCTTCCCCTGTGCCACAACCTGCCACACAGATCCAATCCCCCTCCCAGGACGAAGGCACGAGCACCTCCCAGCCTGCACGCCCACCCTCACTTCCACCGTCCTCCACTCCATCCAGCAATGTCTCTCAGCGCAGTGTTCAGCTGTCGCTAACACAAGCGTTGGAGCGAAAATGGAAATACGCCACCACCCACCCGCATGCACAAGCTTTAAACGTGCACATCGCCAAATTAATCAGCCTGTAGATGCTGCCGTAAAGGTTTGTGGAAATGGAGGCTTTCAAAAACATGATGGCGGCGGCGGTTCTGCGCTATTGGGTCCCAAGTAGCCACTATTTTCCCCGGTGTGCTGTCTCCGCCCTACACCAGCACGTCTCCCGCAACATGCCCACACCCTCGCAGTTACTGGGAAGGTCCACTTAACGACGGACACGTGGACAAGTACTGGCAGGCAGGGCCACTATATCTCCCTGACGGCACATTGGGTGAACTTTGTGGAGGCTGGGACCGAGTCACAGCCTGGGACCGCTCAAAAGCCACCACACCAAGAATAGCGGATCCTACCTCGGTGCTGGTATCTGCGGCGTATTATGCTACCTCCTCCAATCCCCCCCTCCTCCTCTGCCACCTCCACCTCTCAATTAAGAAGTGTCAGCACATCACCAGCAGTCTGCAGCGCACGGCAGCACTGCGGTGGGCAAGCGTTAGCAAGCCGTGCTGAAACTAATCAGCTTAGGTGACAAGAGGCACACAGCCCCCGAGCTGTTATAGGGTCTGACACAGCAGACCGACCTCTGGCTTTCGCCTCTATGCTTTCAACCGGGCATGGTCGTGTGTGACAACGGCTGTAACCTGGTGGTAGCTCTGCAGTTGGCAGCCTCACACACGTGCCATGCCTGGCCCAAGTCTTCAATCTGGTGGTTCAGCGGTTTCTGAAAAACTACCCCCAATTGTCTGACCTGCTCGGCAAGGTGCGCCACATCTGCGCACATTTCCGTAAGTCCACCACAGATGCTGTCACTCTCAGGACACTGCAACGTCGATTTCAGCTGCCAGAGCACCGACTGCTGTGCGACGTGCCCACACGCTGGAATTCTACTCTGCACATGTTTACCAGGCTGTACGAACAGCGCAGAGCAATTGTGGAATACCAGCTGCAACATGGGCGGCGGAGTGGTAGTCAGCATTCACAGTTCTTTACAGAGGAGTGAGCATGTATGGCAAACATCTGTCAGGTCCTCGGAAACTTTGAGGAGTCTACCCAAATAGTGAGCGGCGATGCGGCCATCATTAGCGTTACCATCCCGCTGCTTTGCCTACTGAGAACTTCGCTGCTAAGCATAAAGGCCGGCTAGAGCTGGAGATGGAGGATGATAGTATGTCGCTTGATAGCCCGGTCACCCTCACATCTATATGTCAGCGTGTTTTGGAGGAGGATTAGAAGGGGGAGGGCGAGGAGGAGGAGAGGGAAGAGACTACTTGTCACACTGCAGAGGGTACCCTAACCTGCTGTCGACATGTATTTGCTCTCGTGTTACCACAGTTATCTGAGACACTGGTTTGGAACAATCAAAAGAAGCATAACAGATTGAAGAAGACATTCACAGCTGTGCTAGCATACGAGTCCACTTCATGCCCACGACTGCTGAGGGTGTGGGCAGAGGCCGAGGTCCTGGGCGGGGTGAAACTCTGCCATGTGTGGGCACTCTGATTGCTTCATATGTCGTACTGTCCCTGGATTGCAGTGGCTCGCCTATGCTGTTGGTGCACAAAGATTTCCCATTGCGGTGTTTTAGCACAAAAAAACTGAATCACTTGGGTAGGGCGCAAAGTGCAGACGGCTTTCCCATTGCGTTGTGCAGCTATATGACACATACACTGAATGAATTGTTTGGGGATACATGAACTTCACATCGCTATGTAACTCACGGCACATTGGGTCAACCAGGTTGAGGGTGGAAACGAGCCTGGCCCTGGGCCCGCTCAAGTGCTTCCCACACAGAGTATACCTCGGTCATGGTTTCTCTGCCTTATTATGCCACCTCCTCCTCCTGCTTGAAGTCTGGGGATCAGCGCTGGTCGACATGTAGTTGCTCTCGTGCTACCAGTTTTCTGGGACACTGGTTTGGACCAATCAAAAGAAGCGTAACAGATTGAAGGAGACGTTCACCGCTGTACTAGCATCCGAGCCCGCTTTATGCCCACGATTACTGAGTGTGTGGGTAGAGGCTGAGGTCCTGGATGGGGCAGAGTGGGTGGCAACTGCGCCAGGTTTGGCCCATGGAACTTCTTTGTGGTTCATCCCATCTTTGGAGCGATGAAAGCAACAGCAAGTTATGGCACATAGGGTCAACCAGGTGGAGGCTGGGATCGAGCCTGACCCTGGGCCCGCTGACGTGCTTCCCACACAGAGTATTGCGGGTCCTACCTCAGTCACGGTTTCTTGGACTTATTATGCCACCTCCTCCTGCTCCTTGGGGTCTGGGGAACAGCGCTGGTCGGCATGTATTATCTTTCGTGTTTCGTGTTACCACAGTTATCCGAGATACTGGATTCGAGCATACACAGGAAGCGTAACTGATTTCATGAGACTTTCACAGGGTCACTGCACACCTGTGGTGGCTACTTTTGCGACACCTCCTGCTTCAAAGCAATCTTTGGTGTTAGTCTGCATTGCTGCATTGTGGGGATGTGTGGAGGTACTGCCATCTGAGTCCCCTTCGTTCCCGCGTTAGCGGCTCCTGACAATTTTGTAACGGAGGTGGTACAAGATTGGAATGATGATCAGACGTCAATTTATCATCAATTCTCATCAGCATTGTGGGCTATTATCCACACTTTCAAGGAGGGTGACTGCCAGGCCCTCCCAACCCTCTGCTGTGTGTGTCTCCGGATCCTCCTTATCCAAGACACACTTATAAATAGACATGACGGTGGTGTGGCTATGAAGCGAGCGTGTGGCATGAGTGCAGCCGAACGCTGCGCAGGGGAAAATTTGAGTACGCTGTGGACGCTGGCTGGTGCAGGGGATTTGACAGCAATGCCAGCATGTAACCCAGGAGAAGAAGTAGTGGTGTCATCCGCAGGCAGTGATTGGCCTTGGTTGCAGCTAGTGTGGTGCTTAGCTAAGATGTGCCAGCGCGTGTGCCTTGCTAATGATGGTCTGTCCCAAGTAAATTGTTAGGGGGGGTGACCGCCAGTCTCTTGCCCCCTATTTGGCTTTATAGTGCAACCTGGGAGCCTCAGATGCATCCATGATGCTGCTCCTGCCATTCCCTATCTGTTTCTGTGGTGTTTCGATGACTTTTTAAGGTTTTCCGGTGTTTCACAAATCATCCCCTATGCGGAGCATCGGACAGCCTGAAAAATACTCGAGTCGCCCATTGACTTCAATTGGGTTCGTTACTCGAAACGAGCTCTTGAGTATTACGAAAAGCGCGACTCGAGTACCGAGCACCCAAGCATTTTGGTACTCGCTCATCTCTAGTAGGCAGTGGTCACTTCATTTCCCCTATCAACAAAGAGCAGGGGAATTGCAGGCCTGCAGTGCTGCATTCCTAGGGCTGAGAAGGGCTATGTACAACTGGATTTGTTATTTTACCACATCTGCATCTGACATACACATTTCAAAAAGTAGCCAAAGAACCCCTTTAAAGGGATATTCCAGGCTTTTACTGTTGATGACCTATCCTTCTGTCACTCTAGTGGGGCTGAACATCATTATCGGTGGTCAGAGCTGAAAGTGTAATAAGGACTTTGTTCCTATTGCAATCAATGGGAGCAATGCATCCTATTACACTTCTTGATCTTCATTGCGTTCAGAGATGGACGTGGAATAGGAGGCATTGCTCCCATTGATTTCAATTGAAATAAAGCCATCTATTACATTTCTGACCCTAACCACTGATGACAACATCCAGCACTACTGCACTGACAGTGGGCCTGGAGGATCAGCTGATCCACGAGGATCCGGAGAGGCGAACCCCAGCAGATCATCTATTGATGAGCTACTCTGAGGACTGAATACATTCCCCTGGGGTATGACATAGATGTCTGATAAGTGTTATTACTAGAGATGAGCGAGCACCAAAATGCTCGGGTGCTCGTTACTCGAGACAAATTTTTCGCGATGCTCGAGGGTTCGTTTCAAGTAAAGAACCCCATTGAAGTCAATGGGCGACTCGAGCATTTTTGTATATCGCCGATGCTCGCTAAGGTTTTCATTTGTGGTAAAAAGGGGCAATTCAAGAAAGTGATGGGAACGACACAGAAACGGATAGGGCAGGCGAGGGGCTACATGTTGGGCTGCATCTCAAGTTCTCAGGTCCCACTAATAAGCCACAATAGCGGCAAGAGTGCCCCCCCCCAACAACTTTAACATCTGAAAAGCCCTCATTAGCAATGCATACCTTAGCTAAGCACCACACTACCTCCAACAAAGCACAATCACTGCCTGCATGACACTCCGCTGCCACTTCTCCTGGGTTACATGCTGACCAACCCCCCCTGCACGACCCAGTGTCCACAGCGCACACCAAACTGTCCCTGCCCAGCCTTCAGCTGCCCTCATGCCACGCCACCCTCATGTCTATTTATAAGTGCGTCTGCCACAGGAAAAGCAGGCACACACTGCAGAGGGTTGGCACGGCTAGGCAGCGACCCTCTTTAAAAGGGGTGGGGCGATAGTCCACAATGCTGTACAGAAGCAATGAGAAATCCAATCCTGTGCCACCTCCATCTGGAGCTGCACACGTGGGCATAGCAATGGGGAACCTATGTGCCACACACTATTCATTCTGCCAAGGTGTCTGCATGCCCCAGTCAGACCGCGTTTTTTTTATATATAGTCACAGGCAGGTACAACTCCGCAATGGGAATTCCGTGTGCACCCACAGCATGGGTGGCTCCCTGGAACCAACCGGCGGTACATAAAAATATCCCATTGCAGTGCCCAACACAGCTGAGGTAGTAATGTCATGTTTAATGCAGGTGGGCTTCGGCCCACACTGCATGCCCCAGTCAGACTGGGGTTCTTTAGAAGTGGACACATGTAGTTACAACTCCCTGTGCACCCACAGCATGGGTGGCTCCCTGGAACCCAGCGGCGGTACATAAATATATCCCATTGCATTGCTCAACACAGCTGAGGTAGTAATGTCGTGCTTAATGCAGGTGGGCCTCGGCCCACACTGCATGCCCCAGATAGACTGGGGTTCTTTAGAAGTGGAAACAGATGCATTTACAACTCCCTGTGGACCCACAGCATGGGTGGGTGCCAGGAAGCCACCGGCGGTACATAACAATATCCCATTGCATTGCCCAACACAGCTGAGGTAGTAATGTCGTGCTTAATGCAGGTGGGCTTCGGCCCACACTGCATGCCCCAGTCAGACTGGGGTTCTTTAGAAGTGGACACATGTAGTTACAACTCCCTGTGCACCCACAGCATGGGTGGCTCCCTGGAACCCACCGGCGGTACATAAATATATCCCATTGCATTGCCCAACACAGCTGAGGTAGTAATGTCGTGCTTAATGCAGGTGGGCTTCGGCCCACACTGCATGCCCCAGTCAGACTGGGGTTCTTTAGAAGTGGACACATGTAGTTACAACTCCCTGTGGACCCACAGCATGGGTGGGTGCCAGGAAGCCACCGGCAGTACATAAATATATCCCATTGCATTGCCCAACAAAGCTGAGGTAGTAATGTCGTGCTTAATGCAGGTGGGCTTCGGCCCACACTGCATGCCCCAGTCAGACTGGGGTTCTTTAGAAGTGGACACATGTAGTTACAACTCCCTGTGCACCCACAGTATGGGTGGCTCACTAGAACCCACCGGCGGTACATAAATATATCCCATTGCATTGCCCAACACAGCTGAGGTAGTAATGTCGTGCTTAATTCAGGTGGGCTTCGGCCCACACTGCATGCCCCAGTCAGACTGGGGTTCTTTAGAAGTGGACACATGTAGTTACAACTCCCTGTGGACCCACAGCATGGGCGGGTGCCAGGAAGCCACCGGCGGTACATAAATATATCCCATTGCATTGCCCAACACAGCTGAGGTAGTAATGTCATGTTTAATGCAGGTGGGCTTTGGCCCACACTGCATGCCCCAGTCAGACTGGGGTTCTTTAGAAGTGGAAACAGATGCATTTACAACTCCCTGTGGACCCACAGCATGGGTGGCTCCCTGGAACCCACTGGCGGTACATAAAAATATCCCATTGCATTGCCCAACACAGCGGATGTAACGTCAGCTGTAATGCAGGTGGGCTAAAAATTCATTTGATTACAGTGTAGGCGAGGGCCCACAAAAATTGCTGTATCAACAGTACTAATGTACATCAGAAAAATTGGCCATGGCCAACCAAGAGGGCAGGTGAAACCCATTAATCGCTTTGGTTAATGTGGCTTAATTGGTAACTAGGCCAGGAGGCAGCCCAGTTAAAATAAAAATTGGTGGAGGTGAAAGTTTCAACGCTTTAATGAGCATTAAAACGTATAAAAATTGTTTAGAAAAATTATATGACTGAGCCTTGTGGCCCTAAAAAAATTGCCCGTTCGGCGTGATTATGTGAGGTTTCAGGAGGAGGAGCAGCAGGAGGAGGAGGAGGAATATTATACACAGATTGATGCAGCGAAAAGGTCCCCGTTTTTGATGGGGATACAGAACGATGCTTCCATCCGCGGGTGCAGCCTACCTATTGCTTAGGTATCGCTGCTGTCCGCTGGTGGAGAAGAGAAATCTGGGGAAATCCAGGCTTTATTCATCTTGATAAGTGTTAGCCTGTCGGCACTGTCGGTTGACAGGCGGGTACGCTTATCTGTGATGATTCCCCCAGCCGCACTAAACACCCTCTCTGACAAGACGCTAGCCGCAGGACAAGCAAGCACCTCCAGGGCATACAGCGTGAGTTCAGGCCACGTGTCCAGCTTCGACACCCAGTAGTTGTAGGGGGCAGAGGCGTCACGGAGGACGGTCGTGCGATCGGCTACGTACTCCCTCACCATCCTTTTACAGTGCTCCCGCCGACTCAGCCGTGACTGGGGAGCGGTGACACGGTCTTGCTGGGGAGCCATAAAGCTGTCAAGGGCCTTATAGAGTGTTGGCTTGCCTGTGCTGTACATGCTGCCTGATCTCCGCGCCTCCCCTGCTACCTGGCCCTCGGAACTGCGCCTTCGGCCACTAGCGCTGTCGGATGGGAATTTTACCATCAGTTTGTCCGCCAGGGTCCTGTGGTATAGCAACACTCTCGAACCCCTTTCCTCTTCGGGTATGAGAGTGGAAAGGTTCTCCTTATACCGTGGGTCGAGCAGTATGTACACCCAGTAATCCGTAGTGGCCAGAATGCGTGTAACGCGAGGGTCACGAGAAAGGCATCCTAACATGAAGTCAGCCATGTGTGCCAGGGTACCTGTACGCAACACATGGCTGTCCTCACTAGGAAGATCACTTTCAGGATCCTCCTCCTCCTCCTCAGGCCATACACGCTGAAAGGATGACAGTCCAGCAGCATGTGTACCCTCACCAGTGGGCCAAGCTGTCTCTTCCCCCTCCTCCTCATCTTCCTCCTCCTCCTCCTCCTCACCGCGCTGAGATATAGACAGGAGGGTGCTCTGACTATCCAGCGACATACTGTCTTCCCCCGCCTCCGTTTCCGAGTGCAAAGCGTCTGCCTTTATGCTTTGCAGGGAACTTCTCAAGAGGCATAGCAGAGGAATGGTGACGCTAATGATTGCAGCATTGCCGCTCACCACCTGGGTAGACTCCTCAAAGTTTCGAAGGACCTGGCAGATGTCTGCCAACCAGGCCCACTCTTCTGAAAATAAATGAGGAGGCTGACTCCCACTGCGCCGCCCATGTTGGAGTTGGTATTCCACTATAGCTCTACGCTGCTCATAGAGCCTGGCCAACATGTGGAGCATAGAGTTCCACCGTGTGGGCACGTCGCACAGCAGTCGGTTCACTGGCAGATTAAACCGATGTTGCAGGGTGCGCAGGGTGGCAGCGTCCGTGTGGGACTTGCGGAAATGTGCGCAGAGCCGGCGCACCTTTCCGAGCAGGTCTGACAAGCGTGGGTAGCTTTTCAGAAAGCGCTGAACCACCAAATTAAAGACGTGGGCCAGGCATGGCACGTGCGTGAGGCTGCCGAGCTGCAGAGCCGCCACCAGGTTACGGCCGTTGTCACACACGACCATGCCCGGTTGGAGGCTCAGCGGCGCAAGCCAGCGGTCGGTCTGCTCTGTCAGACCCTGCAGCAGTTCGTGAGCCGTGTGCCTCCTATCTCCTAAGCTGAGTAGTTTCAGCACGGCCTGCTGACGCTTGCCCACCGCTGTGCTGCCACGACGCGCGACACCGACTGCTGCCAACGTGCTGCTGCTGACACATCTTGATTGCGAGACAGAGGTTGCGTTCGAGGAGGAGGAGGAGGAGGGTGGTTTACTGGAGGAAGCATACACCGCCGCAGATACCACCACCGAGCTGTGGCCCGCAATTCTGGGGGTGGGTAGGACCTGAGCGGTCCCAGGCTCTGACTCTGTCCCAGCCTCCAATAAATTCACCCAATGTGCCGTCAGGGAGATATAGTGGCCCTGCCCGCCTGTGCTTGTCCACGTGTCCGTTGTTAAGTGGACCTTGGCAGTAACCGCGTTGGTGAGGGCGCGTACAATGTTGCGGGAGACGTGGTCGTGCAGGGCTGGGACGGCACATCGGGAAAAGTAGTGGCGACTGGGAACTGAGTAGCGCGGGGCCGCCGCCGCCATCATACTTTTGAAGGACTCCGTTTCCACAAGCCTATACGGCAGCATCTCCAGGCTGATAAATTTGGCTATGTGCACGTTTAACGCTTGAGCGTGCGGGTGCCTGGCGGCGTACTTGCGCTTGCGCTCAAACACTTGCGCTAGCGACGGCTGGACGCTGCGCTGACAGACATTTCTGGATGGGGCCGAGGACAGCGGAGGTGAGGGTGTGGGTGCAGGCCAGGAGACGGTAGTGCCTGTGTCCTCAGAGCGGGGTTGGATCTCAGTGACAGGTTGGGGCACAGGGGGAGAGGCAGCGGTGCAAACCGGAGGCGGTGAACAGCCTTCGTCCCACCTTGTGGGGTGCTTGGCCATCATATGTCTGCGCATACTGGTGGTGGTGAGGCTGGTGGTGGTGGCTCCCCGGCTGATCTTGGCGCGACAAAGGTTGCACACCACTGTTCGTCGGTCGTCTGCACTCTCAGTGAAAAACTGCCAGACCTTTGAGCACCTCGGCCTCTGCAGGGTGGCATGGCGCGAGGGGGCGCTTTGGGAAACAGTTGGTGGATTATTCGGTCTGGCCCTGCCTCTACCCCTGGCCACCGCACTGCCTCTTGCAACCTGCCCTGCTGCTGCCCTTGCCTCCCCCTCTGAAGACCTGTCCTCAGTAGGCGTAGCAAACCAGGTGGGGTCAGTCACCTCATCGTCCTCCTGCTGCTCTTCCTCAGAATCCTCGGTGCGCTCCTCCCTCGGACTTAATGCCCTTACTACTACCTCACTGATAGACAACTGTGTCTCATCGTCATCGGCCTCCTCACCCACTGAAAGGTCTTGAGACAGTTGCCGGAAGTCCCCAGCCTCATCCCCCGGACCCCGGGAACTTTGCAATGGTTGGGCATCAGTCACGATAAACTCCTCTGGTGGGAGAGGAACCACTGCTGCCCAATCTGAGCAGGGGCCCGAGAACAGTTCCTGGGAGTCTGCCCGCTCCTCAGAATGTCTCATTTTCATGGAGTGAGGAGGCTGGGAGGAAGGAGGAGCAGCAGCCAGAGGATTCTGAGTTGCAGCAGTGGACGGCACAGAACTCTGGGTGGACGATAGGTTGCTGGAAGCACTTTCTGCCATCCACGACAGGACCTGCTCACACTGCTCATTTTCTAATAAGGGTCTACCGCGTGGACCCATTAAATGTGCTATGAATGTGGGAACGCCAGAAACGTGCCTCCCTCCAAATCCCGCAGCAGTCGGCTGCAATACACCAGGATCAGGAGCTCGGCCTGTGCCCACACCCGGACTAGGGCCTCCGCGTCCTCGGCCGCGCCCATGTCCTCTAGGCCTACCCCTACCCCTCAGCATGCTGTATTACCAGGAATGCAGAAACACAACACTGTAATTAAATGTGCCGCTTATTGGCCTGTGGTTTGAGGCTGAGTTCGCTTACGGAACGCCAGGAAATAATTTGGCGCAAGCCTGCTGTAACACTTAGCTGGCTGCGTATTTATTTGGAGAAATTTTACCCCCAGCACACACGGACCCACAACACTGAGCAGAGTGACAGGCAGGCCAAATAGATTTTTTTCAAATCTTTTTTTGCAAAAGGACCACTGCGTATATTCAATCTATAAGATGTCTTCTGTCCCTGCCTCCACACTTCTGTCCCTGGACTGTGTGACGGAACTGCAGTGTTGCACTGTTATTAAGTGCAACAGAGCGGTGATTTCAGAGCCAGGAAATAATTTGGCACAAGCCTGCTGTAACACTTAGCTGGCTGCGTATTTATTTGGAGAACTACTACCCCCAGCAGACACAGACCCAGAACACTGAGCAGAGTGACAGGCAGGCCAAATAGATTTTTTTCAAATCTTTTTTTGCAAAAGGACCACGGCGTATATTCAATCTATAAGATGTCTTCTGGCCCTGCCTACACAATTCTGTCCCTGTAGTATTACTGCAGGGCGCAATGCTCTGCACGGCCGATATGCCAAAAAAAAAAAAAAAGTGCAACACTGCTAACAGCAGCCTCCACAGTACTGCACACGGTTAGATGTGGCCCTAAGAAGGACCGTTGGGGTTCTTGAAGCCTACACTAACTCCTAACACTCTCCCTATAGCAGCTCCGGCACCAATAGCACTGTCCCTCAGCTATCTCACAAGGCATCTGAGCCGAGCCGCGGGAGGGGCCGATTTTTATACTCGGGTGACACCTGATCTCCCCAGCCACTCACTGCAGGGGGGTGGTATAGGGCTTAAACGTCGCAGGGGGAAGTTGTAATGCCTTCCCTGTCTTTCAATTGGCCAGAAAAGCGCGCTAACGTCTCAGAGAGGAAAGTGAAAGTAACTCGAACATCGCGTGGTACTCGTTACGAGTAACGAGCATCTCGAACACGCTAATACTCGAACGAGTATCAAGCTCGGACGAGTACGTTCACTCATCTCTAGTTATTACCAATGTTGAGACCCTAAGCTATCTAGAGAATGGACGTCCCCTGACCACATCCCACCTGCGAGGCAACCTCAAGCTAACAGATCCAGGTGGTGATTGAATGGAGATATCCTCTACAGAAGTCATCTAAACAGTTAGGCCTCCTTCCCACGAACGGATTTACGCCGCGTAAATCCGCGGCAAAAATCCGCTGCATTTCCCCCTGCTATTAGGTTCTATTGAACCTAATAGCACAATGCTCACGATGCGTAATTCCACCGCGGAATTACGCACCGTGAAATCTCCCGTCCTCACCCGCAGCATGTTCTATTTGCTGCGGGTGTACGCGCTGACGGCTTCCATTGCAGTCAATGGAAGCCGTCCGTTCACGCTATCTCCCGCTGCAACCAGCGGAAGATAGCGTGAAAAAACGCTTCCCCGCCTACCGCCGCGTGTCATATGACGCGGCCGGCGCGTCACGTGACACGGCCGGCCGCGTCATGTGACGCGGTGGGCGTGTCACATGACGCGATGGCGGTGGGCGGGGAAGCGTCTTCACGCTATCTTCCGCTGGTAAGTATGGGGTCTCTGGGGGGCGCGGTGACGGGCTTCACTGCGGAATATTACGCGGCGGAGCCCGTCACGCTCGTTGGAAGGAGGCCTTAAGGATTGCCATCTCTTTACTCATTCTCCACCTGGATGCTACAGCCTGATGTAGAACAGAGCTCTGGGGATCCCTAGCCAGGAGATAGGTGTGAGTTCCTATTTAGAATAAGAGAATAAAAGCCAATAGAGTAAAAAGAGATCTAAACCAAGTAAAAGAAAGTCAGAAAGAGAGAGAAGAATAAAATGATAAAGAATAGCATATGGAAACTGTCCAAGTACCTATGGCATAAGAGCGTACAAATATGATCCTAGCATTTAATTGTAATAACTACTGCAAAGAAAAGCAATGCCAATGCAATATAATGCCCTTAATGAAAAACTCTCCCAGTAATAAATCATTATACTGATTACACCTTTAATCCTGTCTCCTGGAGTCCCTTCCCACCACCAAACCATCTGCACTGAGGTACCACACTGCTCTCCAGGAAGATAAGATAACTTCCCTTATATTTTGCCCATTTTTATTATTTTCTTCAGCACAGGTTACAGCTTGTATATGGAATAGCATTATTAGTTTGATAAACATACCACCATACACTGCCTGACTTCATGGGTAGCAGCCAACACAAAACTAGAACACCATTCACACTGCAGCGTTTTCATGCAGGCATGATTCGTGAGAGGGGGAATAGCAGAACCACTGCTCCCACTGGCCTGTGGATGCTACACTACCTAGGACACCCAAGGATGCTGTTGTGTTGATATTAGAGTGAAGAGGTGGTGGTGTTCAAGCAACTGTTCTATGATTTGTTCTGCTGATCTTGGATTTGTATCCCCACCGATCATACAAATCTTGTAGAGAATCATTAATGTATCAAATGTTAATTTTTATATCAGTGAGAGGGCACCAGGTTCAGACTCAGGATCTACCCCTTTCTCTGGAGACCCCAATGTGGTAGGCTTGGGGTTAGTAGGCTGGGCAGGCTCTGGAACCATAAGGAATAAGCCCAACCCCTTTAACATTATCATAGTATCCCCATCCACATACTGAGGCAGGAGCACTAGCAGGGACTTATGTCCAGGTTCTGGCCAAACTGGTTCGGGTAAAAACTGTTTATGAAAATGTGCTCCTCTAGAAGCTAAAGCTCAAAGATACATTGTAAAGAACCCAAAAGTCAACATTGGCGCCATATCCAGGAACTTTAATAAGTAGAACAATTTAACTGGAAGAACAAGGATGATAGTCCGATTCCCATCTACGGGTTTATTTCCTAAGCCCATTATCAGGTCAGTACCAACCAGTTAGTTTCCTATGCAACAGGGCTTCTGAAGTTCTTATAGAGGAACTGGGGTATTCAATCCTATGACATGTCCAGGCAGGTTGTTGTAGTCAGGGAGAGGGGAAAGGTAGCAAGGCAACTGTAGGGTCTGAGGCTTTCCTTTCACATTCGGTGTCTGAGGGCTAATCACCAGTTGGGCAGAACTACTGCAATTGGGCAGTACCACAAGAGAGACTCCAAACTTCATGTCCACTCATCAGCAGCGTCACCCACTACCCTTCTGGAGATGGGTCTCATCCTACTCAGAGTGCTACTGCTCACTCCTGCCCCTTCCTAAAGTCACAACAACATGCATCAACCTCGTTACGTAATAATATGAATTTAAAACAATAATCACAGTAAAAGAGAACACAGATCCTACAAAATTGTACCCCTCTTACAGTTTCACCTTCCAACCATGGCTTACATTGATACAACAGCCAATATTAACAAGTTATCCAAGTTCTTATGACTTGTATAAAACATACAGAATCTGACTGTATCTCCAAGATCTAGCTAAACTTTCTTCAGCTGTCTAATTACTGTTGACAATGTCCATATCTGAAAGGGATAATGGAGAGACACTCCAGAGATGCAAAATTAATGTTCTTAAATTTTGCAGGAGCAGATCCCTGGGGTTTGAAAAGTCTCATCAGTTTTCCAAGACTTTACTTTTCAAATATCATGCTCATCATTATTTCTGTGCTCGTGTCATGCCAGAAGCCTCGGAAAAAAAAAGTAAAACGCTAGAGCCTTCGCACTGAGAGATGACAGCGAGATCTTCCTGTCAAATTCATTCAACTTCAGTGACTGCAAATACCATGGAGCAGCTACATCAGTGAAGGCCCTCACACAGCCATTGGCTTTGGAATAGCATCATGTTTCAAGTTTCTCAAGGGCAAAAGCTTCACTTAATGAAGTGTTTAGGGGCCACTTCTTAACAAACTGTAGTTGTGGAGAAGTTCTTCAACTTGTCTTTATGGGAATGAAGTAGTCATTACTAAAGTAAATGCATCACTTATACTGAGCTTTAAGAGGTATTCCAGATTCTTCATATAAAGTGTTTTTTGGATAGTGAAAAGTTATATACACTTTTCCAAAATGCTTTCTGTATTAGTTCTGTGCTGTTTTTTTAAAACTTCTGCTTGATGTCATTCAATAGGAACCTTCTTAAAGCGATCCTCCAGTTTCAGGACCAGAGTGGGACATATTACCTCATGTTGTTCTTCTCTATCATCCTTCCAATCTGCAGATTCCAGATCCCATTTTTGGCCTTCTTAGATGGCTAATGCAATCTTCAGACTATCTAATCCCCATAGTACATTAGACTACTAATGCACTATACCTCCCCTCAGATTGGCCAAAGTTGCTTACATGATCAGCATGGCCAATCACAGTGCATTAGGTAGTTAGAAAATTGCTGCAGCCATCTTGGATAGCTTAAGACAGAACCTGGACTAGCAGATCGGAGGGGAACTAGAGAACAGCTGAAGGGTCACTTTATTAGCGTAGGCATGACAAGAAGCTCTACACTATCTATGGAGCATAGCCATTGCCATTCGCTTTAAATTGGCCAGTGAGCTATGCAAATAGCATATGTATGCTATGCCATTGCGATCATGGCAGTAAATGCTACATCTGAAAGCTATTTTTCATAATGGGACTCATAATTTAATATTCCTGATGCAGGGATAGATAGATAGATAGATAGATAGATAGATAGATAGATAGATAGATAGATAGATAGATAGGAGATAGATAGATAGATAGATAGATGTGAGATAGATAGATAGATGGATAGATGTGAGATAGATAGATAGATAGATAGATAGATAGATAGATAGATAGATAGATAGATAGATAGATAGATATGAGATAGATAGATGTGAGATAGATAGATAGATAGATAGGAGATAGATAGATAGATAGATGTGAGATAGATAGATAGATAGATAGATAGGAGATAGATAGATAGATAGATAGATAGATGTGAGATAGATAGATAGATAGATAGATAGATAGATAGATAGGAGATAGATAGATAGATAGATAGATAGATAGATAGATAGATAGATAGATAGATAGATAGATAGATATGAGATAGATAGATAGATAGATAGATAGATAGATAGATAAATAGATAGATAGATATGAGATAGATAGATAGATAGATAGATAGTTATGAGATAGGTAAATAGAGTAGCTTTTTTGCAAACTTCTAGGGTTTGTTGCAGATTTGTGGCTGCAATTGTGGCTGCAAAATCTGCACCCACAATGCACAGCAAATAGAACTTCAAAGTGACTTCAAAGTGTTCCTTCACATGTGGTTCCCACACATTTCGAGTACAAGGGGAAAAAAAATGTGGCATGTTCTATTTTCAGGTGCCATTTAGCACTGAATGCCCCGTCTGCACGTAATCCTGCCGGAACTGCGTGGTTTAGTGGTGTTAAATGATGCTACCTTGGCCTTCTAGATCACCTGACCCACCTACAGAGTCAACTGACCCACCTACAAGTCAGCTTACCCTCTTACCAAGCCAGCTGCCCCAATGCCAAGTAGGCTGCCCCTGCTACTAAGTAGGCTGGCCTATCTACTTAAACATGGCACTGCCGAGAGTATGCCGACGTGAGCGGTCCTGGCAGTGCAATAAAGTACAGTAAAATGCACCGATTACCTGTGAGGTGCAGGGCTGCCCACTGGGTTGAAATATGCCGTCACTAGTAGGTTGTGAGCCTGTGTGGTCACTACACGTACTATGTGGCCTGACACCCTATATATGCTTTATCTATGTGCAAATATAGAACTAAGCAGCCCCCCCCTCTCAATATAAGGAGAGAATGTGAGTGGTTGTCCATCAGTATCTCGCACCTGTGCAATTGCTCCTCCATATAGCAGTTTGGCTTTCAGCATGTTGAAGAATATTGTGCATTTACCTGCCCTCTTGTTTTACTACATTGGTAAGTAAATGGCCATTTGCTGTAATTTTTTTGATTTTGTAATTCAGCTCTATTCATTTCACTGGGGCTGCAGTAGCAGACACAGCCTGTGGACAAGTGTAGAGCTGCTTTTGGAAGGCTACATACATGTTTTCCTAGTTCTGTACAACACCTTTAACTATTTATCGCATGCTGGCGAGCACAAATCACGACCCAATAGCGCACTCGCCTGTGTGAAGTTAGCCGTAATGTGTGTAAAACAATCCTGTTATATTATGTTGCAACTGTTCCTTTAAGGTGGCTGGGCTTTGGTGGTGCGAAATGTATGGTTGATTCACAAAAGAGTAGGAGGAGATAAGAAGGCCTCAGAGTAACTCCAGGGTGTGGTTGTGGGTTGCTGAACACCATACGGAGAGCAAGACTGTGCTCTCAGAGACAGCCTGAATGGTAAAACGGGACACAAATGTATGGATAAAGGACAAGGTGACCTAGGCTCCTGTCTATGCTGTGCAAGAGTGTCAGCAAAAGTTGTATACTGAACACTAAAAGCAAGAACCATAATTATTGGTTCTTGGAGTTGGAAGGGGCCTACAGGGTCATCGGGTCCAACCTACTGCTCACTGCAGAATTCATGAAATCATCCCAGACAGATATTTGTCCAGCCTTTGTTTGAACACTTCCATTGAAGGAGAACTCACCACCTTCCGTGGCAACCTGTTCCACTCATTGATCCCCCACACTGTCTAATATCGAATTTGTGTCTCTTCTAGAGATGAGCGAACGTACTCGGTAAGGGCGATTTCGCAATCGAGCACCGCGATTTTCGAGTACTTCACTACTCGGGTGAAAAGTACTCGGGTGCGCCGGGGGGGCTGGGGGGGGAGGGGCGGCGGAGCGGGGGGTAGCAGCGGGAAACAGGGGGGAGCCATCTCTCTCTCCCTCTCCCCCCCACTCCCCTCTGCAACCCCCCGCTCACCCCTGGCGCACCCGAGTACTTTTCACCCGAGTAGTGAAGTACTCGAAAATCGCGGTGCTCGATTGCGAAATCGCCCTTACCGAGTATGTTCGCTCATCTCTAGTCTCTTCCCTTTCAGTTCCATCCCATTGCTTCTAGTCTTTCCTTGCGCAGATGAGAATAGGGCTGATCCCTCTGCACTGTGACAGCCCTTCAGATATTTGTAGACCGCTATTAAGTCTCCTCTCAGCCTTCTTTTTTGCACGCTAAACATTCCCAGATCCTTTAACGGTTCTTCATAGGACATGATTTGCAGCCAACCTGTCTTCCTTCCTTCCTCCCTCCCTCCCTCCCTCCCTCCCTTCCTTCCTCCCTTCCTTCCTCCCTTCCTTCCTTCCTACCTACCTTCCTTCCTTCTTTCTCAACTAACTCTCATTTTCTTAACTCTGGACTGAGACTGACTAGACACTGACCTAAATTACTTAACTTGTTTACTCGAACTGAACTTTCTAGAACAGGGTGAGGCCAGGGGCATAACTATATGGGATGCAGAGGGTGCGGGCCTACAAGCCTTAGGGGGCCCATCAGCCCTCTCTTCTCCATATAAGGAGCCCAGTACTATGAATAAAGCATTATAGATGGGGCCCTGTTACAGATTTTGCATTGGGGCCCGGGAGCTTCAAGTTACACCTCTGGGTGAGGCTATTTATAGACTTTAGTTCCTCCCCTGAGCATAGAGCTCAGGCCCTAGACAGGAGTCTAGTCTGCCCACTGATTGGGACCCGTTGGTTCCTCCAATCACCAAATTAGTTCTAGCACCTATGTAATTAAAGTGACATACTCATTTGCACTGTTGTGTTCTAATATAAATATTGCATATTTTTGTAACTCAATTTGCTGCATTGTGAACCTGTGTCGCACCACCAGCTGATTGGTGGGAATCATGGGTACCTGATTGGCCATCAATAGTATAGAGGATCGATGATCAATAATATTAAGCTGAAAAACCGCTATAAAGTAGCAAAATGGAGACAAAATCCTATAATAATCCCTACATCGTTTCATACACATAGATAAAATAAGGTTTACATAGAAACAAGTTCTCCTTACAGTCAAATAAGTTTTATTCATGCACAAAATGTTCGAAGCGTCTTTGCCCAATTTGTCCTAATGTTTGTTTTGCTAAATCCCCTGTAGTATTCTCATGCTCAGATGCATCTTTATTCCCTCTTCTAAATATACATCCATGGCGCTCTAGCTTTGCCACTTCCAATCAGCAGTGTTAACCCAGAGCAGGCTTTACCCCTGAACACAGATACAGTAAGCCTAACCTGCAGCTAGAGAATGCAATGCGAGCAATCTACCCTCGAGCAGAATCAGCTCGCTCGCCTCGTCAAAAGTCCTGTCTTAATGTTACGGAAAATGTAAGAAAAATAAACAAAAAAAATGCAAAAAAAACAAAAAAAAAAACATCAGATGCTAAATAAATCCCAACACCTCACATCTACGATTCTGTTCTTACAATTCGTTATCTTTTAATATCCAAAGCCATCTGTTTTCGAAATCCCGTCCTTTCAAAGTTTTTTCTTGTTCACTTTGTTTTTACCTCTTTTATTTCCGTCTTACTTATGGGTTTATTTTTATCTAATATGTTCTTGAATTGCAAAATTGCTTTTACAAAGCTGTTTTCCAACTCACAAGGGGTTCCGCACTCGCTGCTGATAAAAATGTCTTATATCTTTTTTTTTATTATTAACTTTTTTATTTATTCGTGTGCTTTTTTGTACATGTAACGTTCAAAGAGAAATGGTATTTGCTTATAGGATGAAGCTGTTATGTAAGATTGGTATTTTATTTGGAGAGCAGCTGCATTTCCCATGTAACTTCACAATTAGTTGTTCCATAAATGATTATTAATTCCAGCAATATAAAGGAACTTTCATATATATTTTATATCCGCTAATTGTATTTTCCTCTTGTTTGCAATTTTATTTTTGCCTAATAGTTTTGAAACTAAAATGCTATTTACATTATTGTGTTCTAGTTCACTAATAGGTTCTGCGATTGGAAAAGTAAAAACAACGTATCTGCTGTATCTATCTGTCTATCTATCTATCTATCTATCTATCTATCTATCTGTCTATCTATCTCATATCTATCTATCTATCTATCTATCTATCTATCTATCTATCTATCCCATATCTATCTATCTATCTATCTATCTATCTATCTATCTATCTATCCATCTATCTATCTCATATCTATCTATCTATCTATTTATCTATCTATCTATCTATCTCATATCTATCTAGCTATCTCATATCTATCTATCTATCTATCTCATATCTATCTATCTATCTATCTATCTATCTATCTCATATCTATCTCATATCTATCTATCTATCTCATATATATCTATCCATCTCATATCTATCTCATATCCATTTATCTATCTATCCCATATCTATCTATCTATCTCATATCTATCTATCTCATATCTATCTATCTATCTATCTATCTATCTATCTATCTATCTATCTATCCCATATCTATCTATCTATCTATCTATCTATCTATCTATCTATCTATCTATCTATCTATCTATCTATCTCATATCTATCTATCTATCTCCTATCTATCTCCTATCTATCCATCTCATATTTATCTATCTATCTATCTCATATCTATCTATCTATCTATCTATCTATCTCATATCTATCTATCTCATATCTATCTATCTATCTATCTATCTATCTATCTATCCATCTATCTCATATCTATCTATCTATCTATCTATCTATCTATCTATCTATCCCATATCTATCTATCTATCTATCTATCTATCTATCTCATATCTATCTATCTCATATCTATCTATCCCAGGGGCGTAGCTAGAGGCTCATGGGCCCGGGTGCAAAAGTTTAGCTTGGGGCCCCCTTCCAGACCCGTCCACCCACCACTCCTTTTCACAGCTACTCCTTGTATATCACTTTTAGCTACATTACTGATTTTTTTTTAATGACCCATCAATGGATCATTAGTAATCAGGGGTTTTAGATTTTTAAAACATCCAGAACACAAGCCTCAAGGCACGCTTTGCTTCCCCAAGAAAGAAAAAAATAATTCTATATACACATACATAATACAGGCACACATACATTGGAGACAGCATGAGCTAACTTTTATAACATGTTAGGGCTCATGTCCACGACCAGGTTTTCACCACATATTATGCACACGTGGTAATCCCAGCATGCTCTCTTTCTCTGCGTACCACGTAACGTGAGCCCTGTACACTTGTATGATACACTGCCCATACGCATTACATTGTTTCCATACGCATTGTCACTCTAAACAGAGTGGGGAATTAAAATAAGAATCCCCCTGTGCATGTGCAGTGCTACACAAAGCCGTATGTGGTCCCTGCCGGCAGCGTGCACGGCTGGGAAATGTGTGAGCTGCTGGTGGTCTCCCACAGTGTTGTAGGCTTACAGCTGTGGCATTGGTGTTGAGCCCTTAGTCACCAATACAGCAGCTCGGTTCTAGCATACCTCTAATAGTGAAGTCAGGTGCCGGCTCGCAGAACCCCCCTCACTCACCACAACTCCCCATCACACAGAACCCCCCTCACTCACCCCCACTCCCCATCACACAGAACCCCCCTCACTCACCCCCACTCCCCATCACACACAGAACCCCCCTCACTCACCCCCACTCCCCATCACACAGAACACCCCTCGTCCCCCCCACTCCCCATCACACAGAACACCCCTCGTCCCCCCCACTCCCCATCACACAGAACACCCCTCGTCCCCCCCACTCCCCATCACACAGAACACCCCTCGTCCCCCCCACTCCCCATCACACACAGAACACCCCTCCCCCCTCTTAATCATACCGAGGACGTTCCCTCTCACTGACTGCACTTACTTTCACTATGGTCTCTGCGCAGGCAGGCAGCCTTTCCTGCACATCGGTGCTTCCTCCCAGGACCTCCGCTCAGACCCCTCCCCTCTGATGATCTCTGTGATGGAGAACAAGATGGGGGAGGGGTCTGAGCGGAGGTCCTGGGAGGAAACGCCGATGTAGGAGAGGCTGCCTGCCTGCGCAGAGACCATAGTGAAAGTAAGTGCAGTCAGTCAGTGTCGCAAAGTAAGCCCCGTGGGCCCCCAGGGGCTCAGGGGCCGGGTCGCAACCGCACCCCCAGCACCCCCTATATGTACGCCAGTGATCTATCCCATATCTATTAGAGATGAGCGAACGTACTCGGATAGGCACTACTCGTCCGAGTAATGTGCCTTATCCGAGTACCGCTCTACTCGTGCTGAAAGATTCGGGGCGCTCCGCTGCTGACAGGTGAGTTGCGGCGGGGAGCGGGGCAGAGCGGGCGGGAGAGAAGGAGAGAAAGATCTCCCCTCCGTTCCTCCCCGCTCTCCCCTGCAGCTCCCCGCTCCGCAGCGCGTCCCGAATCTTTCAGCACGAGCGGGGAGGTACTCGGATAAGGCACATTACTCGGACGAGTAGTGCCTATCCGAGTACGTTCGCTCATCTCTAATATCTATCTATCTATCTATCTATCTATCTATCTCATAACTATCTATCTATCTATCAATCTATCTCACATCTATCTATCTATCTCATATCTATCTATGTCATATCTATCTCATATCTATCTCATATCTATCTATGTCATATCTATCTCACATCTATCTATCTATCTCATATCTATCTATGTCATATCTATCTCATATCTATCTCATATCTATCTATCTCATATCTATCTATCTATCTATCTATCTATCTATCTATCTATCTATCTATCTATCTATCTCATATCTATCTATCTATCTATCTATCTATCTATCTATCTATCTATCTATCTATCTATCTATCTATCCCATATCTATCTATCTATCTATCTATCTATCTATCTATCTATCTATCTATCTATCTATCTCATATCTATCTATCTATCTATCTATCTATCTATCTATCTATCTATCTATCTATCTATCTATCTATCTATCTATCTATCTATCTATCTATCTATCTATCTATCTATTATCTAGACTCCACCTAGGGTTGATTTTTAGGGAAAGGCAGAAGCTGGCAAAGTTTCAGCTTCTGCCCTTGCCCCGACCACTGCTGGACGCGTCACTCACTGATTGGCCTGGCTGCTTCTAACTTCTGCCGTTCTCAGAGTCGATGGCGAGTGCACATGCGTCCCCCTTCTCGATGTGCTTGCGCACTCGCTATCGACTCTCTGTGGATGGCAGAGGTTAGATGCATTCAGGTCAGCGTGAGCACGCAGGAGTCAACCGCTCACACACATCTCTTTCCACAGGTTAGACTCTACAGGGATGCAGGTAAGTATAATTTTTTTTTTTTTTTGCTGACAGAACCCCTTTAACCCCTTAAGGACGCGGCCTATTTTGGCGTTGAGGACCAAGCGATTTTTTGGCATTTTTCCATCTCCATTTTTCAAAAGCCATAACTTTTTTATTTTTCCGTGGACGCGGCCGTATAAGGACTTGTTTTTTTGCGTGGCAAGCTGTAGTTTTTATCGGTGCCACTTTCGGGTACATAGACTATATCGTAAAATTTTTTTTTTTTTTTTATGATAACAGGGAGAGAAAACGCATCAATTCTGCCATAGATTTCTTTTTTCTTTTTTTTAGGGTGAAGTCACACGAACGTATATCGGCTCGTTTTTTACGCTGAGCCGATATACGTTGTCCTCGTGTGCAGGGGGGGGAGGATGGAAGAGCCAGGAGCAGGAACTGAGCTCCCGGCCCACTCTCCGCCTCCTCTCCGCCCCTCTGCACTATTTGTAATGGGAAGAGGTGGGGTCGAGGGGGGGCTAAGTTCCGAGAATTAGCCCCGCCCCTGTCCCACCTTTCCCCATTGAAAATAGTGCAGAGGGGCGGAGAGGAGGCAGAGAGGGGGGCGGGAGCTCAGTTCCTGCACTTGGCTCTTCCATCCTCCCCCCCTGCACATGAGAACAACGTATATCGGCTCGGCGTGAAAACCGAGCCGATATACGTTCGTGTGACTTCACCCTTACAGCGTTAATCATGCAGCATAAATGACACACTAAATTTTTTCTGCGGGTCAGTACGGTAACAACGATACCAAAATTGTTATATTTTTTTTAGGTTTTTACACTTTTTTTGCAATAAAACCCCTTTTTTTTGGAAATCTTTTTTTTTCTCTATAGCTGCATTCAAAGTCCTGTAACTTTTTTATTTTTCTATGTACGGAGCTCTTTAAGGGCTTATTTTTTGCGAGACGAGCTGTAGTTTTTATTGGTACCATTTTGGGGAATGTGCAGCTTCATCACTTTTATTGCATTTTTTGGGAGGCAAAATGCTAATAATTTGCATTTTGCCTCTGTTTTTTAGCGGGTTTTTTTACGCTTTTTGTCGTACAAAATAAAAAACGTGTTCAACTTTGTGTACACGTCGTTACGGACGCATCAATACCCAATATGTGGGGTTTTAATTTTTTTCCATATTTTTTATGCTAATATTAGAAAAAGCATAAAAAAAGTGGGTTTTTTACATTTTTTTTAACATTTTTCTTTTTTTTACACTTTTCTTTTCTTTTTTTTATACTATTTGAGTCCCTCTGAGGGACTTACAACACTGTACCGATGATCGCTGTTATAAGGCATGGCAGAGGTACTGCTCTGCCATGCCTTATCGCTTGTACAGCGATTATAGGCATAGGCAATACAGGACGCCGGTGTCGTGCATCCTGTTGCCATGGTGACAGGCAATACAGGACGCCGGTGTCTTGCATCCTGTTGCCATGGTGACATGCAACAGCCGGCGTCCCACTGCTGCAGCGGGACGCCGGCTGTGACTGATAGCCGGCTCCCGCTGCGGGATAGCGCGGGATCTTATGTGATCTCGCGCCATCCCCAGGACGTACCGGTATGTCCTGTTGCGGGAAGTACCAGGCTCCCAGGACGTACCGGTACGTCCTGGAGCAGGAAGGGGTTAAGGACCAATTGTGATAAATATATGGTGCTTAGTCCTGAGATTTAATCCCAGCTCACAGCAAAATTACGGCGTGGGATTAGAGCCTCTGCCTTTGCAATCAAGCAGGAGCAGGTTGGGTCCTCGGCTATCAGACACAGCCGAATACCCGGAGGAGAAGTTAGAAGCAGTATTTAACCTGTTTTCCTTAGGCTGCAGTGTTGTTTACCCATGTGACCGCTGCAGCCAATAGAAGACCCAATAGGGATGTCACTGATGTCTCATAACAGATAAAGGATGTGCCAATGAGTGCCAATGTGAGCTGGCAGGCTTCAACATGAAGTGACTGGACTACTGGCCCACTGTATCTATAGCATAGACAATGTTAAAAAAAATTTGAAGTGATAGGCTCCCCAACGTCAATGCACATGAGGATGTAAAAGTGTTGTGAAGTTTCAAGCACAACGTGACTGCATGTTAAACATTTCTGTTAATAGGGTCGCACACATGTTCCCTAATTTAAATAAGACTCAAAGTTAAATTAAAATAAAGAGATAGCATTGACTTCTATAGAAGAGTATTGTTAGCATGCTCTATGACATGCAGAAGTCATTGTGCAGGGAGGAAGTAAGCTGTGACATCACCTATTGTGAATGCTGGATCCTGTGTTATCTATACAGGTGTTGGCTCTCTGTAATCCTGTGACTGCTGTAAAGTTTTCCCTACAGAACAGGAAGTATCAGACTATTATTAGGCCTCATGGTCAGTGTGAAAACCACTGGATTTTTTATATATAAATCATGACATAGAACATAAAAAAAGTTCTTAAGGGGATTTTCAAAGTTATTTATTTCAATACAGTTTTAGACCCTGTTTCGCTGGACCACTGTCCAGAAGACTCACTGAAGTCTCAAAAACTTGTTACGTGGGATTCTATATTAGAAGCCCCCAGGACTCCCATCCTTTATCTGTCACACTGCAGAGATCAACCACTTTAAAGAGTGCAGAGGCTGCTGTAATCACACAGCTTCATTATCTATCAAATTCCCTCTGTAGACAACAAATCCTCTTGTAATTCCCTATTTGGGTAACATACTCTAGTTATTTTAGCTTTATTTCTCTATCTATGTCCTCATTCTCTTTCTGTTTACCTACCGCCTCTTCCAGCTGACATTGGCAAGGAGGAAATAACAGTAATTCAAGTCTCCTGCTCCACATTGATGTGAATGAAGTGAGATGTTTATCTAGTATGGGAAATACCTTTCTTACTTTTCTACAAGTGTCAAATACGAACCATGGAGTTTAAAAATCCATAGAAAAGTGCAAAGACGGTAACTAAGGGCCCTTTTACATGGAATAATTATCGTTCAAAAAAACAATGGTGTTTAGCTGAACGTTAATTGTTCATTGTAAACACGGACAATGGATGAACAATGAATGATCATTTGTTTAATGATAATTTGTCGCTCATTGTTCAGTCAATTGCAAGTGTTACTTTTAAAAAGCTATAGTTCAGTCGTTCCCATTCTTTAGTGCAGTTCCCTGAAAGGCCAACGATTGTTCGAATAGTCACTCAAAAGAGAGAAACAAATGACAGTCATTCCTTAAAAACAGCGGCGGGGTGATGAGTGATAATTCACTCACTAGTTCTTTAATTTCAGCTCACCTAAAAATATTCACTGGTTGATCACAAGTCGTCTGGTGTAAAGTCACTTCAAACAATTTATGACCAGATTTGCATGTTGGTCTTCCCTACAGGTGATATGTTAGCAAACAACTGATGAACAATCATCCCTCTCTGTAAAAGCTTTCACACAACTGTCGTCGTAAACCTCAGGAATAGAGATGAGCGAGTATACTCGCTAAGGCACATTACTCGAGCGAGTAGTGCCTTAGCCGAGTATCTCCCCGCTCGTCTCTAAAGATTCGGGGCCGGCGGGGAGTGGCGGGGGAGAGTGGGAAGGAACGGAGGGGAGATCTCTTTCTCCCTCTCCCTCCCCCCTCCCCCCGCTCCCCACCGCAACTCACCTGTCACCCGCGCCGGCCCCCGAATCTTTAGAGACGAGCGGAGAGATACTCGGCTAAGGCACTACTCACTCGAGCAATGTGCCTTAGCGAATATACTCGCTCATCTCTATTCCTGAGGTTTACGACGACAGAACTTTGGTTGTACAGTATAAAGGCAATGTACACATCTATGTTCTTTTATCTATTTTTAATGGAGCTGTATTCGTCTTTTCAAAATTTTTGAAAAACAGATGTCAAACTGAAGCAAACAGATCTGGGATGTTGATGGATCAGTTTAATAGAGCCGCTATAAAAGTGGGTGGTTAGGTATCATTTGCATCAATTTCTTTTCTCCAGTTTTTGCTTTTTTAGCTCTGGTTTTACAAATGCACATGAGCAGTGTGATTTAAAGGATCCGAAAGTTGAAATGGACACAAACAGAATAGCTTAGGTCTGTGCCCCTCCCCCATGAAGGACAATGTAAACTCAAGCCAGAAAGCTCTATTTTGTTGAGTTTTCTTTTTTTTCGCATAAAAAGACCTTCACTTCAATCTGTTTATTACGTTGTGCAGGTAGCAAGTATGGTGACCCTAAAACGGCAAACCAAGACGTGATCATTTCCATAAAATGGACCAATATATACATGTACAACAACATCAAAATGAGCAAAACACTAATTACAAAAAGGAATGCTATCCCTAGCCAACTTCAGCTTGGCAGACCATGACTAAAAGGAGAGTGATTGTTCCAAAAAGGATAGCCCCACATCTTAAATCTAGGAAACCTAGCCAGGATATATAGTAGATGAAAATACAAACAGGGCTACCCAAAGGTACATACGTGGCAGGAGTCCACTGCTACACCAAACACCTCAGGCAGGACAGTGTACCGATTTCCAACAACCGATCTGACAATGGGAACAATTGAACATGGTTCAGGCATCTGACAACCCTTTGTATGGAGGAGGAACATACAGGATAAAGTTCTGGTGTCCAACAACTGCTCGGACAGAGGGGGGAAAGAAAGACAGGACATGACTCATGTGTCCACCCACCATTGAATGGGTGGAACAAACAAGACAAGACTTAAGTTTTCGATCACCATCAGACCGATAGCACAAACAGTACAGAACTTACACCACATAAACAGACAGCTCCACGCAACATGTATGCACACAGGAGAGTAACCGTTGCCCATGAAGAGGCAGGACCAGAATAAATACCCTTATAGCTGATTGGCTGGTGAGAGGAAATACCGCACTGTTGGCCAATCAGTCCATACACCATAGGAGATATTGAAGCAGGGAAGGAAAGACGGGAACATACACTGAGGGACTCCTGACAGACACGACCCAAGGGAACTTCTGAAGTCACAGGAAATACCGATGGATTCCCAACACACCAATACTAAGGGAACTTCTGCAGTGACAGGAAAGAGACACTCATCAGTGCCCAGCACAGGGGACATATGCCGAAGGAGCAACCATGTGGGCCGAGCTGACATTGTGATGCCACCCTTCCTGATTGCAGTTGACATGCCACAACACTTTTCTTTCCGTCATAAAATGAAACAAAATAAGTTCCAATGAAATCAGTGGAGATTTTACAGGATCCCTTTTTCCTCCTATTTTTCTCCTCTTGGTAAGGAACAGAAAAATTACACACTAATGTGAACTTATCTTTAGCTGACCAATAGCAGCATTAATTTAAAGACACAAAACTGTTTTTGTTTTGCACAACCAAAAGCTCAGAATTTCTCCAGACCTTCACATAATGTATCTCAGACTTCCAAGTAACCAGGAATAACACATTCTGTTGGCTAACTAGCAGGGGTGTAGCTAAAGGCTTGTGGGCCCGAGAGCAAAAGATTAACTTGGAGCCCTTCCGCATCTCATTTCACGGCCTTGTCTCGCCCATTACTATTTTAGCAGCATCGCTGGCCTTTTAAGTGATTCATCGATGCAGCACAAGCCTCGAGACATATGTTTTGTTTCTCCCATAAAAAGCAAAAATTATACTGTACATACACACATTGACGACACATAAGATGACTTTCATATCAGCAGCTTTAGTGTACTTCTAATAGTACACTAATAGTCTTGAAATATGAGCCTTACCCCAAAAATCATCCCTAGCTGTTAAAGAAAAATGTAACTCACCTAGAAGTGCCGTGCAGCGCTTCTCCCCTTCCCCATCATTCTTCATCTGTATTCTGGTGGCCGGGGATTGAAAAATTCCCGCCTCCAGAAAGCGCTGCCGCTGATTGGTTGAGCGCTGCAACCAATCAGAGGCAACGCTCAGCCATTCATTGAATTCAATGAATGGCTGAGCTATGCCTCTGATTGGCTGAGTGATGTGACCATTCAATTAATGGCGCTGCCTCTGATTGGTCACAGCGGTCAGCCAATCAAAGGTAGCACTTTCTGGAGGTGGGGATTTTTCAATCCCCGCCACCAGATTACAGAAGCAGACTGCTGGGGATGGTGAGAAGAGCCGGACAGCATTTCTAGCTGAGTTCGTTTTTTTTTAACAACTAGGGATGATTTTTGAGTTAGGGCTAATAGTTCAAACCACCCCACCCCCAAAAATCATCACTACAGGGGTTGCCTTCATCCGATTGCTTTCAACAGGGCAGCAGTGGGATAGCATCGCAGTCCTCTATGACAGCTGTGACACGGGATACTTCTGTCTGTGCTGCAACACCTTGGTGCTGTCGCAGTGTTCAGTGATGAGGGGACTCCATGCAGAGATTAACGGAACCCTCCGGGAGTCCCCTCATCTCCTGTCACCTCTGTAACAGCACACAATGTCTTTACACGCAGCATGGACCTTACCGGTGCGCATTATAGGCTCGCATGTCCTATCTTTTTCAGGTGCAATGATTTTGCGCCTCTAAAAAATAGACACGCAAAAAAAAAAAAAATGCTTGCCTGACTGCTGCCTGATAGCGATTATAGTACAGTTACCTGCAGTGATCACAGGTGATGTCATATCTGATTAGTATCATTCGCTTTTGTTTTTCACCTCTACCTGGCTCAGACCACCATGATGACTTTTTCCAGCCCTACTTCTCTCTGCAAAATTTGTAACACAAACATTTTTGACTCCATGCTTTCCCACCACACACCATATCCCCACACTGTTCACAAACCACCATCCTACTACCACTTTTAATAATGCCAACCATTTCTCAAACAAACTGCTCCCCATGCCGCCCTCTCCCACAGAGTGCTTGCCTCTCACACACACTACTCCCTAACCTTCCTTTCTCTTTACACAGACTGCTGAAACCTTTTAAGTTTCTGCCCCTTCCCCATCACACAGAATACTCCTCATAGTTCCCTTTCTTATAGACAGCTCCTCATATTCTCCCCTGCTCCATCATCACACAGGATGCCCTTCCATGGTTCTATTCACCTTCTTTGTAACATAGAATGCCCATCAAGGTTCTCCCGATCCTGTCTCATCACATTGGATGCCCCTTCATAGCCCTCCATCTGCCTCGTTACGCGGTGTATATATGCTCATGTGAACAAGACCTCATAGCTCTTCTTCTGCCCTCATCCAAGATGCCCATTATTTCTTGCTCCGCCACCTGTTATACAAGATGATGTACCTTGCCTACCTGACTACATTATTTAACGCTCCTCCTGGATCTTCCACTTGGCACGAACAATAAGCATCCAACTTCTTCTGCACATTGATTAATAGTGAGAACTTCCTCCCAACGTCCTGATTGGAGGAAACAACATTGGAGGGGAGGAAACTGAGCCAGAGCAGGGAAGGAAGTTCTGACTATTAATCACTGTGCAAGAGAAGCTGTGCAGTACTCTCATCTGGAACACCGGGGGAGGACCTAGGCATAGCGTTAAACAGTGCAGTCAGATAACCTTAGCATGCCCCCTGACCTAGGGGCCAGGTCGCAATTGTGACCCCTGCAACCCCTATAATTACCGCAGTGCTAACCAGAGACATTCTGTATAGTGATTATCTGCCTGTTTTCCTCTTGTCTGGATGGGTAAACATCAATGAGCAAATGTTGTCCAAAGCAGTTTAACCAAATTTAGTTTTGATTTGTTGGAGAAATGTGACAGAGTTGAGCTGAAGGACTTGTTTAGTCCAAACCCTATACACAATGAAATTGCTATAGAGGCTGCAACATGGCTGCTCGGGGCTAAGCTTTTTTTTTTCTTTTTAAGTCGGATTGGAAAAGTGGATAATGAAAATGATTTTGTCGCCCAAAAGGGACATGTTATCACAAAATGAACATATGCAATGCTAAAACATGTTTAGAAAATACATCCTTTGGGTAATTTCAGATAAATGACATTTTCTTCCCTATTCGAGCTCTTGTGTAATCTTCAGCGGAGAGCCAATTCATCAGATTTTTTTTTTCTTCACTTTTCTGGATTTAAAGAGTTGAGTTGAAATGAAATATGTTTTCGGGAAAGAGAAGGTGCTGAAATAAAGGTCCTTTGTGCGAACTGACAATGCGGAATTCAGGAACATTGACCAAGGTAAAAGGAAAAGTCCATAAAGTCAGGCAAATAGTTACTAAAAAGAAACAAAATGGAACAATAGGCTCGGCTGTAGTCATTCCCGATCACTTCTGAGTCACTTGTCAGTCTGTTGTGACTATTAGACCACAATCTCCTTCTGTCTTCAATATGGGGAAAAGTGGCAGTTTAAGGTTGTACTGATGCCTGTAGTAGTCCTAAGGATCTTTTTGCACAGACCAATTCTCGTTCCAAGGTAACAAGTGCCAATCGAGAAATCACGTTGACTGACATTAAGATTTTTTTTGAATGGGCTGAAAATACACGGTATGGGGACTAACGATCGTTAGTACAATTGTCTACGCACTGCTGACTGTGCAGGCGCTCACAGGGATCAGGCGTTAGTGCTGTACCATGTCATGTGCTTACCGGCCTATGTACAGTAGCATTTGGCGCTGGTACCCTGTTTCCCTGAAAATAAGACATACCCTGAAAATAAGACATAGCATGATTTTCCAGAATTTTTGAGGATGCAAAATGATTTTTCAGGCTTTTTGAGGATGCTTGAAATATAAGCCCTACTCCAAAATCAAGCCCTACTAACAGTCAATTAAGAAAGTCAATTTAAATATTGTCCAGGCAGCTATACATGTAAAAAAGTTAAACCTTTTTGAACAAAAATTAATATAAGACACTGTCTTATTTTCAGGGAAACACAATAGACTGGCTGTGATGTCGGTCATTTGGTCTATTAGTAACATGCTTAGGGAATTATTTGGGCAACTTTGGTCCTACTCATTGGTTTGGTATGTTTTTCTTTCAGTACCTTCCTTTTTTGGACTTTGGGCTTTGGACTACGCTGCTTCTCTTTCTGGTACTGACTTTTATCAATCTGATATTTATACCTTGACTTGTTCATTTGTCCATTCTATCTTGCCCTGTCCTCATATTCCCTTTCCTCCATATTACACCTAGGAAATTATTTTAGGTTTCACATGTAGGATCACCCTTTTTGGGGCGGGTGTTCCGCTTTATTGGCAGGCCCAGTCAAGGCAAATCGCTCAATCCAATTTTTGGTACTTTACGCCCCTTGTCACTTGATATTCATCTTAAAACACTCACACACATGTGGGTATAGGCATTTCAGGGAATCCCTAGTTGGCGCCCCAGAGTGGGCTTCATTAGCAATAGCTGATGGTGTAGAAAATGGTATTCTACAGTATGGTACCAGGATGAATAAGTTCGTAGAATATGATAAAACAGATACAGGACAGGCAGCAATCAGGAAACAGTCCAAGTCAGTATTAAGTAGCAAATTAATAACCAGTTTGGCACTGAATGAACATCCTGCTCCGGTTTGAATAATCAGGCTGAGCACCAACCAGCTGAGGTGCACCTGGAACTTTAAGAAGTAGTGTGCTACCTGTACACAACCTTATAAAAGGCTTGGCGCTGTGATCTAGGGAGAGGGATGTTGGCCCTCCCCCCATCCTTTTTAGGGATTTTACCCATGTGGTGGTTTTACTGCCCTATTTTTTTTCCTTCAGCTGGCAAATATATTTTTGCTGTATTTTTTTGTGTTACATATGGGGATATTTTTTAAATATCCTTTTCACTGACTTTTCTTTCCTTTTTTAGTTTTATTGGGGGTAAGAAGCTAAAAAAATGATTTTTTTCTTAACATTTATAGGTTTTTTAAAACATTAGTATGTTTACACTAAAATAAAGTATTGGAATCGGTTCCTCATTTCATTTTGGACGTTTTGATATATAATATGTATGGTTTTGGATTACAGGGCGCATACAGAGACGGTTTTGGTTGTCGTCAGCTTTGGGTGATTTTCTTTCTTATGTATGTATTTTTATTTTATTCTGTAATTATTTTTATTTATTTATGTAGTGTTTTTTTTTACCATTTATGACCCCCATGATGTCATATAAGACCTCTGGGGGTCATTCACATGTTTTTCTTTTCATTTGACACTTTTCCCCTGTAGCTGGGGCATCCATAGGAGCTCCAGTTACAGGGGAAACATCTGCTAGGATCCTGCAGCTCTATTGTGCCAGGGGATCCTGGTGGTCACATGACTGCCGGCTTGCGTAGTAGAAGTTACATTTCCACTTTCGCTTCTCCTGCGACTGGACAGAATTAAAGCCCAGGACCAAGCATTGTAAATTTACAGCACTCGGTCCTTAAGGGGTTAATTTAGTGGTAACAAAACAAAACCAATAAAACCGTGCTTTCGATTGAACTTTGCTAAAAGTTTGGTTTGGCATGAACCCAAACCGAGCTTTTGGCAAAATTCTATCCAAACATTGTCTACAACACTTTCTAAGAGCCATAAAAGCCATGCATAACATTCTAAGAGTATTCGGGCTAATTCCCACGGCGGAAATCCATGGCGTTATCCCGCAGATATTTGGTTCTATTGAACCTAATAGCTTTCTGCTTTACAATGTTCACGCTGCAGAATTCAACCCGCAGAAAGCCGTGGACTGGCTTCCATTATAGTCAATGGCAGATGTCTGTCACATGATACTTCTGCTGTGAGCACAGCGGAAAGATTGCGTGATTACGCATCACCACTCACCGCCGGCGTGCCATGCGCTGCACCGCCAGCTCGCCAGACAGGACTCGCGCAGCAGATCCGGAGAGGTGAGTATGAGGTCTTTGGGGGGGCACCGTGTCAGACTCCATTGTGATATTCCGCTGGCGGTGTCCGAAATGGCCTTTCAGGGGTTTTGGTGAGCTTCCAAATTTTCAAAAGTTTCAAACGTTCACTCATCACTAGTTCTATCCTTCCAGGTAATACTAGACATTACACATAACTCTCAACTCCATTCATAGGACAGTAGTAGGCCATGTCCACATCTCAATGAAAAGGCCTAAAAACCTCCAGAAATGCCTACTTTCAGGCATATTTGAATAAAGCCCACCATTTTGAAATCTATATTGTTGGACAACCGTCCAAAAATGAGAAGGATGGAAGGTATCTAAGATCATTCCAGAATTATGCATCATTACATGCCTATGGAAACCCAATGTGAGTAAAATGACCAAATCTACTAATTAGAAGGGATGTTCACATACTTTTGTGGTGCATTTAGTGTTACATGTAGTGTATCTAATATAGGATATTTGCCATATCAGTAAAATAGATCTCAAGTCCAAACCGTCTTCGACCCAACTTCCTGAGGAGGAAGAGAAAACAAGAATTCCTTGGCCATGGTGGCAATTTTGGCTTCCTGTTCCGTATTCACCCTGTAAGGACAGTTGGGTAAGTATTGTGCATTAAGTTGACTCCTTAATTTCTTCCTATTAATTGCAACTCTCAATTCTGTAAACAACCTCTTCCTGTATTGATAAGGCAGCCAACTACCTGAGCGGGCAACCATTGTCAACTAGACAAGAATAGATATGATGTGATTGTCGAACTATGACAATGAATGTGAAAAGGAACAGGACCAAGATGTTCCAGTCAACAAGAGGTTAACAGACAGTTCTGATTACAAATTTGTCACTTTAGTCCTCAGTAATTCTAGTACGCTCACAGAGGAAGGCAGAGGGCTATATAAATAGTACTTCAAGGATAGGGATGATCCGTAACTAAGGCAACCCCAAGGAAAAATAGAATTAACATTGCATTTAATAGGAAGAATGTGTTTTCTTATTCCTTCTGCTATTTTTTCTATTCTGTTACTTCTATATACAAGAGCTCACCTTTTGCGGAGTCCCTTTATCGACATTATAATGATGCCATAACAAACCACCAAACCTTTGTCCATCCTTAAGTTTTTTTACTTTTTGAGATGTGAATTCAATAATATACATTGATCTTGCTGTAAATATGTAGAATGCCATAGAATACAGATGTGTCCACCCTTATATGTATTAAATCTAGAGATGAGCGAGTATACTCGCTAAGGCACATTACTCGAGCGAGTAGTGCTTTAGCCGAGTATCTCCCTGGTCGTCTCTAAAGATTCGGGGACCGGCGTGGGGTGGGGAGCGGCGGGGGAGAGCGGGGAGGAACGGAGGGGAGATCTCTCTCTCCTCCCCCACTCCCCCCGCTCCCCGCCGCAACTCACCTGTCACCCGCGCCGGTCTCTGAATCTTTAGAGACGAGCGGGGAGATACTCGGCTAAGGCACTACTCGCTCGACTAATGTGCCTTAGTGAATATACTTGCTCATCTCTGATTAAATCCTTTCCCTGTCTGTGACTTATTTGTACTGTATGCCATAGAGGTGTGGGTTGGGTATGAAGTCGGCTCAGGAGCCAAGCCTGCTGCATACCTGGCAGATGCCAGCTGTTTGTAACAGTTGACACCCTCCACAAACAGACACAATCAGAGCTAGTGCCTGTCGGACAGCTGATATGCGCTGTCAACTCTGACTGTAGCATGTAAGCTGTCAGCCGGAGGCGGACTACCTCCTATGACTTGCCATTGGCCTGCCATGTTGTGATTGTAGGGCACAAGTGGTTGCCAGAAGAGCCCTGTGCCAAGAGAAGGCTCCCAGGGTTGCTATGTATTTAAACAAATGCAGAACTGCCTGTGGCAGGGCTTAATTTGTGAACATTAATACAACAATATACTGCAGTACTGAAGTATTGCAATATATTAAGAAAACAATAAAATGATTGCAGGCTAGAGACTAAAAAAAGGCAAAAATAAGTGAAACTAAATTATTTAAAAAATGAAAAAATATCTAAAAGAATGAAATTTATTTTTCTTTTTTTATTTCCTACAAAACAATAAAACAAAACATAATTGGTATCACTGTTTCCACAGAAGCTTAAAGTATCTAAGCATCAATTAGTTATTTCACACGATGTATGTGGTAAAAAAAAATATTTAGTGCCACAACTGCATTTTTGGTCACCATATCTTCCAATGAAATTGAATAAGAACTAGAGATGAGCGAGTATACTCACTAAGGCACATTAGTCGAGCGAGTAGTGCCTTAGCCGAGTATCTCCCCGCTCGTCTCTAAAGATTCGGGGACCAGTGGGGAGGAACGGAGGGGAGATCTCTCTCTCCCTCTCCCCCCCCCCCCCCCCCGCTCCCCGCCCCCTGCCGGCCCCCGAATCTTTAGAGACGAGCGGGGAGATACTCGGCTAAGGCACTACTCGCTCGAGTAATGTGCCTTAGCGAGTATACTCGCTCATCTCTAGTACTGACCCATGGAATGAAGTTGACGTGCCAATGTTACCACAGTATGAACACCGCAAAGCAAAATCACAGAAAAAATGGCACAACTGCATTCTTTCTATTTTAGTAACACGGGAGTGGGTGGGATTTACATGCCATGCCCCATAACTTTGCAGTGCTGGTGACTGTCCTGATGACCCTGGGTATGTAATACACCGTAGCATCTAGTTAAACTTACTTTGCTGCAGAAATGCTAACCTGATGAGTAGAGTTGAGCAAACCAAAACAGTTGAATCCTGTTTTAGGTGAAAATGTACTTAAAGTTTTGTGCAACAAGTCTGTCTAAAATAAACCTGTTAAAATTCCTCCTCCTTTTTTTCTTCTCCTCTGGAGGAGGAAAAAGAAGCACAGTGTCTCAGTTGTTAGAATTGTTGCCTATAGGGGTATTGGTAAAGTTCTGGTTTGGTTCTAACTAATTTGGACTAAGAAGAAGTTCAGTGAATTGGCCAAGCCACACTTTTCAAAAGTTCGCTCAACACTACTGATGAGTTTCCCAAGGACATAGGGTAGTTGGAATAGTGTTCAAAAGTCCTATTCCACCATGCCCTTGCTTTAATATGGCAAAATCTAATGGCAGGTTCCCTTTAAGAAATCAAATTTCCCATAAGCAGGTTCTCATGCTTTCAAGACCATTAATAGGCTGGATGAAAGGAGGGGCACATCTCTATGTACTTTAAGGCAGTGGCACAAACAAAAGAGAGGAGCATCATATAACGCATGGTAGGCTGAATACGTAGCCACCTAGAGTGTCATTGTGGTGGGTTGGTGCTATTTATTGATAGAATAATGCCTTAAATTTCTTTGTACATGTAATTGGATGCTGCAGATTCTGGCATTTAAAGAGCCCTTCCATTTTGCTGCATGGTGACAACTTAAAGGGATCATCCAGTTTTAAACTATTAATAGTCAGTCCTCAGTATTGGTCAGCAATAGTAGATTGGCTGGGGCCCTCCCCGGAGACCCCTGCCGATCAGCTGTTCACAGTCATGTAGTGAACTGAATTATGCAGGAAGCAGACAGCTCTTTTCTTACTGTAGTGGCCAGGCTTGGTATTGCATGCCAATTTACCACTGAATTAATGGAAACTTTGCTTGCGATATCAAGGTTGGCCACTACAGTGGGAACAGACTTTTCTGAGTCCTGCAGAAATCAACTCAGTGCACAAGCATGCTGGTCTGGAAAACAGCTGATCTGTGGAGGTTCCAGGCAATGGACCCTTCACCAATCTACTGTTGACAACTTATCTTGAGGATAGCACAAGCTATAGTAGTAATTTTGGTGCATTCACCAAAATTATGATTTTTGGACGTTTTAAGCTGGCCTACACATTTTTTTTTAAAGCAAGGTAGAAGCAGGCATTGGGGAACATAGTCATGCATGGCCTATCACATTTACCATAATATACACCAGAAATTTTGGTATATTTTAGCAAAAATCTACGCCAGCTCCAGCTCATGTAGATCTCATGAACGCCAGCATACACTGTACATAGACTGGTGATTCGGTCTAAGTAAAGCTCTCCTGTGGTGATTATTTGCAGTAGACAGATGACCTATATATGCATCAAAATGAATGGGAACAAGATATGGGAATATGGTCTTCATAGAGGGGGAGCCCTGGGCGAGTAGTCAGGTTATAGATTACGTGAACTCCCGCTCATTTGAATTTGCACCCTGCAATAGCAGAGCTTCCTTATCTAGCTTAAGTTCCTTTAGGCCTCATTCACACGGGCGACAAAGTCGCGCGATTTTGTAGCGTTGCTACAATCTACAAATCGCATGTATGAGAAGCCCATGCTTCTCTATTGGTTCCTTCACACATGCGATGTTTTGTAGCATGCAGCAACCCGACACAAAAACCTGCGGGTCCACGACTAGCGAGGTTTTGAAGGCCATTTCCTTATGGAGTCTTCCATTGTGTTGCATCGCATCACACGAAAACGGGATTTTCGTGCAGTTCTTTGCAACTTTAACAGTAGGAAATCCTTGTCAAAGCCAAATCTGAGCCCTTGCTGCAGAAAAAAAAACAAAAAACACATACATAACGTTATAAGCACTCTCCGCCGTTACTGCAGCTTCTCCCTGGGTCCTGCCTCCTGGAAGCGCTGGCTGTGATTGGCTGATGCTTAGCTAATCACAGCCAGTGCTCAATGAATGGCTGTGATTGAACCAATCACAGACATTCATCGAGCACTGGCTGTGATTGGCTAAGTGTCAGCCAATCACAGCCAGCGCTTGCCCGGCCAGAAGATGAAGAGAAACCG